>NC_080769.1:2497249-2809405 GCF_020826845.1 Diceros bicornis minor | reverse complement strand
GACTCTGCTCTGGGTCTGGATGTTCCACAGCATCTTTGGGATGGTGGTGGAGGAGAAACAGATGTCCACAAAGGACAGGTTGGAGAGGAAGAAGTACATGGGGGTGTGGAGGTGGGAGTCTGAGATGGTGGCCAGGATGATGAGCAGGTTTCCACACACGGTGATCAGGTACATGGAGAGGAAAAGCCCAAATATGAGGGGCTGCAGTTCTGGTTCCTCTGAAAATCCCAGAAGAAGAAATTCTGAAAAACGTGTGTCATTCCTTAGTTCCATGTGTTGGAGGAGACTACAGGAAACAGAAAAAATAAATAGCTAATTTTCACACAACCAAGAATTAGTAACCTAGCACAAATGCTACATATATTTTAGAATCAATAAATTAATTTCAATATTTTGTGTACGTTTTGGTCTCCATTAGGGCATCTCTGATGCTATTTCTCATTAGGAATTCCTTTTCCACTGTCCACTTGTTCCTCAATCAAAATGTATACTACTGTTTCACCAAGTATCTTTCATGCATTTGAAGGATATATTTTGAATATAGACTATGTCTCAAGCACTTTCCAAAGAATAAGATGCTGTAAAACAGTAGTCCCTAATCTAATGGAGAATATAACCAAATAAAAATAATAATATAACATATCCGATGACGTCAGATACTATGATGCAAAGAAAGTACATAGAAAGGAGAAAATGGATTGGGGTGTTATTTTTTATTGGGGGTTCAGGCAAATGAGGTGACATTTCAACAGATATGTGGAAGAAGAATGAGTGGCAGACACGATGTTATCTGGGGAAGTGTTTTCCTGGTAGAAGACATAGCCAGTGCAAAAGCTCTGAGGAAGATGGTTGCTTTAGAGAATCAAGACTCAAAATGAGCCAGTGTGTTGAGGAAATGAGCAAGAGGGAGAGTGAGGAGATGGTGTCAGGGAATGTTGAGGAATAGGGGGCCTCCCTGCTGCTGCTGAAACTTCAAGACATGGGGAGTCACTTGTCCACACTGTGTAAACCTTACACTTTATTAATCTTATTGCAAAGGCATCCCTTGAATTAAAAACGATCTCCTCCTTAGTACATTGTCTTTATTGAGAAATGGCCCCTGTATTGTAAGAGTCACCTTAGAATATATGATTCCAGGTATCCCTGCTCTGGGGACTGCTCTCAGTTCTCAAGGTGCACACACAACACATCTCACCATGGCCTTGTTGTCTGTGTTACTCTTATGTTCTCACTCTCTCCCTCACTGTTTAGGCTATGAGTAGATACAACTCAGGTTGTCCAGATAAACGGCCTTTCCTCTAAAGAATTTAGGTATCCAGATATTCCTATTGGAACCTCGCGTGGGCAAATAAACTCTGGGCTCCATCTTGGTATGTTCATTTTCTGCACTGTATTTAAAGATACATAGACAATCTGTTCAATAAACATAGATGAGAGAGAGGAATGAAATGAGCCTAAGGAAGAAAAAAGATCTAATTAGCTCAGGTGGTACCTGAGAGACAGTGAGGATCAAAAAGATTCATTGGTTCCTGGCGGCATTCCAACACTGATTACATCCTCTTGATGCCCAGCAAAATAATAAAGGAGAAAAATATGTTTGTCCAAAAGACAAAAGTAGTGATAAATTTATGATGTGAAACACCTTACAGATTGAATATCTTAAGTGAAAACTGACCAAGGAAAATAAACCAATAATTCACAAAAGGAAATACTGTACAAAATACAACAAAAGTTAGACATTTTTAATATGAAGCAGTAGGAGACTTGTTTTTCCTTTGCCTATTCTCTATTGCTTTGACCATTTAGTTTTTATATGGTTGGGCAGCAGATGAGGCAAACCCCTTTCTCACTTCTCTTATGTGGCATCTTTTCTTTTTCTTGTAGTTTGGGTTTTGGTCTCTTTTTTGACAAATTCAATGGCACACTCTAGTCCTGGTTATGGTCATTTTCAGACAAGCAAAGACCTCCACAGACTATGCTCTACAAAATCCTGCAGTCACCATGAAAATGCCATCTTTTTACACTGCATAACTTTCTTCCTGTGATTTATCCCTGAGCACATTATGTCACACCACAGAGTGCTATTTCATGGCACTCTGACTTCACAATATCATGCAAGATCCAAACAAGCAGGGCTTCACCAGTTTTGTTCACCTTCGTATTTTCACAAATATATGTGAGTATATGTGTACTTACATAGGAACAAATTTAAGTAAATGTGAAGTTATGAAATAAAAAGAATGGCAGGGAGAATGAAACTAGCTTAAAGAGAGTGGTTTCAAAGCAAGTGTATTAAAGAAATATAGAGGAGCATCAAACTAACTAAAACAAGACGTAAAATAGCAATAATTCAATGTCAACATGGATTAATAATTCAATTGTCAAAGGCATAGATAGAAAAGAACATAATATGTAATGTTCTTGGAAATCATGACACATAGTAGATGCTCAGTTAGTATTTGCTGAATGAATCAGCAATGCGGTCTCAGTATATAAGTGTGTTTAATATATGGTAATGTGTATTTCAATATATTAGGGAAGATTGGATAGTTGAATAAATCTGGCAAAATGGATATTGACCTGCAGGAAAATAAAGCTGATCCTCACTCAGTGACATTACAAAAACTCAGAGAGATTACCTACTCACTGTAAGAATAACAGATACTTTTCAGGTGAACATCCAGAAAACTACATATTAAAATCTACAGGTGGGACAAACCATCTGAATTAAGGCAAGAAGCTCAGAAGTAAGATAGACATATTTAACTACATAAAACATAAAACATTTTTATGGCCAAAACATCCCCCAGAAATCAGTTGAGACACAACAACTTTTAAAAATCATTTGACAGATTGATAACTGTAGAACATCATGCATATAATATACAGACGTATAATAATAATAGGCAAATCAACATAGTGATCAAATATATGAATCTTTGATCAAACTCAGTAATAGTTTAGAAAACACCAATAAATATCTTTCACATTTATCAGCCTGGGAAAAATCTTTGAGGTCTATCATATTGATTGGGGTTGGAACTTTTAAAAAAGTAGCAATGGGGAACTCTAATTTTTCTGGCAGAACTACAAAATGTTATAACATTGGGTAAATGATTTGAAGACACCTATAGATATTAAAATTACAGATATTCTTTAACTCAGTGTTTCTCGATCTCAGCAATATTGACATTCTGGGCCAGATCATTCTCCGTGGTGGGGTCTGTCTTGTGCATTGTGAAATATTTAGACCACTCTTGGCCTCCACACACCCCTCTGCAGTGTGATAGCCAGTAATGTTTCTAAACATTGCTCACTGTCCCCTGGAGGACAAAATCGCTCTTGTTTAGAAACACAATTTAAACTTAATTCCAAAATATTTTTGTAGCATTGATGTAATAGTAATGCAGGATAAAGAATATGAAAGACCTTCAAAAGTATGAGCATCACAGTCACACCATGAAATGTTATGCAGCCAGTGAAATAATAAATCATCATTACACTGGTTGATCAGAAGCAAGTCTGCAAGGTATTATTGAGTAAGAAGGATAAGGGGAGAGGAAATGAAGAAATTTAAAAAGACTGCACTAAAACATAGAGATCATTTATGATGTGCATAGGATTATATTCATGCATTTGTATAAAAGTATAAGAATATGTAGGTGTGCATAATGTAGAAACAGAAGTTTTATTTGAAAGTAATACCGTATGGAAACAATGTCAATGAGAATGAATGAGGTGAAGTATAGTTGCAAAACAACTGTATGTAACAGAAGTGAATGAAAATCTACAAATAACATATAAAGACATAAAATACAATAATTCTGTAATATTAACATAGGTCACTAGTTCAGGATTAAATTGTGAAAAACTTGGAAATAAAATATTAAAAAGGGTATTCAGATGTGGGGGGAAGCAGTAGCTAAGTTATAATTTTATCTTATATAAAGATATATGAATTACAATATGTTTATGGAAGATATAGGTTATCTTTAGTCATACGGTAAAACAAATTCTTTATAATGATAAATGCCTTTCAAATGCCTAAGTTGATGTGAGTTTTAGAAATAAATCTAATCCCAAACATCTAGAGAAAAATAATGAATTACAGAGAAATGAAAAACAGTCAGAAATATGTATAAAGAGTGATTTATTTATTGTTTGTACCCTTTAACCCCTTCACCCATTTCACCCACCCAAACTTCTAGTTATAAAATAAATATCTCCTTGGGATGTAGTGCACATCATGTTGACTAGAGTTAATAGTACAGTATTGCATATTTAAAGTTGCTAGGAGAGTAGATCTTAAAAGTTCTCATCACAAGATAAAACAATTTTATAACTACGTATGGTGGCAGAATTTAAGTAGACCTTTTGTGGTGATCACTTTGCAATATATACAAATAATGAATCATTATATTTTACAAATAAAACTAATATATATTATACCTCAACAAAAAGTTCCAAAAAATATGCATGCAAAACAAATAAAACTGACTCCTCAAAAAAGTGATTTATTTTCCATAAGGATGCAGTACTCTGACATTTTTGTTTAAAACAAAGATTCACGAATGAAGTAAAATGAGAGTTCAATTATTTTAGTAAAAAATAAAAGAGCAGTGAGAACACAGTATGAGTGACTGATAGATTTGATCTCACAAAATTTATAAACTCTTGTAAACTTTCCACAATTACATCTATACTTACATAAAAGAACTAAATGGCGCCAACTAGTTGGTGACAAAAACAACTCTTTGCCTTAAATAATGCAATCAAAATGAGAAATAAAAACACTCTGACCCCACTTTACAAGAGCAAAGGATGCAAAGAGACAATTTGCAACAGAGAAAGTAAATGGCTAACTGACCCACAGAAATATACAGCCTCACAAGTAATGAAATAATTGTAAAGGAATCCTCATTAGCATACTCTGTTTACCAATTATTTTTTTTCATGTATATACCCAGAGTGAGAGAAGACACTGGGAAATGTATGTCTCACCTACTGCTGCTGCAGAAATGTATCTGCAAGTATTCCTGGGTCTGGATCTTTCTCATCAATATGGAAACAGTCAAATATGAGTCATATTAAAAATTAAATAAATGCCCTAATTTCACTGTATATCTGCCTACAGCTAATACTCTACTTCTCTACTCCCCTTAATTAAAAAGACCCTTGGACTTATGTTCCACTATCATTTAAGTGTTGAAAATGACACTTGCTTTGCTGGGTTCAATGTTCACTTCTCTTTTCAGCATCATAAATAAACACAGTAATTTAGTAATCAAGCAAGCAAATCAACACAGAGATCTCTGGGCTCAGAATGAGGCTGCATTGGCTCTCAGGTGACCTCAGGTGCACATTCTTGGCTTAGATGCCCTCTGACCTTTCCTGCAATACATACTGGGCTCTCAGACTCACCTGGCGTCTCTGGGAGGAAGGTCTCTGTATGGAAGTCTAAATTTCTCCTTGGATGTTTGATGAAGGAGACTGAAGTTGTGTCCCCTGACAAGACAGCAGGAAGGAATCAAGCTCTCTGTGCCCCAGCCATATTGAGGACACCAAAATTAACAACCAGGTCCAGTCCAGCCTGAGGTCGCACACCCTGAGGGGCTGCAGCAGAGGAGATTTACAGCTCCCTATGCCTGCTCATTAGCACGTTTTCCTCTTGTTACTCCAACCTCTAAGTACACGATTTCCCTGCGGGGCACTGGTCTGGACAGAATGGAATACTTTCATGCTGAATCTCTGATCCCAGGAGACTACATTATAAGCCAGGCTAATTCAGTTTTTATCACTCATTCTCCATGAACTCCCCCTGCTTCCAGAGATCTAAACCTCCCAGCACCTCGTCACAACTCTGAGATTTAGTTTTCTCAAAAGTATAATACTGAGGAATTAGTGTTGACTAGCCCTTTGGATCTTCAAAGCATTGACTTGTGGTGGGGACACAACCCCAATATCTCTAGAAAATAATGATTCTCCTCGTAAGAGGGGGGGATAACTTTATTCCTTTAATATAAAAACTTGTTGAACATCATTATATTTCAACTTCTGTATAGACTGCATTGTGTTTACCACCAAAAGGCTGGTTTTCTTCAATCACCATATGCATCTGCCCCTGTACACATTCTGCCTTCCTCTCATCTTCTTCCCCTGTGTTAACCCATGCGAACTCAATAAAACAAATAAAAATGAATAAATGCATAAATATTGCATTCCTGAGGCCAAAAAAAACCTAGGGTAAAAAATCCTTGCCTTCATGACAATTTAATCAAAACAATCAGGAATTTCATAGTTATATCACAAATTCATATATGACATTTTGTCCCTCAGTATAAAGTGATTATTAAATATAATAATAAATTTAGATTTTATGCACCATAATGTAGCTTATCACACTAAAATGATGGTCTAATTTAATTTTTTTAAAAGTTCAATTTATGAGGTAGTAATTTTATGAACTCCATTCTCCCTTGTAGAAATAGGCCTCAGAGAGATTTAATATTCTGCTCAAAGGTATAAACCATAAGAGATGGAGCCTTGATTGAAATTCTGTCAGGATGCTTCCAGTTCTCCAAGTCCAGAGCAGTAGTTCTCAACCAGGGGTGATCTTTCCCCTGGGTATGTTTGGCAGTGTCTGAAGGATGCTGCTCATCTCCTGTAATCCATAGGACAGTACACAGTACAAATAATTATCCAGCCCCAAGTGTCAACAACAAGATGGTGAGAAAACCTACTTTATACCAGCAGTTCTCTAACTGAATAGTGTATACAAATCACCCAGGTTTGTAGTTCAAATGCAAATTATGATTCATCAGGTCTGCAGTGCGCTCAGGGACTCTGCATTCTTGACAAGCTCCCAGGTGGTACTGATGTTGCAGGTCCTGGAGTGTGGGCCCCACTTTAACAACAAGGCTGTGGTGTTGTATTAGAGTCACGTGTAGGTAGTTTAGGTCTTCTCCACCAGGAATCTTTTTTGCATGAATTTTTGAAAGAAAGGGTTTTTGTTCACTACAGAGATTGTGAGAAATTCTGTGTTCATTTTTTAAAATATAAGGATTCTAGAATGACATAAAATAATATACATCTTAAAAAGACTTTGTATTTGGAAGAACCAGGGCCTCCAAAAGATGTCCACATCCTAATTCGAAGAATTTTGGATGTGATAGCTTAGTGAGCAAGGAAAATTAAGGTGGCAGATGGAATAAAGTTACTAATCATTTACATTAAAATAAGAGACTAGAATGGATTATCCAGGTTGGACTAGTGTAATCACAGCGGTCCTCTAAATGGGGAAGGAGAATTGGAATCAGAGAGATATTTGAAGATGCTATGTTGCCAACTTTGATGATGGAAGATGGGCCACAAGCCGAGGAATGCAGGTGGCCCCTCGAAACTGGAATAGGAAAGAAAATGCATTCTCCCTTGGAGTTTCCAAGAGGAACCCAGCCCTACAAACATCTTGATTTTATGCAATGAGACTCATTTCAAGCTTCTGATCTCTGGAATCTTTCCTTTTTTTCTGTCGCGGTAACATTGGTTTATAACATTATATAAATTTCAGGTGTACATCATTCTACTTCTATTTCTGTGTAGATTACATCATGTTCACTACCCAAAGATTAATTACAATCTGTCACCACACACATGTGCCTAATCACTCCTTTCGCCTTCCTCCCTCCCCCTTTCCCCTCTGGTAACCACCAATCCAATCTCTCTCTCTATGTGTTTGTTGTTTTTATCTTCTACCGATGACTGAGATCATACGGTATTTGACCTTCTCCCTCTGACTTATTTCGCTTAGCATAATACCCTCAATGTCCATCCATGTTGTCACAAATGGCCAGATTTCGTTGTTTCTTACGGCTGAGTAGTATCCCATTGTGTATATATACCACATCTTCTTTATCCATTCTTCCCTTGATGGGCACTTAGGTTGTTTCCAAATCTTGGCTATTGTGAATAATGCTGCAATGAACACAGGGGTGCATGTATCTTTACGCATTCGTGTTTTCATGTTCTTTGGATAAATATCCACCAGTGGAAGAGCTGGATCATATGGTTGTTCTATCCTTAATTTTTTGAGGAACCTCCATACTGTTTTCCATAGTGACTGCACCAGTTTGCACTCCCCCAGCAGTGTATGAGAGTTCCTTTCTCTCCACATCCTCTCCAATACTTGTTATTTCCTGTCTTGTTAATTATAGCCATTCTGACGGGCGTGAAGTGATATCTCATTGTAGTTTTGATTTGCATTTCTCTGATAGTTAATGATGTTGAACATCTTTTCATGTGTCTGTTGGCCATCTGTATATCTTCTTTGGATAAATGTGCGTTCAGGTCTTTTCCCATTTTTTAATTGGGTTGTTAGTTTTTTTGTTGTTTAGATGTATGAGTTTTTTATATATTTTGGATATGAACCCCTTATCAGATATAGAGTTTTCAAATATCTTCTCCCAATTGTTAGCTTGTCTTTTCATTATGTTGATAGTTTCCTTTGCTGTGCAGAAGCTTTTCAGTTTGATGTAGTCCCATTTGTTAAGATAGACATTTGTTTGTTTTAAGCCACTAGTGTGAGGATTTGTTACAGCAGCAATAGGGATCTAATATAGACACTAGGCAATACAACTTTCTTTGAATGCACTGAGTTCAAACCTATCCATTCATTCATTTAGCTTCCCTACTGTAAAGACATTTTACATTAAAATAAAATCTTAAACAGAAAAAACAAAGACAATTTGGAAATATATGACCACATCTGCTTGTAGAGAGAAATTTTTATTGTAGAAATGTAATGTGCTTCTGAATTTGAGGCTCTTGAAGCATTAAGACAGGAAAAGTTATTTATTATCAAGTTAAGGTCACTTATTCTAATTTAAATCTTTATCAAAAATTCTACATTCTTTCAATTTTCACTTATATCAAATATTCCTTCTTTTCTATTTCTATCCTTTCTAACTTTCTCTGAGGTTTTCTTTCAACATAAAGTAACAAATTTTAAGTGAGTCTGTTCGTGTACATATATATGTGTGAGTGTGTTTATTTGAAAGAAAATATATACAAGACTTAATGAGCTATTTCTACCTTTCCATTTATTCTTCACAACACTAGTCTGAATTTATGTTTGCATCCCCTGTGACCTTCACAAATAAGGAAAGCAAGGCTTGGGGAGACTAAATCTTTAAGAAGCACATACAAAGTAGTTAAAATGTATTGTGCACCTTATTGAACTTTATACGATTGGAACCAAGAACAGTACTCATTTTTGTATTGTTATTTTAATTCATCAAATTGTGGAATTTAAATATGTGCAGTTTATTATGTAATTTATTATGTAGTTTATTACACTCCAATAAATCAGTTAGTGTTAAAAAATTAGAAGACATGTAGCTGAGTCACACCCAATAGAGGTGTGAGGTATGTCTTATAACTGTAGAGAAAGCAAAGAGTCATATATGAATATAGGAAAAATGGGATTAAATTAAGTCAATTCACTTTTGATAAACTCCTTTTTTTCCATAAACTAGAGGATAAACCTACATGTATAAATGGAGTAACTTATGTAATGGTTGAAGACAGAAGTGCACTAAAGCTGCACACAACAATATAGATGAGCTTAAGAAACACACACCTGAATACAGACTTATGAGGAGCCCAGCAGAAATCAGAACTACTCACAATGCAATGCCATTCAATAATGAAGGCATTACAGTTAATCACTTTCTTTTAGTATGGTTTCTTATGCAGCAATAGCTAACTGATACAATAATAAAAGTGAACAATACTGAGCGCAATTATAATAATCTTCTTGTAATTTTAGGCAATTTTTTGTGATACTTGAAATTAACATTTATGATAACTCTGTTATTGAAGCTTATTTCAGGAAAGTGTATTAAAATTTGACTGCAGTGAGGTTCTCTTCCAGGTAACCAGGAGAGGTTGGAAAGACATGCATGTTTGAACAAAAGTTGTGTCCCTGAATCACATGATGGGACAGGTATTCAACCTCTCCTGTGAGTCATTCTTTGATCCTGCAGATATAAAGTCCTATTTTGTTATTGTTTATTCGCTGTCCTTTAGTAGTTATGACCTAATTTAGAAAAGAGAAGCTATTTTGTTTAAAGCAATGGAAGAAGTCATATTTCTAGGAAGCACTGGCAGTTTTCAAGGTAAAACACAAAGATAATTTAATTGAAAAACCAAACGTGCAAACCAATCCTTCACCCCAATGAAAAAGCCTCCTCACTCATGGATATCAACCTTTCATATTTCGATAAGTATATGTAGAGCACGAAGAAATATTTTACTTAGAAATACAAAGTATAATGTAAAATTTTGCTTCATTATATGTAACTCCTTTCCAGTCACAAGGCCCAGGTTATGTCAATATGTTCATTCAGGTTTGTGTTTCCATGTAGACTCCAATGGGAGACCTGTATTTGGTAATCATTTTGCCGCACACTATGGTGGGCAATACAGACACAGCAAATAAGACAACAAGACCCTTGGCTGTTGTGACTGATGCTGCAATGAACACAGGGGTACATATATCTTTTCAAATTACTGTTTCCATGTTCTTTGGATAAATACCCAAAAGTGGAATAGCTGGATTATATGATAGTTCTATTCTTAATATTTTTACAAATCTCCATATTATATTCCATAGTGGCTGCACCAATTTACATACCCTCCAGCAGTGTATGAAGGTTCCCTTTTCTCCATTTCTTCTCCAATACTCGTTATTTCATGTCTTTTAAGTAATAGCCATTCTGAAGTGCGTGAGGTGATATATCGTTGTGGTTTTGATTTTCATTTCCCTAATAATTAATGATGTTGAACATCTTTTCTTTGCCTGTTGGCCATCTGTATATCATCTTTGGAAAAATTTCTGTTCAGATCCTCTGCTCATTTTTTAATTAGTCTGTTTGTTGTTTTGTTGTTGAGTTGTATGAGTTCTTATATATTTTGTATATTACCCCTTATCAAATGTATGATTTGAAAATAACTTCTCCCAATCAGTACATTGTATTTTCATTTTGTTGATGGTTTCCTTTGCTGTTCAAAAGCTTTTTAGTTTGAAATCATCCCTTTTGTTTATTTTTGCTTTGCTTCCCATGCCTGAGGAGAAATATGCAAACAGATACTGTTAAGACTGAGGTCAAAGAGTGTACTACCTATTTTCTTCTAGGAGTTTTATGGTTGTGGGTCTTACACTCAAGTGTTTAACGCATTTTGAGTTAATTTTTGTGTATGGTGTAAGATAGTGGTCTAGTTTCATTGTTTCACACATGGCTGTCCAGTTTTCTTAACAACATAAGTGCCCATTGATGGATGAATAGATAAAGAAGATATGATATATATATATACAATGGAATAGTACGCAACCATTAAAAATACAAAGTCTTGCCATTTGCAACCAAATGGATGGAACTTGAGGGTATTTTGCTAAGCAAAATTGACCAGATGGGCAATGACAAATACTGTATGATTTCACTCACATGTGGAAGATAAAACAAAAACAATGACAAACAAACACATCGATACAGAGAACAAATTGTTGGTTAGCTTAGGAAAAGTTGAGGTATGGAGAGGGTGAAAGGGGTAAAGGGGGACATTTGTACAGTAATGGATGCAAACTAGAATTTTGGTGGCAAACAGAATAGAGTCTATAAAGTAGTAGAAAACAATGATGTACACTTGAAATCTATATAATATTATAAACTAAAGTTGCCTCAATAAAAAAAAGCAAACAAGGGGCCAGCCCTGTGGCCTAGTGGTTAAATTTGGCATGCGCCGCTTTAGCAGCCAGGGGTCACAGACCCGATGCCAGGTGCGGACTTACACCACTCATCAGCCAGGCCGTGGCTGCAACCCACGTACAAAATAGAAGAAGACGAGCACAAATGTTAGCTCAGGGCTAAACTTCCTCAAGCAAAAAAAAAAAAAAAAGTAAGGGGCCAGCTTCGTGGCATAGTGGTTAAGGTCATGTGCTCCGCTTTGGTGGCCTGGGTTTCACAGGTTGAGATCCCAGGTGTAGACCTATACACCGCTTATCAAACCATGCTGTGGTGGCATCCCATATAAAGTAGAGGAAGATGGGCACAGATGTTAGTCCGGGGCCAGTCTTCCTCAGCAAAATGAGGAGGATTGGCATCAAATGTTAGCTCAGGGCTGATCTTCCTCACCAAAAAACAAAACAAAAATAAAAATAAGATTGGCAACATATGTTAGTTCAGGGCGAATCTTCCTCAGAAAAAAAGAAGAAAACAAGACCCTAATGAAGAATAAAATCCAATGACCCATTAAAAAGCACAAAAGTATGTTTAAATCTACATTTTCAAGTAGAGCAGTTAAGATAGTGATATACAAAGGAATGATAGACACAAAAGTAAAAACCTGTGGCCTCAGATTTTCTTCCACCATCAAATTGTATAAATTGCTTTGGGTGTCAAGTATTTTCTTATAAGTAATACAATTCATGACTAGACTTTCAGTGAAACAAGAGATAAATTACTTGAAATGAGATATATCATTTGAGAACAAATTATTGTAAAGAAATCTAGTTGCGCTAAAGAAAAAAGGAATTTCTAAATATCTCTAATCCAAGGCTGAAAAAAGCTTTGGGAAAGTAGAAAAATGGACAAAGGAGAAAACTATCTATGTGTCAGAAACAGCAGAAAGATTAATAAAGTGAGTTACTTAAATTGTAGAGAGAAGTCGAAGTCAAGAAATAATCATACCAGAACACAGGTTCTACTTCCACAATCCGATCAAAAAATTGAAATTTCTGTCTTCAAGCTTTTGAGCTCTGAAATCATGGGTACTTCTTCAGCCAGGATAATGGGTCCTTTTAAATCTTGCATCTCAACGAATCTTTTAAGAGTCCTCTTTATGTCTTGATTCCTCAGAGTGTAGATGAAGGGGTTCAGCATGGGTGTGACCACAGTGTACAGCACTGAAGCTGTTGCATTTGGGTGTGAACTGTGGGTAGCAGAGCTGAGGTGCACTCCTAGGGCTGTACAACAAAATAAGGAGATGACTGAGAGGTGAGATGAACAAGCAGAAAATGCTTTATACATCCCACACGCTGATCGGATTCCACATGTGGAGGAAATTATCTTAGAGCATGAGGAAAATATAACAGCCAGGGAACCAATACCGAGCAGGACAACTCCAAAACACATCACCATGTCATTAAGAAAGTTGTCACAACAGGAAAGCTGGACTACCTGTGTAAGTTCACAGAAAAAGTGGGGGATTTCCACTCTATAGAAAGGTAGTTGCAAAACCATTAAGCTTTGTAACAAGGAATGCAGTACATTCATGAACCAGGACACTGGAACCAGCAGTCTGCAGAGCTGGGGGTTCATGAGGACTGTGTAGTACAGGGGGTGGCAGATGGCCATGAAGTGGCCATGGGCCATCATGGTCAGAAGAGAGTCCTCCAATCCTGCAAAGAGTATATAATAATACATTTAGGTGACACAGCATGCATAGGTGATAATTCTGCTCTGTGTCTGGATGTTCCAGAGCATCTTTGGGATGGGGGTAGAGGAGAAACAGATGTGTACAAAGGGCAGGTTGGAGAGGAAGAAATATATGGGTATGTGGGGGTGGGAGTCTGAGATGGTGGCCAGGATGATGAGCAGGTTCCCAAACACAGTGATCAGGTACATGAAGAGGAAAAGCCCAAATATGAGGGCTTTTCTGACTCCTCTGAAAATCCGAGAAGAAGAAATTTTGAAATTTGTGTATTGTTCCCTGATTCCATGTCCTGAAGGTGACTGCCGGGAAAAAGGGAAAAAACATGACTGATTTTCACACAAATGGGCATAACTCACACGGCTGGAATGCTACAATTTTTTTGTGCTCAAGAACTTAATTTTAATATTTTGGGTATGGATGAGTTTTCGTTGAAGGGATACTGCATTTCATCTCTGATTAGGAATTTTTGTCCCATTCTCTATTTTTCCCAAGAGTTCATGTATTCTACAATTTTAATGAGAAATTGTTTCATGCATTTGAGGAATATATATTGAGTGCCAACTAAGTTCCAAGCACAAATAGGCAATAAGTGTAGGGTGCTGACAAGCAAAAGCCCCTATAACACAATGATGGTGCAAGATAATATGCAAATAAAATATTATATAACATGTCAGATGATGACAGATGGGAGGAAGATACTGAAAGCCGTTGCAAAGAAGAGAATGGTAGCAGGTGTTATTTTGTACTGAGTGTTCAGGCAAGGCTGGAAAACAAGGTGATGTTTGAACAGAGACCTCAAGAAAGAGAGAGATGGAGCCAGGAGGATACCAGGAAAGTGTGTGCCTGGCAGAGGGAATGGCCACTGCAATGTCCCTGAGGAAGATGCTTATTTCAGATGTTCAAGTTCAGAAAAAGGAAGTTGTGGGTAGAGGAACAAGCCAGAGGAACGGTGATGAGATGGTGTCAGGGGTTGCTGAGGAACAAGATGGCCTCCCCACTACAGCTGAAACTTCAAGACATAGAGATCCCCTGGTCACACATTCTTCCTTGTGCTTTGTTAATGTTGGCAAAGCACCCAGTGAATTGAAACAGATCCCCTGTGTAGCACCATCTGTTGATTGAGTTCTGGCCTCTGTATTATGTCACCTTAATATGTGAGTCCAGGCACCCCTGCTTTGAGAACTGCTCTCACTCCACAATGCTCACATACACACACACACACACACACACACACACACACACACACACACACACCGCGGCATCCTGGGCTGAGTTACTACCATGTCTTTCTCACCCAGAACCACTCTGATTAGGCTGTGATTGGATACAACTCAAGCTGGTAACATCAGATTATCTTTCCCCTAAATAATGTAGAAATGGTACCCCAAATTCCAGTTTGTAAGCCTCCTATGTGCTATAAAACATATCCATTTTGATATGGCCACTTTTTGCCCTGTATTTAAAGAAAGTTTAAAAGGTGTGTTTAATAAATGAAAGAGAGAGAGAGAGAAAGAAATGATATGAAATGGGCATTGGGGGAAAAAGATCTAATAAGCTCCTTGAGTGACTATGATTAAGAAAACTCCCTTGGTTTGGCAACATTCTAATTCTTAGTCTATCTCCTTGATGGTCAGGAAATGTAATAAAAAAAGAAAAATACCTTTATTCCAATGACAGAAATAGTGATATATTTATGGAATAAATCACCTTACAGATCAAATACTCCAAAGGAAAAACTGAGCAAAGGAAAAAAAATCAACAATTCACAAAAGGAAATATATAGGGCCGGCCCCGTGGCTTAGCAGTTAAGTGTGCGTGCTCCGCTACTGGAGGCCCAAGTTAGGATCCCGGGTGCACAATGACGCATCATTTCTCCGGCCATGCTGAGGCCGCATCCCAGATACAGTAACTAGAAGGATGTGCAACTATGACATACAACTATCTACTGGGGCTTTAGGGAAAAAAAGCAGGAGGTTTGGCAATAGATGTTAGCTCAGAGCCGGTCTTCCTCAGCAAAAAGAGGAGGATTAGCATAGATGTTAGCTCAGGGCTGATCTTCCTCACACACACAAAAAAGGAAATATATAAAACATAACAAAAGTTGGTATGTTTTATATGAAGCAGTAGAAGACTTGTTTTTCCTGAGCCTTTTCCATCCTTTTTTGGCAACTGTTTTTTTCGTTTCTCTATGGTCTTAAAGAGATCAATCCTTTTCTCAGTTTTCTTACGTAGAATCTTTTTTTTTTTTGTTATTCCTGGGCTTTAGATTTTGTCTTTTTAATTAAAACAATGGGCACAGTCTATCTGGTTCTTGTCTTTGTTCAACATGCAAAGGCCTCTCCAGTCCATACTCTATTAATTCTGCACACACCATGGCAATGCATCCTCTTGCCCTGGATAACTTTCTTCATATGATTTATGCCTGAAGACATTATATCATAATCATATTTATTTCATGGTACTCTATCTTTGCCTTTATAATGCAAGATCCTAATCATCAGAGGCTTCACTTTCTTTGTTCATTTTTGTCTGACAAAGGTATATGAACATATGTGTACTTATACAGAAAAAAATAATTAAACATTGTTTATACTTTTAAAGTTATAAAATAAAAAGAATGGCTGGGAGAATGAAATCAGTTTAAATAGAGTGGTTTCAAAACAACTGTATTAAACAAAATTAAGTGGAGCATCAAAAACTAACTTAACAAGATTAAAATAAGAATAATTTAATGATTTCACATGGATTACTAATTACATTGGCAAAGGAGTAAACATAAAAGAATATAATATATAATGTTCCAAGAAATTATGACACATAGCAGATGCTCAGTTACTATTTGTTGAATGAATCAAGAATTAGTCTTAGTATATAAGTATATTTAATATATGGTAAGAGTGTATTTTAACTTGTTTGGAAATATTGAATTATTAAATAAAAGCTGGCAAAAGTGCATATCTACCTGTAAGTAAATGAAGTTGTTCCACTCCCTCAGTCATATTATGGAAAAATCAGAGGGATTACCTACTCACTGTAAGAGAAACCAATTCTTTTTAGGTGAACTTCTAGAAAGCTACATATTAAAATCAATGGTGGGCCAAGTCATCCTGATTAAGGTAAGAAACTCAGAAGTAAGAAGATAGACATATTGAGGCGGAGTCAAGATGGCGGCATAAGCAGACTCGGAACTCACCTCCTCCCGTGGACACAGCCAATTTACAACTACTCGTGGAAAAATTACCCCTGAGACAGAACTGAAAACTGGATAAGAGGAACTCCTGCAACAACGGACAATCCTAACTGAGGTGGAAGAGGCAGAGACTCCCTTCTGGAGAGGACAAACACCGCCTTCACAAGCCGCCAGCTTCACGGCCACTGGGAGCAGCCCACAGGTATGCAGCCCTCCCTAGAGGCGCGGGGCCCTGAGCCGGGGAGCGCCCCCACTGTGGGCATTTTGTGGACCCAACACAATCGAGACCAGCGGCATAATATCTGACTTTGCCTGCTACTAAAGCATTGGGGAGTACCCCCAGAAAACTCGGTTCACAAAGAAACTAAAACTGGCTCTTAAAGGGCCTGCGCACAAACTCACCCATTTCAGAAAGCATCCTAAAATCACCAGAAAGAAAGGTGCACAGTGCTTTGGTGACAAGAGACTCACCTAATAGGCCCTGAGTGCACCTCGGTGAGGGGTGAGACCTCTCCAGGGACTGGGACATTGGCGGCGGCCATTGTTGTGGCCTGGTGTGGGCATGCTGACGCAGACACCATTGGAGTTCTCCCTAAGGCCTGCTAGCCCAGGGTCTGCCCCACCCGCTAGAGCACCGATTTAATCCAGCTCAGCCAGGGCAGGCAGCCCACCCTAGAGACTGGCCCCACCCAACAACAAGCCTTCAGGCAACTTGTGGGCCTGCCTAGATTGGTGACTGGGTTCTCTGCAGCCTGGCAACTGAGCCGATTTGAGCGGGGCAGTGTGTGCACAAGGAGCGGGTGGAGAGTATGGGGCGGTGGCGGAGTGTGTGGGGCTCCCGCCGTGGAGAGACTGGGTCCGCTTGGGGAGGTTGGGGCGCTCACACAGGGCAGGACTGTGTGTGTGGACCTGTGGGCAGCAGGGCTTGTCAGCTGAGGAAGACTTGTTCTTCTCGAAGACCCACATAGGGGGTTTGCCCCATCTTCCAAAGCCTGAAACAATTGGGTGCTCCTGTGTCTGAGGCCAGCCCCACCCAGCTGCAATCCTCAGAGAGCTGACAAGAGACCTAATAGGCTAGAGGCTTACAGCAATTCTAAGGCCCTGAGCCTAATAACCTGCCACAGTGGGGGCCTACTCACTTAAAAGAAATACTGCAACACAAATGTAGTATTAGAACTTGCAGCCAACTGTGCTGGGGCTCCCTACACCTGATAAAGAGAATGAAGGGCCCACAACAACTACAAGCAGCTGAGCATTACAACAGCTGGCCAGGAACATAACTCGGCCTCCCTGGGTGCCTACAGAGAGAATAAACAGGCCACAAAAGAAGGACACATGTAGTCCACATAGGGGTCAACACTGGAACATTGAGAACTGAGGGAAGCACACTGGAAGCCTCCTAAGGAATCACTTACATAAGGTCACCTATCCAAGAGCAGGAGATGTAACTGACCTACCTAATACGTAGACACAAGCACAGGGAAAGAGGCAAAATGAGGATGCAAAAGAATACATTCCAAGTAAGGGAACAGGACAAAACCCCAGAAAAGGAACTAAGTGAAACAGAAATGAGCAACCTACCCGACAGAGAGTTCAAACTAAGAGTATCAAGGATGCTCACTGATCTGGGGAGAAGAATAGATGAACTCAGTGAGAATGTCAACCAAGAAATGGAAGATATAAAAAAGAATCAATCAGAAATGAAGAATACAATACTGGAAATGAAAAGTCATTAGAGGGACTCAAAAGCAGAGTAGAGGATACGGAAGAAAGGATCAGTGAGCTGGATGAAAGACTAGAAGAAATTACCCAAGGTGAACAGGTAAAACAGAAAAGAATTAAAAAGACTGAGGACAGTGTAAGGGACATCTGGGACAACATCAAGCACACTAACATCCATGTTATAGGTGTCCCGGAAGGACAAGAGCAAAACAAGGGGGCAGAGAATCTATTTCAAGAAATAATAGATGAAAACTTTCCTAACCTAAGGAAGCAAACAGACATCCAGGTACAGGAAGCACAGAGAGCCGCAAACAAGGTAAACCCAAAGAGGCCCACACCAAGATACATCATAATCAAAATGTCCAGAATTAAAGATAAAGAGAGAATCCTAAAAGCCACAAGAGAATGTCAAGTTACATACAAAGGAAACCCCATAAGGCTATAAGCTGACTTCTCAGCAGAAAACTTACAGGCTAGAAGAGAACGGCACAATATATTTAAAGTGTTAAAAGGAAAAAACTTACAGCCAAGAATACTCTACCCAGCAAGGTTATCATTCAAAATGGAAGGAGAGATCAAAATTTTCCCAGATAAGCAAAAATTAAAGGAGTTTGTCACCAAGAAACCAGTGCTACAAGAAATGTTAAAGGGACTGATTTAAGGGGAAAAGAGAAGACCACAAATAGGAAAAATTATCTATTTCCATGATTAGAACGTAATGGATAAAAATACACAAAAAAGAGGTTAGATATGATATCAACAACATAAAAGGAGGGAGGAGGGGAGTTAAAGAGTACAGCTTTCAGACAGAGGTCAAACTAAAGTGACCATCAATTCTGTATAGAAGAAGAAAGGAACAGAGAAGGACTACTACAACACTGAGGAAAAAAGTTAAAAAATGGCAGTAAGTACATACTTATCAATAGCTACTTTAAATGTCAATGGACTAAATGCTCCAATTAAAAGGCATAGGGTGGCTGACTGGATAAAATAACAAGACCCATATATATGCTGCATACAAAAGACACTCTTCAGACCTAAAGACACTCACAAACTGAAAGTGAAGGGATGGAAAAAGATACTCCACGCAAATGGCAATGAAAAGAAAGCTGGAGTAGCAGTACTCATATCAGACAAAATAGACTTTAAAACAAAAACTGTAAAAAGAGACAAAGAAGGGCATTACATAATGATCAAGGGAACAATCCAACAAGAGGATATAACACTTGTAAATATCTATGCACCCAATGTAGG
This sequence comes from Diceros bicornis minor, assembly GCF_020826845.1. Taxonomy (NCBI): domain Eukaryota; kingdom Metazoa; phylum Chordata; class Mammalia; order Perissodactyla; family Rhinocerotidae; genus Diceros; species Diceros bicornis. The sequence continues at coordinate 2,789,751 of NC_080769.1, read as the reverse complement.
TGCACCTAAATATATAAAGCAATTATTAACAGACATAAAAACAGAAATAGACAGTAACACAATAATAGTAGGGGACTTTAACACGCCACTTACACCAACGGATAGATCTTCCAAACAGAAGATGAATAAGGAAACATTGCCCTTAAATGACACACTAGAACAGATGGACCTAGTAGATATATACAGAGCATTCCACCCAAAAACCGAAGAATACATGTTCTTTTCAAATGCACATGGAACATTCTCCAGGATTGATCACATATTAGGCCACAAAACAAGTCTCCATAAATTTAAGAAGATTAAAATAATACCAAGCATCTTTTCTGACCACAACGGTATGAAACTAGAAATCAACTATAGGAAGAAAATCAGAAAAGTCACAAATACGTGGAGATTAAACAAAATGCTACTGAACAACGACTGGGTTAACGAAGAAATAAAAGAAGAAATCCAAAAATACCTGGAGACAAATGAAAATGAAAATACGACATGCCAGAATTTATGGGATACAGCAAAAGCAGTTCTAAGAGGGAAGTTTATAGCGATACAGGCCTATCTCAATAAACAAGAAAAATCTCAAATAAGCAATCTAACAATGCACCTAAAGGAACTGGAAAAAGAAGAACAAACCGAGCCCAAAATCAGTAGAAGAAGGGAAATAATAAAAATCAGAGCAGAAATAAATGAAATAGAGACCAAAAAAACAATAGAAAAAATTAATAAAACCAAGAGCTGGTTGTTTGAAAACATCAACAAAATTGACAAACCTTTAGCTAGACTCACCAAGAAAAAAAGAGAGAAGGCACAAATAAGTAAACTCAGAAATGAAAGAGGAGAGGTTACAACAGACACCTCGGAAATACAAAAGATTACAAGAGAATACTATGAAAAGCTATATGCCAACCAATTCGACAATCTGGAAGAAATGGATAAATTCTTAGAATCATACAACCTTCCAAAACTAGATGAAGAAGAAGTAGAGAATTTGAATAGACCAATCACCAGTAAGGAGATCGAAACAGTAATCACAAACCTCCCCAAAAATAAAAGTCCAGGGCCAGACGGCTTCCCTGGTGAATTCTACCAAACATTCAAAGAAGACTTAATACCTATCCTTCTCAAACTCTTCCAACAAATTGAGGAGGGGGGGAAGCTCCTTAACTCATTCTACGAAGCTGACAATACCCTGATACCAAAACCAGAAAAGGATAACACAAAAAAAGAAAATTACAGGCCAATATCACTGATGAACATCGATCCAAAAATCCTCAACAAAATACTAGCAAATCGCATACAACAATACGTTAAAAAGATTATACACCATGATCAAGTGGGATTTATTCCAGGGATGCAGGGATGGTTTAACATTCGCAAATCAATCAACGAGATACACCATATTAATAAAATGAAGAATAAATATCACATGATCATCTCAATAGATGCAGAGAAAGCATTTGACAAGATACAGCATCCATTTATGATAAAAACTCTGAATAAAATGTGGATAGAAGGAAAGTATCTCAACATAATAAAGACCATACATGAGAAACCCACAGCTAATATCATCCTGAATGGTGAAAAACTGAAAGCCATCCCTCTAAGAACAGGAACCAGACAAGGATGTCCACTGTCACCACTCTTATTTAACATAGTACTGGAAGTCCTAGCCAGAGCAATCAGGCAAGAGAAAGAAATAAAAGGGATCCAAATTGGAAAGGAAGAAGTGAAACTGTCACTATTTGCAGATGACATGATTTTATATATGGAAAACCCTAAAGAATCCACCAGAAAACTTTTAGAAGTAATAAACGAATATGGTAAAGTTGCAGGATACAAAATCAACATACAAAAATCAGTTGCATTTCTGTACACTAACAACGAAGTAGCAGAAAGAGAAATTCAGAATACCATCCCATTTACACTGCAACAAAAAGAATAAAATACCTAGGAATAAACTTACCCAAAGAGGTGAAAGATCTGTATACGGAAAACTATAAAACATTTCTGAAAGAAATTGAAGAAGACACAAAGAAATGGAAAGATATTCCGTGCTCTTGGATTGGAAGAATTAACGTAGTTAAGATGTCCATATTTCCTAAAGCCATCTATAGATTCAATGCAATCCCTATCAAAGTTCCAACAACATTTTTCACAGAAATAGAACAAAGAATCCTAAAATTTATATGGAACAACAAAAGACCCCAAATAGCTAAAGGAATCCTGAGAAAAAAGAACAAAGCTGGAGGTATCACACTCCCTGACTTCAAAATATACTACAAAGCTATAGTAACCAAAAGAGCATGGTACTGGCACAAAAACAGACACACAGATCAATGGAATAGAATCGAAAGCCCAGAAATAAACCCACATATCTATGGACAGCTAATCTTTGACAAAAGAGCCAAGAACATACAATGGAGAAAAGAAAGTCTCTTCAACAAATGGTGTTGGGAAAACTGCATAGCCAAATGCAAAAAAATGAAAGTAGACCCTTACCTTACACCATACACAAACATTAACTCCAAATGGATTAAAGACTTGAATGTAAGATCTGAAACTGTGAAAATTCTAGAAGAAAACATAGGCAGTACGCTCTTCGACATCGGTCTTAGCAACATCTTTTCAAACATCTTTTCAAACGTCTGACCGGGCAAGAGAAACAATAGAAAAAATAAACAAATGGGACTACATCAAACTAAAAAGCTTCTGCACAACAAAGGAAACCATCAACAAAATGAAAAGACAACCTAACAATTGGGAGAAGATATTTGAAAACCATACTTCTGATAAGGGCTTAATATCCTAAATATATAAAGAACTCATGCATCTCAACAACAAAAAAACTACCAACCCAATTAAAAAATGGGCAAAAGACCTGAACAGACATTTCTCCAAAGAAGACCTACAGATGGCCAACAGACACAAGAAAAGATGTTCAAAATCACTAACTACAGGGAAATGCAAATAAAAACTACAATGAGATATCACCTCATGCCCGTCAGAATGGCTATAATTAACAAGACAGGAAACAGCATGTGTTGGAGAGGATGTGGAGAGAAGGGAACTCTCATACACTGCTGGTGGGAGTGCAAACTGGTGCAGCCACTATGGAAAACAGTATGGAGATTCCTCAAAAAATCAAGCATAGAACGACCATATGATCCAGCTATTCCACTGTTGAGTATTTATCCAAAGAACTTGAAAACACCAATTTGTAAAGGTACATGCACACCTCTGTTCATTGCAGCATTATTCACAATAGCCAAGACTTGGAAGCAACCTAAGTGCCCATCAAGGGACGAATGGATAAAGAAGATGTGGTATATATACACACAATGGAATACTACTCAGCCATAAGAAACGATGAAATCCAGCCATTTGTGACAACATGGATGGACATTGAGGGTATAATGCAAAGTGAAATAAGTCAGAGGGAGAAGGTCAAATACCGTATGATTTCCTTCATTAAGTAGTAGATAATAACAACAATAAACAAACACATAGGGACAGAGATTGGATTGGTGGTTACCAGAGGGGAAGGGGGGAGGGAGGAGCATAAAAGGGATAATTCGGCACATGTGTGTGGTGATGGGTTGTAATTAGTATTTTGGTGGTGAACATGATGTAATCTATGCAGAAATAGAAGTACAATGATGTACACCTGAAATTTTTACAATGTCATAAACCAATGTTACTGCAATAAACAAAAAGTTAAAAAAAAAACTATAAGATTAACCTACATATTTAAATGGAGTAAACTTACCACATACTGGTTGAAGAAAGGAGTGCAATACAGCTGCATAATGGATGAGCTTTAGAAACACAATGAAGAGAATCACAGCTGAACACAGACTCATAAGGAGCCCAGCAGAGATCAGAACAAGTCCCCATCGCACTATCTCATTAGATAATAAAGGCATTTTAATACCATTTTCTATAAAGATAGCTTGTTATGCAGCAACAGCTAACTGTTATAAAAATTAAAATGAGCAGAATTAAGGACAATTATAATAATGTGCCTCTTCTTATTTTAGGCATTTGTTCTGATATTTGAAGAGAGCATTCCTGATTAATCTGTTATTAAAAATTATTTTAGATAACCGTATTAAAAATTGACTCCATTGAGTTTCCCTACCAGGTAAGCAGGAGAGGTTGGAAGGACATGCCAGTTTGTTTAAAACCTGTGACTCTGAATCACAGGACTGGACGGGAATTCAGGCTCTCTAATGAGTCATCCTTTGACCCCAAGGATATATACACATTTATATAGGCTATATAGTGGATGGTGCTTATGTTGTTATTCACTGTCCGTTTAGTGGTTATGACAACATTTTTATTTCATCTAGAGCCATGGAAGGGGTATTACTTGTAGGTAGCACTGCAAGTTGTCAAGATGAAGTGGAAATAATTTAATTAAAAAAAAACATAAACACACCAATCAGTTCTTCATCCCCATGAAAAACTCACTTATACATGGATATCAGTCTCCCAGACTTCAATGTGTAGATGTATAGCTAGAAATAGAAATATTTTACTTAGTAATACAAGTATAATTTGCAATTTTACTTCATTTTATTTAAGCTCTACTCTGATTCAAAGGACAAATTAAGTCAACTTATTTATTCAAATTTGTGCTTCTGGATAGTCTCCACTTGGAGACACGTACTTGGCAATTATTTTGCCAGTCACTATGGTAGACACTGTGGACACAGATTTGAATAAGACAACAGGATCCTAATGAGGAGAATAAAACTTAATAACTACCTCTATACACACTATACGTTAAAGTCTGCATTATCAGGGGGCCGGCCCGGTGGTGTAGTGGTTAAGTTTGTGCCCTCTGTTTCAGTGGCCTGGGGTTTGCAAGTTGGGGTCCCTGGTGCAGACCTATGCACCGCTCATCAAGCCATGCTGCGGCGGTGTCCCATACGCAAAATAGTGGAAGATGGGCACAGATGTTAGCTCAGGGCCAATCTCCCTCACCAAAAAAAAATGTCTACATTATCAGGATGAGCAGTTATAAAGGAGTGATATAGACAGGAATGATGTACACAAATGTGAAAAACAGTGGTCTCATAGTTTCCCCTATTATAAAATTAAATAAATTGCCTGGTTGTCCATTGTAGTTTTTTTCTATATGAGTAATACAACTCATGACTATTATTTAAAGAACAGAAGAGAAAAATTATTTGCGATGATATATATCATTAAAGTAGAGACTATTTTTAAGAAATCCTTGCTGCCCCATGGAAGAAATGGAAATTTCCAAATATTTCTAATACAAAGTTGGGAAAAAGTTTGTTAAGTAGGGAAAAAGTACAAATGGGAAAATTGTCTATATATCATGCTGAGCAAATCTTAATAGAGGAGTTACTTAAATTGTGTAAAGAAGTTGAAGTCAGAAATGGACACCCACGGAAAAAAATAGAAGAAACAAGTTTTGCTTGCACTGTATGATCAACGAAAAGCAATTTCTGGCTTTGAAGCTTTTAGCCCTGCAATGAAAGTCACCTCTTCAGACCTGGGACAATTATTTCTTTTACAGCTACCATCTCAAAGAATGATTTCAGAGCCCTCTTTATGTCTCTGTTCCTCAGACTGTAGATGAAGGGGTTCAGCATGGGTGTGACCACAGAGTACATCACCGAGGCTGTTCCATTTGAGTGTGAGCTGTGGGTAGTAGCAGAGCTGAGGTACACTCCCAGGCTTGTACAATAAAATAAGGAGACAACTGAGAGGTGAGATGCACAGGTGGAAAATGCTTTGTACTTCCCCTTAGCTGACGAGATTCCACATATGGAGAAAAATATCTTAGAGTATGAGCAAAGGATGTCAGCCAGGGGACCACCAGCCAGCAGCACTGCTGCAAAATATGTAACTGTGTCATTAAGAGAGGTGTCAGAACAGGCAAGTTGGACCACCTGATTGAGTTCACAGAAAAATTGGGGTATTTCCAAGCTTGTACAGAAGGACAGCTGCAACACATTAAGCTTTGTAACAAGGAATACAGGGCACTCATGAACCAGGACACCAGAACCAGCAGTTCACAGAGCCGGGGATTCATGAGAACCATGTAGTGCAGGGGGTGGCAGATGGCCACAAAGCAGTCATAGGCCATCACGGTCAAGAGAAAGTCCTCCAATCCTGCAAAGAATATGTGAAAATACACCTGGAGGATGCAGCCTGCATAGGCGATGACTTTGCTCTGGGTCTGGATGTTCCGCAGCATCTTTGGGATGGTAGTGGAGGAGAAACAGATGTCTACGAAGGACAGGTTGGAGAGGAAGAAGTACATGGGGGTGTGGAGGTGGGAGTCTGAGCTCACAGACAGGATAATGAGCAGGTTTCCACACACAGTGATCAGGTACATGGAGAGAAAAAGCCCAAATATGAGGGCCTGTAATTCTAATTCCTCTGAAAATCCCAGAAGAAGAAATTCTGGGAAACGTGTTTCATTCCTTGATTCCATGTGTTGGAGGTGACTACTAGGAAATAGAAAAAAAATAAATGACTAATTTTCACACAAGCAAGCATTAATAACACAGGATAAATGCTACATTTATATTTTAGAATCAATAAATTAATCTCAATATATTGCGTATGGTCTGGTCCCCACCAGGGCATCCCTAGTGCTGTTTCTCTTTAGGAATTCCTTTTCCACTGTTGACTTCTTCCTCAGGCATAATGTCTCCCACTGTTTTGTTGAGTATCTTTCATGCATTTTTGGAACACATGTATTGAATATAGACCATGTTCCAAGCACTGTCCAGAGAATGGAATGCTGAATAACAAAAACCCCTAATCTTATGATGGAGAAAGAATATAATCAAATAAAAATAATAATACAACATATCCAATTGTGACAGATACTATGATGAAAAAGAACACACACAGAAAGGAGAAAGTTGATAGGAGGGTGTTATTTTTTTACTGGGAGTTCAGGCAAGAGCTGCAGACGAGGTGATATATTAATAGACAATTGAAACAAGAGTGAGTGGGAAACGCAAGCTTATCTGGGGAAGCGTGTGCCTGGCAGAAGGAACGGCCAGTGCAAAGAGCTTGAGGAAGATAATTGTTTTAGAGAGGAAGGCTCACAACGAGCCAGTGCTTTGACGGGAATGAGCAAGGCAGAGAGTGAGGAGATGCTGTCAGGGAACGATGAGGAGTGAGGTGGCCTCCTTGCTGCCGCTGAAACCTCCAGACACAGGGGGTCCCTTATTTGTCCTATCTAAATTTTGCACTTTGTTAATCTGTGTGCAAAGGAGTCCCGGAAATTGAAAAGGATTCCCTCCTTGATTGAGTTATGGCCCTGGTATTATAAGGGTCACCTTGGAATATATGAGTCCAGTTGCCCCTGCTCTAAGGACTGCTCTCAATTCACAAAGGTCTCACACACACACACACACACAGCACACCTAGGCCTCCTCCTCTGTGTTACTTCTGTGTCCTTCTACCTCCTTCCCTCACTGTTTAAGCTGTGAGTGGATACAACTCAAGCTTTCTGGATCAAGTATCTATCTCCTAAAGACTTTAGAAATGGTACCCAGATATTCCTATTGTAAGCCTCCTATGACAAATAAACTTGGGGCTCCAAAATGGCGTGTCCATTTTCTGTCTCGTATTTAAAGAAACATAAACACTCTGTTTAATAAACGTAAAGGGAGAGAGGGGAATGAAATGGACATGAGGAAGAAACAGATCTGACAAGCTCAGGTGGTCCCTGAGAGACAGTGAGGAAGAAACAGCTTCACTGATTTCTGGCAGTGTTCCAACACTAATTACATCCACTTCATACCCATCAAAAATCACAAGAATAAAAAATAAATTTGCCCCAAAGACAAAAGTAGTGATAAATTTATGGTGCGAACCACCTTACAGATTGAACACCCCAAGTGAAAACTGATGAAAGAAAATAAACCAATAATTCACAAAAGGAAATATTACACAAAATACTAAAAAAGCTAGATGTTTTTAATATCAAGAGTAGAAGACTTGTTTTTCCTATGCCTATTCTCAATTTATTTGACCACTTAGTTTTTATATGATTGGGTTGCAGATGAGGCAAGCTCCTCTCTTACTTCTCTTATGTGGCATCTTTTCTTCGTTTTTCTCATACTTTGTTTTTGATCTCTTCTTGGACAAATCCAGTGTGAACACCCTAGTCCTGGTTATAGTCATTATCCGACATGCAAAGCCCTCTACAGACCGTGCTCTATAAGATCCTGCACTCACTGTGACAATTCCACCCTTCTACACTGAATAACTTTCTTCCTGTGATTTACCCTTGAGCACATATGTCACACCACATTTATTTCATGGCACTCTGACTTCACCAATATAATGTAAGATCCAAACAAAGGGTTTCACCAGTGTTAGTCACCTTCGTGTTTTCACAAATGTATGTGAATACGTGTGCACTTATATAGGAACAAATTTAAGTAAATGTGAAATTATGAAAAAAAAGAATGGCAGGGAGAATGAGACTATGTTAAACAGAGTGGTTTCTAATCACCTCTGTTAAAGAAAATTGAGTGGAGCATCAAAAACTAAAATAAGATACAAAATCACAATAATTTAATAATATCAACACGGATTAATAATTAAATTTTCAAAGGAACAGACATAAAAGAATATAGTATATAATGTTCTTAGAAATTATGACATATGGCAGATGCTGTTATTTGCTGAATAAATCAGCAATTAGTTCTCAGTATATAAGTGCATTTCACACACAGTAAAGTTGTATTTCAATATATTAGAAAAGATTGGATTGTTGAATAAAACTGGAAAAATGGATGTTGACCTGGAAGAGAATGAAGATGATCCCACTCAGTCATATTACAAAAAATCAAAGGGATTACCTACTCACTGTAAGAGTGATCAATACTTTTTAGGTGAACGTCTAGAAAACCACATATTAAAATCTATAGGCAGGCCAAATAATCTTAATTAAGGCAAGAAACACAGAAGTAAGAACATAGATATATTCAACTAAATAAAATGTAAAACATTTTTATGGTCGAAACATTCCACAAAAGCAAGTTGACACAATTTTTAAAAATCATTTGAAAGGCTAAAAAATATAGAATAATGTGCATATAGTATATGGGCATATAAAGGTAATAAGTAAATCAAAATGGTGATCAAATATATAAATCTTTGCTAAAACTCAGTAATAGTTAAAAAACACCAAGAAATCTCTATCACACTCATCAGCCTGGGAAAACATTTAAAAAGCTGTCACACTGATTGGGGTTGAAATTTTAAACAAGTAGCAATGGGGTACTCTAATTTTTCTGGCAGAAGTGTAAAGTGTTACAACATTGGGGAAACAATCTGAAGACACCTACAATTATTAAAAGTACAGATATTCTTTAACTCAGGGTTTCTCAATCTCAACACTATCGACATTCTGGGTCAGATCATTCTCCGTGATGGGGTCTGTCTTCTGCAGTGCAGGGTGTTTAGTGCATCCTTGGCCTCTGCCCACCCCTCCCCAGTGTGACAACCAGTAATGTCTCCAAACATTGCTCACTGTCCCCTGGAAGACAAAATCACTCCTAGTTGGAACCACAGTTTGAACTTAACAATCCCAGAATATTTTTGAGCATTGATGTAATAGTAATGCAAGACGAAGAATATGAAAGACCTTCAAAAGTATGAGCGTCACAGTCACGCCATGAAATGTTATGCAGCTATTGAAATAATAAATCTTCATTACACTAGTTGATCAGAGGCAAGTCTGTAAGGTATCATTGAGTAAGAAGGATAAGGGGAGATGAGATAAAGAAATTTAAAAAGACTGCACTAAAACATAGAGATCATTTATGATGTGCATAGGATTCTGTTCCTGCATTTGTATAAAAGTATATGAATATGTAGGTGTGCATGATATAGAAACAGAAGTTTTAAAGGAAAGGAATAACTTATGGAAAAAAATGTTAGTGAGAATGAAATTAGGTTAACATAGTGGTTTCAAAACAATTGTATGTAACAAAATTGAATGAAAATCTACAACTACCTTATATAAAGACATAAAATAGTAATAATTTAATAACATAAACATAGGTCACTAATTGAAAATTAAACTGTCAAAGATTTGGAAATAAAATAATATGACAAGGACTTTTCAAATGTGGGGGAGAAGCAATACCTCAGTTATAATTTCATCATATATAAAGATATATGGATTCAAATATTTTTATGGAGATATATTTTATCTTTAGTCGTATGGTAAAAAAAAAAAAGTCATCCTAAAGATGAATGCCTAAATTGGTATGAGTTTTAGAAATAGATCTAATCCCAAAATGCTAAGGAACAATAAGGAATAATGGAGATGTGAAAACAAGTTGGAAATACGTATAAAGAGCAATTTACTATCCCTAAGCCTAGGGAAGAACTTTCACTGTCATTTTTGTTTAAGGCAAAGATTCACAAGTGAAGAATATGGAAATGACACCTTAAGTATTTCAGTAGAATAAATAAATTTAAAAAAGAAATAAAGAGAGAACAAGAAACCTGACTGACAGAGTTGACCACACAAAATCTATAAACTCATACATTCTCCACAAACACATCTATACACATATAAACTAACTAAATGACATCAGCCAGTTGGTGACAAAAACAATTTTTTGTTTGAAAGAATACAATCAAAATAATGAATAAAAAGCTCACACAGACAATTTGTAATAGAGAAGGTAAATGGGTAACTAACCCACATTATATACGACATCACAGGTAATGAAATAATTATAAAGCAATGTTAATTTACCTACTCCTTTGAACATATTACATCTTTTTTTTCATATGAATGCTCAGAATGACAGAAGATGCTGTGAAATGTACGTCTCACTTACTGCTGCTGCAAGGATGTGTCTGCAAGACTTCCTTGGTCTGGATCTTTGTCACCAATGTGGGAACATAGTCAAATATGCCCCATCATAAAAATAAAAGACATGCCCTCATTTCACTGTGTATCTGCCTACATCTACTACTCTACTTCTCTATTCCCTTTAAATAAAAAGACCCCCAGACTTTTGTTCTACTATCACTTAAGTGTCAAAAATGGCACTTGCTTTGCTGAATTCAGTGTTCACGCCTCTTTTTAGCAATTCAAATAAACACGGTAATTTAGTGATCAAGCAAGCAAACCACCACAGAGATCTCTGGGCTCGGAACTAGGCTGCATTGACTCTCAGGTGACCTCAGGTGCACTTTCTTGGCTTCCATCCTCTTTGACCTCCTCTTGCCGTATCTACTGGAATCTCAGGCTCACCTGGATGGGAAGTCTGAGAGGAAGATCTTTTCCTGAAAGTCCGAATTCCTCCCTAGATTGTTCATGGTGGAAACTGAGGCCCTATCCCCAGACAAGACAGCAGAAAGGAGTCAAACATTGGGGTCCCAGAAAGAAGTGACCACGTCTTGTCCAGATTAAGATTGCACACCTTGAGGGCTGCAGCAGAGGAGATTTACAGCTCCCCACGTCTGCTCATTAACACGTTTTCCTCTTACTACTCCAACCTCTAACTACATGATTTCCCTGCGGGGCACTGGTCTGGACAGCACGGTAATTTTTCCTGCTGATCTTCTGATCCTAGGAGACCACATTATAAGCCAGGTGAATTCAGTTTTTATTACCCCTTCTCCACGAACTCTCTTGTCTTCCAGAGGTCTAAACCTCCCAGCACCTCATCACAACCCTGAGATCAAGTTTTCTCAAAAGTCTATTACTGAGGAATTTGTCCTGATTAGCCCTTTGGATCTTCAAAGCATTGACTTTTGGTGGGGACATAACCCCAGATATCTCTAGAAAATTACTATTCTTCTTGTTAAGAAGGGGGATCACTTTGTTTCTTTTGAAAAAACTTGGGCACTAAACTTGATTTCATGATAATTTTGCCAAAACTGTAATGAATTTCATACTTATACCACAAGTTCAGAAATGTCATTAGTCCCTCATTATAAAATGTTTATTAATTATAAGAGATACATTTAGATTTTGTTTTTTTAAAATCATTTTACTGAGGTCATATTGATTTATAACACTGTGTAATTTCAGGTGTACATTATTATACATCAGTTTCTGTATAGATTGCGTCGTGTTCACAACCAATAGTGTAGTCACCATATATATGTGCCCCTTTATCCCTTTCACCTTCCCCAAAACCCCTGCCTCCCCTCCCCTCTGGTAACCACTAATCTGTTCTCTTTATCCATGTGTTTGTTTATCTTCCACAAATGAGCGAAATAAGGCAGTATTTGTCCTTCTCTGTCTGGCTTATTTCGCTTAGCATAATACCCTCAAGGTACATCCGTGTTGTCACAAATGGCACAATTTCGTTTTTTTTGGCTGAGTAGTCTTCCATTGTGTGTGTGTGTATGTGTACATATATATATGATATATATATATATATCATATATATATATCAATATATCAATATAATTGTCTTTATCCATTTATCCATTGACGGGCACTTGGGTTGCTTCCATGTCTTGGTTATTGTGAATAATGCTGCACTGAACATAGAGGTGCATAGATCTCTTTCAACTGTTGATTTCGTGTTCTTTGGATAAATACCCAGTAGTGGGATAGGTGGATCACATGGTATTTATATTTTTAATTTTTTTAGAAATCTCCATGCTGTTTTCCACAGAGGCTGCACCAGTTTGCATTCCCACTAGCAGTGTATGAGGGAGATACATTTAAATGTTATGCACCCCATTAGTGCATTAAAGGGGTGGTCTGATTTAATTTTTAGAAAACTTCAATCTGTGAGGTAATACTTTGGTGAACTACCTCCTCCATTGTGGAAATGGGACTCAGAGGGATTTAATAGTCCGCTGAATGGTATAAACCAAGTAAGGAATGGAGTCTGAACTGGAATCTGTCAGGATGCTTTTAGTTCTCAAACTCGGGTCAGTGTTTTATCTCAACCAGAGATAATTTCCCCCCTGGAACTATTTGGCAATGTCTGAATGCATGCTGCTAAACACCTATAGTGCACAGGACAGCACCCAGCACAAATAATTATCCAGCTTCAAATGTCAACAGTGAGAAGACTGTTTTAGACCAACACTTCTCCAACTTCATTGTGCATAACAAATTACCAACGTTTGTAATTCAAATGCAAATTATGACTAATCAGATCTCCAGTGCCCCCAGGGACTCCACATTTCTAACAAGCTCCCAGGTGATGCTGATGCTGCAGGTCCTCGTCTGTGGACCACATTTTATGTAGCAAGTCTGTGGTCCTGTGTTAGTCAGGTGTAGGTAGTTTTTGGTTTTATACACCAAGAATCATCTCTACATATAATTTTGAAAGAAAAATTTCCACTTACTCTAGAGGCTGTAATAAATTCTGTCTTCAATTCTTTTAAATGTAATGGCTCTTGAGTGAATTAAAATAATATACAACTGAGTAAGACTTTGCAGTAGGCAGAATAAGGATCTCTAAAAGATGTCCACATCCTAATCCCAACAACTTTTGAAGATGATAGCTTACAGAGCAAGGGAAATAATGTAGTAGATGGAATAAATCTACTCATCATTTACCTTAAGATAAGAAGATTTGCTCAGATTATCAGGATTGGGCTAATGTAATCACAATGGTCCTCTAAATGTGGAAGAGAGAGCATGAAGAATCAGAGGGATATTTGGAAATGCACACTGCTGGCTTTGAAGATGGAGGAAGGACCCTGAGCCAATGAACACAGATATCCTCTAGAAACTGGAATAGGAAAGGAAATGCATTCTCTCACACAGCTTCCAAAAGGAGCCCAGCCCTGCAGACGTCTTGATTTTATCCACTGAGATCCATTTCATGCTTCTGACTTCCAGAACTTTAAGACAGGAAGTTGTTTGTTTTAAGCCACTAGTGTAATTTATTACAGCAGCAATTGGAATCTAATACAGACATTTGACTAGTAAAATTCTGTTCAAGGGAACTGAGTTTAAGCCCCTAACTTCATTTAGTTAGCTTCCCTTAGGTAATGGCATTTTGTGTTGAAATCCCACCTTAATTCCTTAAATAGAAAAAGAAAAGTAAAGTCAGCTTGGAGATTATGGCTCCATTAGCTCGTACAGTGAATTTCCCATTGACTAAACCTGAATATGGTTCTGACTTTGAGGCTTTTGAGGCATTAAGAGAGAAAAAGTAATTCATTATTAAAATAAAGGCCACCCATTCTACTCTAAATATTTATGTCAAAATTTATGCTTTCTTTCAAATTTTTTATTAATTCAAATATTCATTCTTTTTCTTTCTATCCTCTCCAACTTCCTCTCATTTCCTTTCAACATGGAAGATTAAATTATTAATTATCCTGTTTTTACATATGAGTGTGTGTTTATTTGAAAGAAAATCATATATAAAGACACACACACATATACATACACATACTCCTCAACTGTGAAAGTGTTTGAACTCAAATATTTCCACACACTTCATTTATTCCTCACAACATTCATCGGAGTTAGGTTTCTCATCCCACATTACCATCAGAAATAAGGAAAATAAGGCTCAAGGATATTCAATTATTTATGATTACATTACAAAGAAATTAAAGGTTTGTGCACTTTCTTGAATTATATGTAAATGGACCCATGCAGTATTTATACTTAATTTCTGCATGGCTCCTTTAATTCAGCAAATGTTACATTTTATTTATTTAATTTGTTGGCATTTGTAAAAGTTTAATTGGATAGAAGAATTCTTTTTTTAAATATTTTTATTTTATTTTATTTATTTTTTGTGTGTGTGAGGAAGATCAGCCCTGAGCTAACATCTGTTCCCAATCCTCCTCTTTTTGCTGAGGAAGATGGGCCCTGAGCTAACATCCAAGCCCATCTTCCTCTGCTTTATATGGGACGCTGCCACAGCACGGCCTGACAAGCGGTGTGTCAGTGTGCACCCGGGATCCGAACCATCGAACCCCGGGCCGCAGAAGCAGAGCGTGCACACTTAACTGCTTGTGCCACTGGGCTGGCCCTGAGAAGAATTCTTATTTAATGTTGATCCTGTTGGTAAAAATTGCTTGAATGTATTTATTCAGAATCCATTGTGGGTAGAACACGCCATGTTCAGGGTGATACAAGGCACAGCCCTTCCTTGAGAAGCCTACTGCTTTTTATTTATTTATTTATTTATTAAAAATTATTTTATTGAGGTCATATTGGCTTACAACGTTGTATAAATTTCAGGTGTATGCAAATTTTACATTTTAATATATGCAGTTTTTTGCATGTTGTTATACTCTGATAAATTAGTTTAAAGGGGAAAAAGTCTAATGCTTAAAAACTCTGGGTAGGATCTGGAGCACAGGGAGCTGTCACAGTTTAACAGGTGGGAGATACATCTTCTCATTGGATAGAAAGCAACGTGTCATATATGGATGTCTTGACATGAGTACAGGCATGTTTGGCCATTCCATTAACCTACAGCCACCGGCACACAAAGAAATACAAAGCTGCTTTCTGTGTGGTGGGAACTGGCCTTTCTCCCACGGAGATAGTTGCAATTTGTATGAATTTCAAGGTCCTTTGGGCATCATGGCCTGGGGCAGACTGGCCATCTGTGCCGGGCTGGGACGATAACCAGGGTAAACAATGCACATACACAACTGCCTGGCTGGGATGACAGCCAGGAGGCTCAGTGCATGTATGCCACTGATAACCATTTGTGCATGGGACCATTGAATGCTTGCCTTGCTCTATAAACTCTGTAACTGCTTATATAAACTGCTGGAAACCGAGGCCTGGTGAGAGTTCCACCTGTGGAAGGGATGCCTTGCCCAAGACGTGTGATTTCTGCCCAGCGGTGTCAATTGAAGAGACTCTCCCAGAGTGGGGCGTGGATGTTGTGAGCAACTGATCTGATGTGTTCTCTTTTCAGTCAACCTGCTGTTTCTCTTTCTGATTGATTTGTGTCATTTCCCTTCAGTCGATGTGGATGTTTTCCCTTTCCAGTCCATCCGATGTTTTTCCCTCTCATTATATGATCTATTCGAATCTGCAACTGTCTCAGCCGATCTGGTGTTTCCCTTTCCGATCGCGCTGGTGTTTTTCCCTCTTAATATTTGACCTATTCAGATCTGTTTGTGGACTATTGCCTTTACTCTCCTCTATATAATAAAATATAACTTCAGTCAATTTGCTTGGAGTGGAAACTTTCTTTTACATCTCTGATAAAATCCCCCGAATCTCTCATAACATAATTGGCACTGTGAGCAGGAGTCGATTAAGTAGATGGCTTTCCTGTTCAAACAAAAGGTAACTGAAGCCAAGGTGGAAGAAATTCCAAGATGGGAGGACCCTCCCTTTTGCACTCTGGCTGGGGAGTGGGCTTGTAGGTCAGGATTATGTGAATCTTAGGATGTTCGTCTGCGAGATATGAACCATTAGCTGTGACCAAGATTTGCAGACAGTGGAAAGGAAAAGAAAGAGAGATGATGTTTCTTTTTTCGCATGGCGAGGTTGGTGTTTGTTGACTCCTTATTGTCGGGCTATAGAAGACAGGAATAAGATACAAAGCTGACCCTGTATCATATCGCAGGGCAGGAATTCAAGCTCTCGTGAGGCACCCTTTCATCATGAAGGTGGAAGAGGTTCCTGAGCATGAAGGAGGTATATAATGAGTGACCTTGATATTGTTAATTCACTGGCCCTTTAGTGGTTATGACTAAATATAGCAAGGGGGCGATATTTCATAGAACAGTAGAAAGAGTCATATTTGTAGGTTGCACTAGAGGTTTTCAAGCAGAAACAGGAAGATAATTAAGTAACAGAACATAAAACACTCCAACCAATCCTTCACTTCAATGAATAAACCCCCTCACTGATGGAGTATCTTCCATACTTCAATGAGTAGATGTACAGCACAAAAAAATATTTAGCATGGTAATAAAACATGTGATTTGAAATTTTCCTTCCTTATTTTTAAGGTCATCTCTGACACTAAGACTATATTAGGTCAATCTATGCATGCAAATTTGTCTTTCCATGTAGACTCCACTGGGAAATATGTATTTGATAATCAGTTTTTTCCAGTCACTGTCATAGGCATTGTGGACCCTGAGCTGAATAAGACAAAAACCAGGAGACCAGTTATAAAACGCAGTAGCATATTAAGTCTACATTACCAGTAAGAGAAGACAAGGAAGTGAAAAAGAAAAAATGATTGACCCAAGTGGAAACTGTAGTTTCATATTTTGCTGAAATGAACTATATAAATTGCCTTAGTTGTCACTTGTAGTTTTTTTTTTTATGTGAGTAATACAACTCACGACTATTCTGTCGGGAAAACTAGACAAAAATTACTTGAGAAGAAATTATTATTAAGTAACCCCATTAAATACCTACTTATTATTAAGTATTTCCAAGTGTCCCAAGAGATAAATGAGAATTTCCAAATAGTTCTGACCTAAGGTTGGGAAAAACTTTGTGAAAGTAAGAAAATGGACAAAGGGGGTAACTGCCTATACATCAGGTAGAGCAGAAGGCTTCCAAAAGTAAGTCACATAAATTTTGTAAAAGGTGGATATCAAAGAAATTGAAATTCCAGGAATAAATATAAGGAACAAGTTCAATACCCAGAACCTGATCAAATAATAGCAATTTCTGATTCTGAGGCTTTGAGACCTGCAATCACGGGCACTTATTCAGCCCGACAACAATTTGCTTCTTTATACCTACCCTCTGAATGACTCTTCAGAGCCCCCTGTATGTCTTTCTACCTTGGACTGTAGATGAAGGGGTTCAGCATGGGTGTGACCACGGTGTACATCACCGAGGCTGTTGCACTAGAGTGTGAACTGTGGGTAGAAGCAGAGATAAGGTACACGCCTAGGCTCGAACAATAATATAAGGATACAACTGAGAGAGGGGACACACAAGTGGAAAAAGCTTTACACTTCCCCTGAGCTTATGAGATTCCTGGTGTGGAGGAACCCATCTTAGAGCATGAGTAACTGACACCAGTGAAGGGACCACCAGCCAGCAGCACTGCTGCAAAATACGTAACTGTCATTAAGAAAGGTGTCAGAACAGGCAAGTGGGAACTGTTTGATTTTACAAAAAAAAAGTGGAGGATTTCCACGTTGGTACAGAAGGACAGCCACAACACCATTAAGCTTTCTAAAGAGAAATGCAGGGAACTTATGAACCAGGACACCAGAACCAGCAGTTGAAAGAGCCTGTTTCCAAACACAGTGATCAGGTGCATGGAGAGCAAAAGTCCAAATATGAGGGGTGCCAGTTCTGGTTCCTTTGATAATCCCAGAATAAGAAATTCTGAAATTTGTGTATCATTGCCAGGTACTATGTAGCAGTGGTTAGGACTAGGAATGAAAAAATAGCATGATTAATTTTCACACAAATGGGCTTTACTAACAGTGAAAATGCTACAATTTATATATTACAGTCAAGAAATCTATACATATTCTCTGTATGGATCTCATCCCATTTAAGGGATCTCCCCTGACATGTCTGACTGTAAATTTCTGTCCCACTCAGATTTTTCCCCAAGACATCATGTTTTACACAATTTTAAGGAGAAATTCTTTTATGATTTGAGGAATACATGTTGAGTATTGTCTTCTAGGCAAAAAGAATAGGGTGCTGAGAAACAGAAACCCAAGAATATAATGGTTGTGAAAGAATATAAGCAATTAAAAATCACATATCACGTCACATGATGACAGGTGCTATGAAGAAAAAAAGTAGGTATAAAAAGAGTCAATCGAGGTGTTATTTTTTTTACTGGGAATTCAGGAATACCTGCATACAAGGAAGACAAAGTGAGACAGAATGTAGTCTGGGGAAGTGGGTGCTCTGCATGGAAAAGAGCCAGAGAAAAGACGCTGAGGAAATGCTTGTTTCAGATGTTCAAGACTCAAAATGGAGCCAGAGTGGTGAGGGGAATGAGCAAGAGGGAGAGTGATGAGATGGTGTCAGAAGATGTTGAGGAATGAGATGGCCTCCCAGCTGCAGCTGAAACTTCAAGACACAGGGAGTCACTCATTCACATTGTTCCTCACACTTCATTAATTTTGTTTCTCAGGGATCTTCTCAGAGGAAACAATCCCCTCATTTCCCTCTGATGGCTGACATTCTTGTGTCTGTATTTTTAGGGCCACATTTTGCAGTACATGGGCTACATGTACATGGAGTACACTCCCCTGAGAACTGCTCATGCCCCACAAAACACACAGGTGCACACGCAACAAACATACACGCAGTGCACTATGACCTTCAGGGGACACGTTACTACCGGACTCTTCTCTCTCCAGCCACAATAATTAGGAAATAAATGATACAGGAAGCTGTCAACATTAGATTGTCTTTACCCTAAAGAATGTAAAACTAGCACCCAAATTCTAGTTAGAAAGCCCCCCATGAACACGTAACCATGGGGATCCATAGTCATATGACCATTTGTGTCCTGTGTTTAAGGAAGCATCTTACAATGTGAAGACACTATACTGATTGAACATCTCACTACAAAAACAAAGAGAGGCAACATTTAGAAATGAGTGGGGAAAAAAATCTAAAATGCTCAGGTGGTCCCTGCGAGATTGTGATGAGGAGAAAGTTTCCTTGGTTCTGGGAGCATTCCAACCACACATATCCCCTTGATGCCCAGAGTAACTAACACAACAGAAAAAAACAATTTATTCTCAGGAGAAAGGAATGATGTCTTACAAAGTGAAGACACTTTACTGATTGAACATCTCACTAGAGAAATGAGCAAAGGGAATAAGCCCTCAATTTATAACAGAAAATGTACAACATACAACAATAGTGGGGATTTTTAAAGATGAAATGGTAAAAGACTTTCTAAATGATATCAAATGCAAAACGATGGAATCAGAAAATGGAATTTTGAATCTTGGATCTACCACATATTAGCTGTTGGTCCATGGAGAGCAATGGAATTATTCTGAATGTTAATATTCTCACTCAAGTAGTGGGGATGGCGGTATCCATTGCCTGGAGATGGTCAACAGATTTAGTCAATACATGTAAAATTCTTAGCATACTTAATGAACGTTAGTTAATGAACGATTATCACTGCTGATGAGCTGAAGCCAAATTTTTTCTTCTACCTCTCAAATGTCTCCATTGCTTCTCCACCTCTAGGTAATGAAATAACTTTAAAGCAAAGCTCATTAGCATAATTATTTTTGCAAATACAAATCTTTATGTGAATACCTAACATGCCAGACAATACTGTGAAATGCGCATCTCAAGAAATGCTGTTGCAAAGTAACATCTACCTCCTTGTTCTGGGATTCCTAATACAGAACATGATCAAATACAGCCCATGTTAAACATTTTAAAAAATTGCCCTCGGTTCACTGCACAAGCTTCAAAACCTAATACTATATTATACAACTCCTCTGAAGTGCAAAACTCCTCAGATATGTTTTAATTTTACTGGAACAAGTTTATACCTCCCCTTCCTTTTTCGTTCTCATCCAACTGGATGTCTTTTCCCATTACTTAGTTATAACAATAATCCTTGTATTTCTGAGTCCAAAAGACACTTCTCTTTTTAACACACTAAATAAATTAACTATAAATTAATTAGTCTACCTAACAAACAAACGTGGTGACTTTTTGGCTGTGGGCAAGTCTGCTTTGGCTCTCAGGTGACCTAAGGTAAAAATTCTCTACTTCCATTCTCCCTGAACCTTTCATGAAGCACCTACTGAGCTCTCAGACTCACCTGGATGAGGTCTCTGAGAGGAATGTTTCCATGTGGAAGTCTGAGTTCCTTCCTGGATGATTGATGATGGAGACTGAAGTTCTGTTCCCAGATAGGACGACAGGAAGGAGTGAAACACTGGCTCCCCAGCAAGACTTAGGACTCCAAAAGCAGCAACTGCGTTGATCCAGCTCAGTGTTGCACACGCTGAGGGTGTGTAGCAGAGGAGATATTTACAGCTCCCTATGTCTCCTCATTAGGCACTGTTTCCATTGCTACTTCCACCTCTGGGCACATCTTTTCTCTGTGAGACACTGATGTAAACACAAACAAAATTATTCCTGCTGATTCTCTGTTCTCAAGAGACCAGATTAGAAGTCAAGGTAAATCTAGTTTTTACCACAACTTCTCCAAAAATTCCCGCATCTACCAGAGGTCTAAACCTCCTTGCATCTTACCCCAATCTTGAGTTAACATTTTTTTCCAAATCTGAGACTGAAGAATCTGTTTTGACTAGACCTCTTGGGCCTCCAAAGTATTGACTTGTGGCAGGGAATGATTCCTGATATCTCCAGAAAATTGCTATTCCCCTCTTCAACAAGGGAGAGAGGTGTGTTCCTTTGATATAAAACCATGGGTACTATAACCTTTGACTTCATGATGCTTTTGACAAATCAATTAGGAGTTTCATGCTCTTAATACAAATTGAGAGCTGTCATTTAGTCCTTTATTAAACAAATATTAGTTAATTATAAGATATGTTGAGATCTTTTTATGTACCATGGTCAGAGCTTAGATTCTTGTATGGATTTTCTCATTTGTTTTACTAATGTCCATTCTATATGGTCAGTACTATTATAAACATCAGTCTACTTTTGCAGTAACAGAGTTCAGAAGGATAAAGTGATTTGCCCAAAGTTATGACTGCGTAAAGGACGAGCTTTCTTGGAATTCCAGGTTATTTCCAGTTGTCATGCTCTAGGCCAGTGGATCTCCACCAGAGCTGATTTTGCCAGCAAGGACATTTGTCATTGCCTGGAGATATTCTTGGCTGCTACAACTGGGAAAGGACTACTGCCACCTAAAGAGGTGAGGCCAGGAATGCTGCTCAACATTCTACAATGCGCAGGACGTCCCCACCATAAAGCAGTATCAAACACAAATGTCAACAGAGAGAAGACTGAGAAATACTGTTCTAGACCAGAGTCTCTCCCACATTAATGTATGTGAACCACTCGGGGGTCTCGTTCAGATGCAGATTCTGATTCAGCATGTCGACGGTGAGGCCAGAATTTCTATGTTTGTAACTATCTCCCCATTGATGTTGATGGTACACGTCTTGGTCTGTGGCTGACTCTAAGCATCAACGTTTGGTCCAGTATTAGAGTTAGATGTGGGTACTTTGAGGCATTCTCCACCAAGAAGCCTCCCACACACCTCAGGTCTGACAGTAGGTCATCAAATGTTGGACTCAGTATTTGTCCAACGTCAAATGTTGGACAAATTTACATACGCCTCTTGATTATTTCTCTCATGACAGCAAATGAAAATTTAGGCCTTTTTTTCTTTGTCTGTAAACTCAGGAAATTCCATCTATGTTATGGATTGGATGTGAGAAGCAAGTAATATTTTAGAGCTCAGCTATAAATATTAAAAATGCAGATATTCTTTGAGAATTTCTCAATCTCAGTATGATTGACATCCTGGGACAGATCATTCTCTCTGGTGGGGTCTGTTCTGTGCATTGTAGGATGTTTAGAGCATCACTGGCCTCCACCCACCCCTCTCCAATGTCACAGCCTAAAGTGTCTCTGGACATTGCTCAATGTCCCTTGGGGACAAAATTGCTCCTTGTTAGAACCATAGTTTTTACTTAACCACTTCAAAATATTTTTGTTCATTGGTATAATAGCAATTGTGATAAACAATGTGAAAGACCATCAAAAGTATAAATGGCACAGCCACACCATGAAATACTGTGGGGCCATCAAAATAATGAATCAGTGCTATACTTGTTGATTAGAGGGATGTCCACAGGGTACTACTGAGTAAGAAGGAAAGGGAGAGACAAGCTGGAATAAATGATTGTCTTAAAATGTTCAGAGTACTTATCTTCTGCACAGGATCCTATTCATGCATTTAAATTAAAAGTGTATGAATATGTACGAGTGTATATACAGAAAGAAAAGTTTTAAAGGAAAGGAGAAACTTAAGGAAGGAAAAATGACAGTGAGAATGAAATCAGGTTAAGTTTAGTGCTTTTAAAACAACTGTAGAAAACAAAATAGATTGAAAATCTAAAACCCATTTTATTTACATATAAAATATTAATAGTTGAATGATGTCAACCTGGGTCACTAATTCATCATTACATAGCCAAAGACTTGGAAATAAAAGAATACAATAGAAAGGCTTTTAAAATGTGGAGAGGAAGCAGTACCTAAAGTTATAATTTCTTCTTATATAAAGATTTAAATATGCTTATGGAAGATACAGATAATGGTCAAATGGTAAAGAAGAATGCCTTCCAGATGATAGCTAAAGGTGATGCAACTTTTAGAGATAAATCTAATCACAAAACACCAAAGTAAAGAGTAAAGATTAACAGAGATGTGAAACACGTTGGAACTATATATGAAGGGTGATCTATTAGCACAAAGTACGCAGAAGAAACTTCACTTTGATTTTTGTTTAAAGCAAGTACTTGCATGTGAAGAATATTAAAGTGACAGATCAATTCTCTCAGTGAAAAACAGCCTAGGAGGAACACAATATGAACAAATGATATGTCTGCATGATATTTGTAAACTTTCACACATTCACCTCAATATATCCATACGTACATTAATGAACCAAATGGAAAACAGCCAGTTGGTGGATTAAAAAAAAACTCACATATTTTTTTGAACGAATGCAAACAGAAACAGTAATAAAAACACGGTGACCTCGCTATGCAAAAGCAAAGGATTCCCACAGAAAATTTACAATAGAGAAAGTACATGGCTAACAAACTCACAAATACATTCAGCCTCACAGGCAATGAAATAACTGGAAACTAAAGCTCATTTGCATACAACTTTTCGCATATTATATAATTTTCTATCATGAATACCGAGAGTGAGAATATACCATGATAGGCATGCCTTACGAACTGCTGATGCAACCTAAATTTTTAAACATTTCTGGTCTGGATCTTTCTCATCTATAGGGAAATACAGTCAAATATGCCTCACCTTAAAAATAAAAAATAAATGCCCTCACTTCACTGTACACCCCTCCCCAGTTAATACACTATCTCCTCACTCCTGTTAATTGCAAAAATCCTTGGACTTATGTTCTACTTTTACTGGAAGGACTTTAAACCTCCCATTCCCTCTTCAAACTGGGCTTCTATTTATATAATTTAATTGTCAACTTCATCCCTGCATTGCTGAGTTCAATATTCACTTCTCTTTTGGGCACGGTAAATAGATACATTAATTAATTAAGCACGCAAGCAAGCAAACAACCACAGGTCTTTGGGCTATGGATTAGGCAGGATTGGCTCTCAGATGATGTCAGGGAAACAGTCTTGGCTTTCATTCTCTCTGGTCCTCTCCTAGACTGTTTACAAGGCTGTCAGACTCACCTGGATGGAATCTCTGAGAGGACAGTCTCCAAGTGGAATTATGAATTTCTGCTCAGACAAGGCAGCAAAAAGGAGTAAAAGACAAGTCCAAGAGTCAGACATAAGATTCCAAAAGAAACTGTCCCTTCTAGCCCACAGGCGCACATGCTCAGCAACTGCAGCAGGGGAGAGTGACCTCCCTATGTCTGTTCATTAGGCATGTTTCCGTCTGGATACTCCAATTTCTAAGGACATGATTTCCCTGGGTGACAGTGGTCTGCACAGAGGCAAAGGTTTACCTACTGTTTCTCTTTTCCCAAGACCAACTTTAGAAGTCAAGTGAATCCAGTTTTTGTTACATCTTCTCCATGAACTCTCCTGCCTTCCAGAAGTCTAACCTTCCAACATCTCATCACAACCCTGAGTTCTAATTTTATCCAACATCATAACTGAGCAAACTGTGGATTAGATCCTTTGGATCTTCAAACACTTACTTGTGTTGGGGATACAGCCCTTGACATCTCCAGAAAACTGCTATTCCCCTCTTTAACAAGGGGGGGACTTGATTCCTTCAATTTAAAATCTTGGGCACAAAACTCCTTGTCTTCATGACACATTTGCCAAAACAATTAGCAATTTCATATTTATATCACAAGTTCAGAGCTGTGATTTCATCTCTCGTTATGAAATGTTGGGTAATTACAAGAGATCAATTTAGACCTTTTTATGCTATACACCCTGAACTTAGGACCTTATAGAGATTGTCTTATTTAATTTTTACTAAAGTCCATTCTATGAGGTAGTATGTTTATGAACTCCATTCTTTATTGTAGAAATGGGGCTCAGAGGGGTTTAAGGATCTGCCCAAATTTACAAACCCAGTAAGGCATGGGGTATCAACTGGAATTCTGTCAGAATGCTTCCAATCCTGAAGCATTTGGCCAGTGGTTCGCAATCAGAGATGATTTTGCACATGGGACACTTGGCAATGTCTGAAGGATTACTGCTAATCACCTAAAATGCACCAGGACAACACGTGACACAAATACTTATCCAGCCCAAATGTCAATAGTGAGAAAGAGGGAAAATCTATTCAGGACCAATACTTCTCCAACTTCAGTGTGCTCATGAATCACGCGGGATTCTAGTTCAAATGCGGATTCTGATTCAGCAAGTCTCCTCTGGTCCCAGAGACTCTGCATTTCTAACAAGTTCCTGGGTGATGCTGATGCTGCAGATCCTAGTCTGTGGACCAGTCTTTGAGTAAAAATGCTACAGTCTCACATTAGGATCAGGTGTAGGTATTTTTAGGATTTTTCTAAAAAGTCGTCTGAAAGATAAAATCATCTCTTCATGTATTTTATTAATTTATTGAGGTAACATTAGTTTATACATTGTACAAATTTCAGGTATACATCATCATATTTTGACTTCTGTATAGACTACATTGTGTGCACCAGTAAAAGTCTTGTTTCCATCTGTCACTGTACAAATGTCCCCATTTGCCCCTTTCACCCTCCCTTCAATCCCCTTACCCTCTGGTAACCACCACTCTGTTCTCTGCATCTACGTATTTTTTTAATCTTCCACATATCAGTGAAATCATACAGTTCTTGTCTTTCTCTGTCTTATTTTGCTTAGCATAATACCCTCAAGGTCCATCCATGTTGTCACAAATGGCAAGATTTCATACTTTTTATGACCAACTAGTATTCCGTTGTATATTTATACCACATCTTATTGATCTGTCATATGTACTTAGATTGTTTCCAAGTTTTGGCTATTGTAAATAATGCTGCAATGAAGATAGGGGAGCATAAATCTTTTCAAATTAGTGGGATTTTTTTCTTACGATAAATACCTTGAAGTGGAATACATATGGTAGTTCTATTTTTAATTTTTGAGGAATCTCCATAATAATTTCAATAGTGTCTGCACCAATTTACATTCCCATCAGTAGTGTATGAGAGTTTCCTTTTTTCTACATCCTTTCTTTTTTATTTTTTTTAAATTTTTTGTTTATTGCAGTAACACTGGTTTATAACATTGTATAAATTTCAGGTGTACATCATTATACTTCTATTTCTGCATAGATTAACTCATGTTCACCACCCAAATACTAATTACAACCCATCACCACATACATGTGCCGAATTATCCCTTTCGCCCCCCTCCCTCCCCCCTTCCCCTCTGGTAACAACCAATCCTTTCTGACACTTGTTTTTACTTGTCTTTTTAATAATAGACTTTGTGACCAGCATGAGGTGATATCTCATTATGGTTTTGATTTGCATTTCCCTGGTGATTAGTGATTTTGAGTATCCAAGTGCTTGTTGGCCATCTGTATGTCTCCTTTGGAAAAATGTCATTTAAGTCTTCTGCCCATATATTAATTGGATCTTTTTTTTGATATTGAGTTGTATTAGTTCTTTACATATTTTGGATATTAACCCATTTTCAGATATATGATTTGCAAATATTTTCTCCCATTCAGTAGGTTGTCTTTTCATTTTGTTGATGGTTTCCTTGTTGTGCAGAAGCTTTTTAGTTTGATGCAGTCCCACTTGTTTATTTTTGCTTTTGCTGCCTTTGTTTTTGGAATCAGATCCAAAAAATCATGGCCAAGACTGATGTCAAAGGAATTACCATCTATGTTTTCTTCCATGAGTTTTATGTTTTCAGGTCTTACATTGAAGTCTTTAGTGGATTTTGAGTTAATTTTTGTGTATGCTGTAAGATAATAGTCTAGTTTTATTCTTTTGCATATGGCTGTCCTGTTTTCCCAACAACATTAATTGAAAATACTATCCATTCTTCATCATATGTTCTTCCCTCTTTGTCATAAATTAATTGACCATGTATGGTTGAGTATGTTTCTGGGCTCTCTCATCTGTTTCTTTGATCTATGTGTCTTTATGCCCATACCATGGTGCTTTGATTACAATAGAGGTGTAATATAGTTTGAAATCAGAGAGTGTGATGCCTCCACCTTTGTTCTTCTTTCTGAAGATTTCTTTGGCTATTCAGGATCTTTTGTGGTTCCATGTAAGTTTTAGGATTGTTTGTTCTATTTCTATGAAAAATTGACATTGGAATTTTGATAGGGATTACACTGAATCTGTAGATTGCTATGGGTAGCATGGACATTTTAATAAGGTTAATTCTTTCAATCCATGAGCCTGGAATATCTTTTCACTCATTTCTGTCTTCTTCAACTTCTTTCATTAGTGTCCTATAGTTTTCCATGTACAGGTCTTTCAAATTCTTGGTTAAATTTATTCCTAGGTATTTTATTCTCTTTGATGCAATTGAAAATGGGATTTTTAAAAAATTTCTCTTTCTGATAGTTTGTTGTTACTGTATAGCAACACAAAAGATTTTTGTGTATTTTTTTGTGTCCTGCAAATTTACAGAATATTTTTTGTTAGTTCTAACAGTTGTTTGGTAGAGTTTTTAGGGTTTTCTATACATGAAATCACATCATCTGCAAATAGTGACAGTTTTACTTCTTTCTTTTCAATATGAATATCTTTTATTTCTTTTTCTCTCCTACTGTCTCTGGCTAAGAATTCCAATTGTATGTTTAATAAAGTGACAAGATTGAGCATCTGTGCCTTGTTCCTGATCTTAGAGGAAAAGCTTTCAGATTTTCACCATAGAGTATTATGTTAGCTGTGGTCTTGTTGTACATGGCCTTCACATGTTGAGGTACGTTCCCTCAATACACTGTTGAGAGTTTTTATTATAAATCGATGTTGCATTTTGTCAAATGCTTTTTCTGCATCTATTGAGATGATCGTATGATTTTTCTCCTTCGTTTTGTTAATGTGGTGTATCATGTTGATTGATTTGCAAATGTTAAACCATGCTTGCATCCCTGGAATAAATCTCACTTGATTGTAATGTACTATCCCTTTAATGTATTGCTGAATTTGGTTTGCTAATAGTTTGTTGAGGATTTTTGCATCTGTGTTCATCGTGGATATTGGCCTGTAATTTCCTTTTCTTGTGGTGTCCTTGCCTGGTTTGGTACCTGGGTAATGTTGCCCTTATAAAATGACTTTGGAATCATTCCCTCCTCTTCAACTTTTTGGAAGAGTTTGAGAACGATTGATATAATTCTATTTTGAATGTTTGGTAGAATTCACCAATCAGGCCATCTGGTCTTGAACTTTTTTTGTTGACAAGTATTTTATTACTGAATCAATCTTCTTACTAGTAATTGGTCTATTTGGATTTTTTATTTCATCATTCTGCAGTCTTGGAAATTTGTATGTTTCAAGGAATTTATCTACTTCTTCTAGGTCGTCCAATTTTTGGTGTATAATTGTTCATGTAGTCTTTTATGATACTTTGTATTTCTGTGGTATCAGTTGTGATGTCCCCTCTTTCATTTCTGACTTTTTTCAATTGAGTTATGTCTTTTTTTGTTGTTGTTGTTGAGTCTAGCTAAAGGTTTGTGAATTGTGTTTATCTTTTCAAAGACCCAGCTTTTAATTACATTGATCTTTTTTGTTGTCTTTTTAGTCTCTAATTCATTTATTTCCACTCAGATCTTTATTTCCTTTCTACTACTACATTTGGGCTTCATTTGTTTTCTTTTTCTACTTCCTTGAGATGTCAAGTTATACTGTTTATTTGCGATTTTTCTTTTTTCTTTAGGTATGCCTGTATTGCTGTGAACTTCCCTTTTAGAAATGCTTTGCAGCATCCCATAAATTTTGATATGTTGTATTTACATTTTCATTTGTCTCAAGGTGTATTTTGATATCTCCTTTGACTTAATTTTTGACACATTTTCCAGTAGCAAGGTGTTTAATCTCCACATATTTGTGATTTTCCAGTTTTCTTCTTGTAATTGGTTTCTGGTTTCATACCATTGTGGTTGGAAAAGATGCTTGATATGACCACAGTCTTCTCAAATTTATTGAGACTATATTTGTGGAGTAACATATGATCTATCCTGGAGAATGTTTCAAGTAGACTTGAAAATAATGTGTATTCTATTGCTTTTGAGTGGAATGTTCTTTCTATATTTCTTAAGTCCATGTGGTATAATGTGTTATTTAAGGCTGAATTTTCCTCATTGATTTTTCTGTTTTGATGATTTATCATTGATGTAAGTGGGGTATTAAAGTCCCCTACAGTTATTGTATTGCTGTCAATTTCTCCCTTTAGATTTGTTAATATTTGCTTTATATATTTAGGTGCTTCTAAGTTGGGTGCATAAATATTTATAAATGTTAGACTCTGTTGTTGGATTGACCTCTTTATCATTATGTAGTGCCCTCTTTATCTGTTATTAGTCTTTGTTTTAAAATCTATTTTGTTTGATATTAAGTATAGCTATCCCAGCTTTCTTTTGGTTTTCATTTGCATAGAACATCTTCTTCCATCTTTTAACTTTCAGTCTGTGTATATTCTTACATCTGAAGTGAGTCTCTTGTAGGCAGCATATGAATGGGTCTTGTTTTTACATCTATTCAGATACTCATTGTCCTCTGATGGGAGAATTTGGTACTTTTTCTTTTAAAATAGTTATAGATAAGCGTGTGCTAATTGTCATTTTTTAAAATTGATTTCTGTCTGTGTTTGTAGTTACTCTCTGTTTCATTCTTCCTCTCTTCTCTTGCTTTATGGTTTAATAACTTTCCACAGTGTTATGCTTAGATTCCTTTCTCATTATATTTTGTGTATTTACTATAGATTTTTGCTTTGTGGTTACCATGAAGCTTGCATAAAACAACCTATATTTATAATAGTTTATTTTATATTGATAATAACATAAGTTTGAGCTCATTCTAAAAATACATTTTTACTCCCCCCTCATCTTTTATGTTTTTGATGTCACATTTTGCATCTTTTTCTTTTGTGCATCCTTTAACTGAATATTATAGTTATAATTATTTTTACTACTTTTGTTTTTAACTTTCATACTAGCTTTATATGTGAGTAATTCACGACCTTTAGTGTATATTTACCTTAACAGTGAGAATTGCACTTTCATATGTTTTGTTGTTGCTAATTAGTACTTTGATTTTTGAGCTTAAGAAAGTCCCTTTAACATTTCTTGTAAGGCTGGTCTAGTGGTAATGAACTCTTTTAGCTTTTTCTTGTCTGGAAAACTCTATTTCTCCTCCATTTCCTAGTGAAAACTTTGCCAGGTAAGGTATTCTTGGTTGCAAGTGTTTTCCTATCAGTGCTTTGCATAAATTATGCTTCTCTTTTCTGGTCTGCAAAGTTTCTGCTGAAAAATCTGCTGATAGTCTTATGTGAGTTCTCTTGTATGTAACAAGTTGTTTTTCTCATGCTGCTTTTAAGATTTTCTCTTATCTCTACTTTTTGACATTTTAATTATAATGTGTCTTAGTGTGGGTTTCTTTGGGTTTATCTTATTTGGAACTCTCATGGATTCCTGAATCTGGATGTCTGTTTCCTTGTCCACGTTAGGAAAGTGTTCAGCCATTATTTCTTCAGATAAATTTTCTGCTCCTTTCTATTTTCTCCTTCTGGGTTGCCTATAATATGAATGTTATTCCACCTGACGTTGTCCCATATGTCCCTTAAGCTGTAGTCACTTTTTAAAACTCCTTTTGCTTTTTGCTGCTCTGTGTGGGTTTGTTCCACTGTTCTGTCTTTGAGATCACTGATCCTTTCTTCTGCTTCATCTAGTCAGTTGTTGAACCTCTCCAGTGTATTTTTCAGTCCAGTTATTGTATTCTTCAGCTCTGTGACTTCTGTTTGGCACCTTCTGATATTTTCTATCTCTATGTTGAAGTCTCCACTGTGTTAATCTGTTCCTTCTGAGCTTGGTCAACATCTTTAGTGCCACTATCTTGATATCTTTATCAGGTAAATGGCTTATCTCTGTTTTATTAAGATTTTTTGCCCTGAAGTTTTATCTTTTATCTTGGTTTGTAACATGTTTTCCTATTTCCTCACTTTTGCTTGACTATCTCTGTTTTTTCTATGTATTAGGTGAAACAGCTACCTTTCCTAGTCTTGAAAGAAAGGCCTCATGTAGGAGATGAACCATATTATTCAGCCTTGCCCTACCTCTCAGTTTTCTCTCAAATCTTTATGATTGTCCAGCCTGTTTTATTTTTTAATAGTTCCCAGTTGTAGAGGGTCTGCCAAGACCTGTCAGTGTTCCAAATGGAGGGATCCCAGCCAGCACCTGATTTCAGGCTACTTGAAATGAGACCCTCAGGCAGCAGCTTTTAAAATATGCAAGAATATAGAGTTCTCTGGGACCACCATTATAAACCTTGCTGGCCTCCAGACCAGGTGATATGGAAGTGTCTTCTGTGCAACAGTTGCAAAAATCAGGACTCCAGACAGTACATAAACTCCTTTCTGGGTGGTACCAGTGAGCTGTGGTAAGACAGAGACGGAGGGTGAAGACAGCCTTCCCCAGTCCACATTATCTGAGAGCCAGGTGATCAAGGAGGGTCCCTTGTTCAACAACAACAGAAACTGGGGTACTATATGTGAAACTGGGGCACCAGACATGTGCAAATTTCCCCTCCCAGAGATCCTGGTGGTCCAGATGCAGTAGAGAGGGTGTTTGGATAGTCTCTGGATAGGTTTTCAGTGAGCCCCTAGATGTGTGTTAAATTAGAAGCCTGCCCCTCAGGCTGCAGCTATGATGATAAGCATATAAGGCTCTTTCAGAGAAAGACTGAGCTTCTGGGGCTGTTGTATCCTGCTTTGTCCTGAAGGCAGCAGCTCTTTAATAACTTTGTTTCTGTTGTTTACAGTCCTGAAGGACCTGTGTACATAAGCTCTGCTGGGCTCCAGAGCCAGGTGATGTAGAGCTGTGCCCTGGCAGCAGCTGCAAAAGTTGGGGCATGAGACAAGGGAATAAGCTCCTTTCTGGGAGATATCAGCAAGCTGGAGCAAGGCAGAGAGAGAGCCCAAAGTCTATATCCATGGCATCTGTTCCCTGAACACCTCCATTGGCCTAGATGAGTATGCCAGACCAGAATCTTGCTCTCAAGCCAAAGCTCCTGGACAAGCAAATAGGCCTCTTTTTCAGAAAACATCTGTGCTGTGGTTCAGTCTGCTATCAGCGCAGTGTCCTGAGGGTGGCTGCCAGCCAAGAACTGTCTCTCTGATTGTTACAGTCCCATGGGACCCAGGAATGCAAGCCTTTCTGGCCTCCTGAGCCAGGTTTTCAGGTGGTGTCCCCTAGGATACTACAATAAAAACTGGGGCTCTGTGTGTAAAAAAAAAATGCAAGTGTACTAGACAGGTATAAAATCTCCCCTCCAGGAGATACTGGCACTGTGGAGTGTGGCAGAAGGAGCGCACGTGAACTGTGCCTGCAGGCTTCAGTTAGGCAGAGGGGGAGCACAGGGGTGGTTCCTGGCAGCTTTAGTGAGGCAGAGGGGAGACTAGTGAGGCAGCTTTAGCAAGACAAAGGGAGAGCACGAAAATGGTACCAACAAGTGCCTCCTTCCCCAGAAAGAACCCCAAGAGACCACTGTACCTCTGGTGGATGCGTTAGGTTAGCACATTATTCTCCTTCACTTTGCAAACTGCTGCTTCCGCACTGAGCACTGAAGCAAGTGAGTACAGGCACAAACACCTTAAAAGCAGTTTCTCCATTTGCTGTTACCATTTGGGTCTTGTGGACATAATCCCCAATTGTTTCCAAAGCCCGATGTTTTGGGGGCTTGTCTCTCAAATGCAGATCTTAAGAGTTGGAGTGCTTGAGTTGGGATATGAACACTTTGCTCCTCAGGGAGAAGCTTTGGATGTGTGAGTTGTGAGAGAAGCTCTTGATGTCCTGATTGTGGGTTGCTGCACCAGGGGTGGGGATTTTTTACAAGAATATGTCTCAGCCAATTTTAACAATTACATTAAAAAGCCATTAAAGTTTATTGTGCACTTTATTGAATTATACACAAGTGGAAATATAGTGTATGTATCATAATTTTTGTATGCCTCCTTTAATTCATCAAATTATACATCTCAAATATGTGCAGTTTATAGTATATAATTACATTTCAACAACTTACTTATAAAGAAAATATTCTAGGGGTGCAGGGGTCATAACAGGATCTGGAGCACAGTTTGATGGTTCACACTGAGCAGTGGTAGGAGATCTCTCTTCCACCTGGGTAGAAAAAACTGTCATCTATGAATATAGAAATAGTAGAAGTAATTTAAATCACTTTACACTTGATCCACTTTTTTCTATAAAACATAAGATAAAAATACACATAGAAATAGAGTTAATTGATCATATATTTGTTCAATGAGAAGAGCACCATGGCCTCACACGACATCATGGAACAGCCTTAGAAACAATGGAGGGACTCACAGCTGACTGTAGACCCGTGAGGAGACCAACAGAACTCAGAACAACTCCCCACCATGCAATCTCTTCTGGTAATAAAGTTAGTATATTAAATCATTTGCTTTCAGGATGGCTTGTTATGCAGCAATAGGTAACTGATTCAATAATCAAGGTAAACAGAAGTGAGGACAAGTATAATAATCTGCTCCTGATTATTCCTGACATTTGTTCTTATATTTGAAGACAGTATTCATGGTTACTCTGTTATTTCAGTTTATTTTAGACAAATGTGTTTTAAAACTCTCTTGTCCCATTTGCGACAACATGGATGGACCTGGAGGGTATTACGTTAAGAGAAATAAGCCAGACAGAGATAGACAAACACCACATGATTTCACTCATATGTGGAAGATGAACTAACACAGAGACAAAGAGAACTGTTTTGTGGTTACCAGGGGCAAGGGGGTTGGGGGGTGGGCACTAGGGGTGAAGGGATACAATTATATGGTGACTGAAAAACAATAGTATACAACTAAAATTTCACAATGTTATAAACTATTGAGATATCAATTAAAAAAAGAGAGAGAACCAGGAAAAAAAAAACTCTCATAGGGGTTCATTTCTAGGTAACCAGGAGAGGTTGAAAGGACACGCATGTTTGTTCAGGAAAACTGGTACCCAGATTCACATGACTGGACAGGAATTCAAGCTCCCTTTTGAGTCATTCTTTGATCAGAAGATAGATATAATCCTGAGTATAATGGAGATATATAATGGATTATAATGATAACGGTCATTCAAAATTCCTTTCATGGTTATGACAAAACTTAGAAGGGAGAGAACATTTTTCCTTTATAGCAATGAAAGGATTCATGTTATAAAGAACACTGGAAGTTTGCAAGCAGAAACAAAAGATAATTCAATAAAAAGTAGAAAAACACCAATTAATCCTTCTTCCAAAAATATAAACCTGTTTACACAAGGCCACTAAGCCTCCATACTCCAATGAGTAGATGTATAACAACAAAAAAAATTCTGCAGAGAATACAAGTTATTGTTTTAAATTTTGCTTCATAAAATTGAAGACCCTCTGTGATTCTAAGGTCATATTAAGTTAATCTGTTTATTAAAACCTGTCCTTCAATGAAGACTCCTCTGGGAGAAATGTATTTGATGATCATTCTGTCAGTAACTAAGGTAGGCATTGTGGACACCAAACTGAAAGAGTATAAAATCCTAGTGAGGAGAATAATGCCCAGTGACCAGTTATAAATTACAATAGTATGTTACAGTCTACATTACTTGGAAGAACAGTTAGGATAGTGACATACGAAGGAAGGCCAGGCATAAAAGTGAAAACTGTGCTCTCCGAGTTTCCTCTATCATAAAATTATACAAATTGCCTTGGTCATCAAGTGGAGTTTTTTTCCCATCCATGAAAATCCTTTTAGTAAAACAAAAGAAAAGTTATTTATGACATATGCCATTTGAGAGAAATTATTCTAAAAAAAAATCCATGTTCTCTCATTAAGATAATGGGAATTTACAAATATTCTGATCCATGGCTGGAATAAATTTCAAAAAGTAAGAAAACAACAAAGGGAAAAAATGTTGGATATCAAAGCTAGCAGAAAGATTAACAAAGGGAGTTACTTAAATTGAATAGAGAAGTTGAGGTCAAAGAAGTAGAAATACTAGGAAATAAATGGAAAGAAGATCAAATAATCCCATTTTCTCACTCTGAGGCTTTTACCTCTGCAATCATGGGCACTTCTTCAGTGTTAGGACAATTTTGTAGTTTCCTTTACAAAGAATGTTTTCAGAGCTCTCTTTATGTCATTATTCCTCAGACTGTAGATGAAGGGGTTCAGCATGGGTGTGACCACAGTGTACATGACTGAGGCTATTTTACTTGAGTGTGAGCTCTGGATAGCAGCAGAGCTGAGGTACACTCCTAGGACCGTACAATAATATAAGGAGACAGTGCAGAGGTGAGACACACAGGTAGAAAATGCTTTGTACTTCCCTTGAGCTGATGAGAGTCCACGTATGCAGGAAACTATCTTAAAGTATGAGTAAAGGATACCAGCAAAAGGACCCCCACCCAGCAGGACAGCTCCAAAATACATCACCACGTTGTTAAGAAAGGTGTCAGAACAGGCAAGTTGGACCATCTGATTGAGTTCACAAAAAAAGTGGGGGATTTCCAAGTTGGTACAGAAGGAAAGCCGCAATGCCATTAAGCTTTGTAATAAGGAATTCAGGACACACACAATCCAGGACACCAGGACGAGCAGTCCACAGAGCTGGGGGTTCATGATGACCATGTAGTGCAGCGGGCGGCAGACGGCCACAAAGCGGTCATAGGCCATGACAGTCAGGAGAAAGATGTCCAACACTGCAAAGAATATGAGAAAGTAAATCGGTGTGATGCAGCCTGCATAGGTGATGACTTTACTCTGCGTCTGGATGTTCCACAGCATCTTTGGGATGGTGGCAGAGGTGAAACAGATGTCTACAAAGGACAGGTTGGAGAGGAAGAAGTACATGGGAGTGTGGAGGTGAGAGTCTGAGCTCACAGCCAAAATGATGAGAAGATTTCCACACATAGTAATCAGGTACATAGTGAGGAAAAGCCCAAATATGATGAGCTGTAGTTCTGGTTTCTCTGAAAATCCCAGAAGAAGAGATTCTGAAATTTGTGTATCATTGCTTGGTTCCATGTGGTGGAGGTGACTGCCAGGAAAGAAGGAAATAAAATGACTAACTTTCACACAAACTCATATTACTAACTGATTTGAAATGCTACAATGTATCCTTTGTAGTCAAAAAATTAATGTTAATATTATGTTTATGGATATGGCCCACTTTGGGGGTCCCTCATGCCACATCTGATATGGAATTTTTGTCCCAATTCAGCTTTTTTTTCTCAAGGGTCATGCATTCTACAGTTTTAATGACAAATTCTTCATGTATTTCTGGAATAAACTGAGTTCTGACCATGTTTTAGGCACTGTCTAGGCAATGCACAAAGGATGTTGAAAACAAAATTCCCTATAATAGAGTGATGGAGATGAATGTACAGTACAGGCAAATAATAAAATCACATAACATTTCAGATGGTGTAGGTGGTGTGAAGAAAAGGAAAGCAGGTATAAAGGAGAGAGTGAACAGGGTGTTCTGTTTTTCATGGGGATTCAGTCAAGACCTGCAAACAAGGTGACGTGTGAAGAGATCTCAAGTAAGGCAAGGGAGATGCAAGTTTATGTGGGCAAGTGTGTGTCTAGCAGAGGGAGTGGTCAGTGCAAATGTCCTGAGGAATGTGCTTCTTTCAAATGTTTGAGTCAAAAAACAGTGAAGCCAGTGTTACAATGTGCATGAACCTGAGGGAGAGCGATGAGAGATGGTGTCAGTCTTGTTAAGGAGTGAAGTGGCCTCTCTGCCACTGCTGAAACCTCAAGACCCAGGAACCTCATCATCCATACTACTTCTTGAACTTCATGAATCTTGTTGCAAAGGTGTCACCTGAACTGCAACAGATCCCCTCTTTAGTACTTTCTCTTGATTGAATACTGGCCCCTCTATTGTAAGAGTCACCTTAGGATATATGAGTCCTGCTGCCTCTGTTCTGAGGACTTCCCACACTCCACAAGTCACACAGACACACACATTTGCAGCACACCATGGCCTCCTGGTTGTGTTATTTCCATGTCTTTCTCAGCTCCAGGCATACTGAATATGTGAGGAATGAATACAACCAGAGTTGGCCAGATCAATGATCTTTCTTCTGTGTAATGTGGAAATGGCTCTTGGAAGTTCCAATTCTTAAGCCTACCATGAACAAATAAACTTGGCACTTTATATTGGGGTGGCCCTTTTCTGCCACCCATTAATATAAACATAAAAAAATCTATTCAATAAACAGAGAGAGAGAATTAAATGGAGGAGGAGAAAAGATCTAATAAGCTCAGGTGTCAGCTGAAATTTCAAGATACAGGGAGCCCCTCATTCAAATGCCCCTTGTTAATTTTGTTTCCCAGGAATCCTGAGAGTAGAAATGACCCCTTCATTTCCTTCTATTAGTTAACATTCTGACCTCTGTATTTTAAGGGTTTCATTTTGAGGTATATGGGCTGGGTATGACTTCCCTGAGAACTGCTTTTGTTCCACAAAATACACAGGCACACACACACACACACACACACACACACACACACACACAGAGTGTGCTGTGACTTCCTGGAGCCATGTTACCACCAGGCACTTCTCACCCCAGTCACAATAATTGGGAAAGAAATGGTACAAAGGAAGATGTCAACAGCAGATTATCTTCACACTAAAGACTGTAAATAGTACCCAAGTTCCAGTTTGTGAGCCTCCCATGAACATGGAAAACATAGGAATCCATATTCATATAAACATTGTGTCCTGTATTTAAGAAAACATAAAAAGCACTTCAAAAACAGAGAGAGGAAAGATATAGATGAGTGGAAAAAAATCAAACAAGCTCAGCTGGTTCCTAGAGATTGTGATGAAGAGAAAACTTCTTTGGTTCTGGCAACATTCCAACTTCAGTTAACTCCCCTTGATGCCCAGAACAACTAATAAAGCAGCAAAAAACCAATTTACCCTCAAGAGAAAAGAATGTAATCTTACAATAATTAGACATCTT
Source organism: Diceros bicornis minor (assembly GCF_020826845.1). Lineage (NCBI taxonomy): Eukaryota > Metazoa > Chordata > Mammalia > Perissodactyla > Rhinocerotidae > Diceros > Diceros bicornis. The sequence continues at coordinate 2,751,463 of NC_080769.1, read as the reverse complement.
ACTGATTGAACATCTGACTAGAAAAATGAGCAAAGGAAATAAGCCCTCAATTTATAACAGAAAATGCAAAACATGCAACAATGAGGGATTTTTAAAGATGAAATGGTAAAGGACGTTTTAAATAATATTAAATGGAAAAGTTTTGGAATCAGAAAACTGAGTTTTAAATCTCGGAACTACCACTTATTAACTGTTTATCCATGGAGAGACAAAAGAACCATTCTAAATGTTAATATCCTCACTGAAATAGTCTGCAGATGGTCGACAGATTTAGTCAATATATCAAAATCGCTTAAAATAATTTCTCCGTTAGTAAATGAATGAGTATCACTGGTTATAAATTGAGACCAATTTTTTCTACTATCTCTCAAATGTCTCCATTGCTTCCCCAGCTCTAAGTAATGAAATAATTGTAAAGTAAAACTCTGTAACATACCCTTTTTTTGCCCACTAAATATGTTTTTTCATGTGACTATCCAACATGGGGGACAATACTGTAAAATGTATGTCTCAAGAACTGTTGCTTCAAAGCAATACCTACCTCCATCAGTCTGAGATTTCTAATAAATATAGAACATGTTCAAATATACCCCATCTTAAATATTTAAAAAATACCTTCAATTTACTATACAGACCCTCAAACGTAATACTATATTTTACAACTCCTTTTAGCTGCAAAACTCCTTGGATTTGTTCTAATTTTACTGGAAACAGTTTACACCTCTCATTCGTTATTCATTCTTATCCAACTGGACTTCTTGTCCCACCATTTAATTGTAACAATAACATTCATATTCCTGAGTCCAAAAGATGCTTCTCACTTTTAACATATTAAATAAATTAATTATAAACTAATTAGTCTACCTAGCAAAAAAAATTGGCAATCTTTTGGCTCTGGCTAGGCTGGTTTGGCTCGCAGGCAACCTAAGGTACAAGTTCTCCTCTTCCATTCTCTCTGAACCTTTTATGAAGTACCTGCTGAGCTATCAGACTCACCTGGATGGGGTCTCTGAGACAAAGCACTTCGTGTGGAAGTCTGAACTCCTTCCTGGATGAATGTTGTTGGAGACTGAAGCTCTATTCCCTGACACTACAGAAGGAAGGAGTCAAACATCAGTCCCCTCACCAGACTTAGGATTCCAAAAGCAACAACCATGCCCTGTCCAGCTCAAAGACTGCAACACTGATAGACTGCAGCAGAGGAGATATTTACAGCTCCCTGTGTCTGCTCATTAGGCATTGTTCCCATTGTTACTCCCATCTCTGAGCACATAATTTCCCTGTGGTACACCAGTCTGGACACAAAGGAAATTATTCCTGCAGATTCTCTTTTCCAAAGAGACTGTATTAGAAGTCAAGTGAATTCATTTTTTATTACTCCTTTGCCATGAATTTGTTTGACTTCAAGAACTCTAACCTCCCTTGCATTTATCTCAATCTTGATTTGGTGTTTTCTCCAAATCTAGACTGATGAATCTGACTTAATGATTAAGTTTCATTGGCTTCCAAATCATTGACTTGTGGTAGGGAACAGCTCTTGATATCTATAGAAAATTGATATTCCTCTGTTCAACAAGGAAGAAAGGTGTGTTCTTTTGATATAAAACCACAGGTACTATAACCATTGGCTTCATGATGCTTTTGACAAATCTATTAGGAGTTTCATGCTTTTAACACAATTTAAGAGCTGTCATTTAGTCCTTCATTTAAAAAATGTTAGTTAATTATAACACATAATTAGATGCTTTTATGCACCATAACCCTAACTTAGGTTCTTCTATGGTTTATCTCATTTAATTTATTAAAAGTCCATTCTATGTGATCAGTCCTATTATGAACCTCACTTTACATTTTCAGAAATGGGGCTCAGAAGGATAAAGTGATTTCTCCAAAGTTATGACCAAGTGATGAGTTCCTTTTGAAACTCCAAGTCATTTCCAGTTCTCATGCTCTAGGCCAGTGGTCCTCAGCCGGGGCGAGTTTGCCTGCAAGGACACTTGGCATTGTCTGGAGACATTTTTGGTTCTCAAAACTGGGAAAGTACTACTGCCACCCAATGAGTTGAGGCCATGGGTAGTGCTCAACATCCTTCAATGCATAGAATGTTCCCACCATAAGGAACTTTGCAGCACAAATGTCAACAGTGGGAAGATTGAGAAATACTATTCTAAACCAGAACTTCTCCATCATCAAAGTGCAAACCATGAATCACTTGTGGATCTTGATCAAATTCAGATTCTGATTCAGCAAGAGTAAGGCGGGCCCAGAGATTCTGCTTTTGTAACTAGCTCCCAGTTGATGTTGGTGCCACAGGTTTGATCTGTGGACCACTCTGAGTATCAATGCTGTGGTCCAGTGTTAGAGTCAGAGGTAGGTATTTTGAGGCCTCCACTAAGAACCCTCTCACAGACCTCAGGTCTGACATAGTCATCAAAAGTTGGACTCAGTAGTTCAGCTTCTGCATACACAAGTTTACACATCCCTCTTGAGTATTTCCCTCATGACAGGGAATGAAATTTTTAGGTCTTTGGTTCTTTATCTGTAAACTCAGGAAATTCCATCTATGTTATGGAGTGGATGTGAGAAATAAGCAATATTTTAGAGCTCAGCTATAAGTAATAAAAATATAGATTTTCTTTACCTCAGAATTTCTCAATCTCAGCATGATTGGCATTCTGGGACAGATCATTCTCTGTGGTGGGGTCTGTTCTGTACATTGCAGTGTGTTTAGAGCATCCCTGGCCTCCAATCACCCCTCTCCAATGTCACAACCTAAAATGTCTGTGCATATTCCTAATGTCCCCTTTGGGGCAAAATTGCCTTTGGTTAGAATCACAGTTTTCATTAACCATCTCAAAATATTTTTGTTGCATTTGTATATTAGTGATTTTGATAAAGAATATAAAAGACCATCAAAAGTATAAATACCACAGCCACACCATGAAATATTTTGGGTCCATCAAAATAATGAATCAGCATTTTACTGGTTTATTAGAGGGATGTTCATAAGGTACCATTGAGTAAGAAAGAAAGGGTGAGACAAGCTGGGATAAAACATTGTCCTAAAACATAAAGAGCACTTATCATGTGCACTGGACTCTGTTCATGCATTTCAATTTAAAGTGTGTGAATATGTATGGGTACATACATCAAAAGAAAAGTTTTGAAAAACACGAGGAACTTAGGGAAGGATGAATGACAGTGAGAATGCTATTGATTAAATGTAGTACTTTCAAAACAACTGTAGGAAACTGAAGAGATTGAAAATCAAAAATTAACTTTATATAAATATAAAATATTATAATTTAATGACTTTGACATGGGTCACTATTCATGATTAAATTGCCAAAGATTTGGAAAAAAAGAATATAACAAAAACGTTTTTAAAATGCAGAGAGCAAACAGGCAAGAAAAAGAAATAAAATGGATCAAAATTGGAAAGGACGAAGTGAAACTGTCACTATTTGCAGATGACATGATTTTATATATACATATGCCTAAAGAATCCACCAAAAAACTTTTAGAAGTACTAAATGAATACAGTGAAGTTGCAGAATACAAAATCAACATGCAAAAATCAGTTGCACTTCCATGCAATAACAACGAAGCATCAGAAAGAGAAATTAAGAATACAATCAAATTTACAATGGCAACAAAAAGAATAAGATACCTAGGAATTAATTTAACCAAAGAGGTGAAAGATTCGTACACTGAAAAGTATAATACATTGCTGAAAGAAATTTAAGAAGACACAAGAAATGGAAAGATATTCTGTGTTCTTGGATAGGAAGAATTAACATAGTTAAGATGTCCATGCTTCCTAAAACAATCTATAGATTCAATGCAATCCTCATCAAAGTTTGAACAACATTTTTCACAGAAATAGAACAAAGAATCCTAAAATTTATATGGAACAACAGCAAACCCTGAATAGCAAAAGGAATTCTGAGAAAAAAGAACAAAGCTGGAGGTATCACGCTCCCTGATTTCAAAATATACTACAAAGCTATAGTCACCAAAACAGCATTGTACTGGCACAAAAACAGACACACAGGTGAATGGAATAGAATTGAGGTCCCAGAAATAAAGCCACACATGTATGGACAGTTAATTTTTGACAAAGGAGCCAAGAATATACAATGGAGAAAGGAAAGTCTCTTCAAGAAGTGGTGTTGGGAAAACTGGATAGCCACATGCAAAAAAATGAAAGTAGACCATCATGTTACACCAGACACAAAAATTAACTCAAAATGGATTAAAGACTTGAATGTAAGGCCTGAAACCATGAAACTTCTTAAAGAAGACATAGGAAGTACTCTCTTTGACATCAGTCTTAGCAATGTATTTTCAAGCACCATGTCTGACAGGGCAAGAGAAACAATAGAAAAAATAAACACATGGGACCACATCAAACTAAAAAACTTCTTCACAGCAAAGAAAACCATCAACAAAATGAAAAGACAACCTAACAATTGGGAGAAGATATTTGCAAAGCATACATCTGATAAGGGGTTAATCTCCAAAATATGTAAAGAAATCATACATCTCAACAACAAAAAAACTAACAACCCAATTAAAAAATGGGCAAAAGACCTGAACAGACATTTATCCAAAGAAGGTATACAGATGGCCAATGGGCACATGAAAAGATGTTCAACATCATTAACTATCAGGGAAAGACAAATCAAAACTACAATGAGATATCACCTCACGCCCATCAGAATGGCTATAATTAACAAGACGGGAAACAACAAGTGTTGGAGAGGATGTGGAGAGAAGGGAACTCTCATACACTGCTGGTGGGAAAGCAAACTGGTGCAGCCACGATGGAAAAGATTATGGAGATTCCTCAAAAAATTAAGGATAGAACTACCATACGATCCAGCAATTCCACTGCTGGATATTTATCCAAAGAACATAAAAACACCAGTGTGTAAAGATACATACACCCCTGTGTTCATTGCAGCGTTATTCACAATAGCCAAGACTTGGAAGCAACCTAAGTGCCCATCAAGGGACGAATGGATAAAGAAGATGTGGTATATATACACAATGGAATACTACTCAGCCATAAGAAACGATGAAATCCAGCCATTTTTGACAACATGGATGGACATTGAGAGTATTATGCAAAGTGAAATAAGTCAGAGGGAGAAGATCAAATACCATATGATCTCAATCATTAAGTAGTAGATAAAAACAACAACAAACACATAGAGACAGAGATTGGATTGGTGGTTACCAGAGGAGAAGGAGGGAGGGAGGAGAGAGTATGGGATGATTAGGCACATGTGTGTGGTGATGGACAGTGATTAGTATTTTGGAGGTGAACACGATTAATCTATGCAGCAATAGAAGTATAATGATGTACACCTGAAATTTATACAATGTTATAAACCAATGTTACTGCAATAAAAAATAAAATAAACAAAATAAAATAAAATAAAAGATAAACTGAAAAAATGCAGAGAGGAAGCAGTATCTAAACTTATAATTTTATTTCACATAAAGATATATGAGTTTACATAAGCTTGTAGTAGATACAGATAATCTTAAGTCAAATGTAAGGAAGATAGGCTTCCAGATTATGGACAAAAGTGATGCAACTTTTAGAAATAGATCTAATCACAAAACACAAAAAGAAAAAAGTAAGGATTAACATAGATGTGATCACAACTGGAAATATGTATAAAGAGTGATTTATTAGCACAATATGCAGAAGAATTTTCACTTTAATTTTTGTTTAATGCAAAGATTCTCAAGTGAAGAATATTACAGCGACAGCTCATCTTTCAGTTAAAAAAAAAAAAAGGAGGAACATAATACAAATGACTGATAGAACTGACCACAAGAAATTTATAAACTCTTACATGTTCTCTTCAATAGATCTATACAGGCATAAATGAACCAAATGGAAAACAGCCAGTTAATGAAAAAAATCCTTCTATTTTTTGAAGTAATAAATACAAAAGCAGGAATAGAAACACTGTGACCTCACTATACAAAAGCAAAGGCCTCCCACAAACAATTCACAGTAGAGAAAGTACATGTCTAACAAACCCACAAATACATTCAGCCTCATGAGTAATGAAATAATTGGATAGTAAGGCTCATTAGCATACCCCTTTCTGTATGTTATATAATTTCCTATCGTGAATACCCAGAGTGAGGAGATACCATGTTAGGAATGCCTCATGAACTGCCAATGAAAGATAATATTTTCAAGCATTCCTGGTCTGGATCTTTCTCATCTATACGGAAATACAGTCAAATATGTTTCTTCTTAAAAATAAAAAAGAAATGCCCTCACTTCACTGTACATCCCTTCTCAGTTAATACACTATTTGCCCATTCCCATTAATTGCAAAGATCCCTGGACTCGTGTTTTGATTTTACTAGGAGAACTTTATACCTTTCATTCACTTTTCTAATTGAGCTTCCATTACCATCATTTAATTGTCCATATGGACCAGTGTATTGCTGAATTCAATGTTCACTTTTTGTTCTGGCATCACAAATGAATCCATTAATTAACTAATTAAGAAAGCAAGCAAGCAAACACAGTGATCTCTGGGATCTACGTTAGGCAGGATTGACTCTCAGGTCACCTCAGATAAAGCTTCTTGGATTTCATGCTCTTGGCCCTCTCCTAAAGTGTCTACAGGGCTCTTGGAATCTCTGAGATAGGGTCTCTGAGTGGAAATACAAATTTCTCCTTGGATGGTAGATAAGGGAGAATGAAGCTCTATCACCAGACAAGACAGTAAGAAGAAGTCAAACATCAGTCGTGATCCAGACTTAGGAATCCGGAAGCAACAACCATGTCCCATCCAGTCCAAGGGTGCACATTCTGAGGGGCTGCAGCAGAAGAGATAGTTACAGATCCCTATATCTGCTCATTAGGTACATTTTCCTCTACTTATTCCAACCCCTAAGCACATAATTTCCCCGAGAGACACTGGTACATTCAGGAGGGAAATTTTTCTACTGATTCTCTGCTTCTTGGAGGTCAGGTTAGAGGTCAGTGGAACTTTCTTTTCATTTAACTCTCCTACCTTTCAGAGGTCTAATCTCTCAGTACATTATCAGATCCTTGAGTTTTTTTTGTTTTTGTTTTTGTTTTTGTTTTTTGTGAGGAGGATCAGCCCTGAGCTAACATCCATGCTAATCCTCCTATTTTTGCTGAGGAAGACCAGCTCTGAGCTAACATCTATTGCCAATCCTACTCCTTTTTTTTCCCCCCCCAAAGCCCCAGTAGATAGTTGTACGTCATAGTTGCACATCCTTCTAGTTGCTGTATGTGGGACACCTGCCACAGCGTGGCTTGACAACTGGTGCATAGGTCCACGCTGGGCATCTGAACCTGCGAACCCCAGGCCACCATGGCAAGCACAGGAACTTAACCACTATGCCACTGGACTGGCCCCGCCCCCATCTTTTTGATAATAGCGATTCTAACAGGTGTGAAGTGGTAGCTCATTGCTTTTGTGTGTGTGTGTGTGTGTGAGGAAGATGGGCCCTGAGCTAGCATACATTGCCAATCTTCGTCTTTTTGCTGAGGAAGATTAGCTCTGAGCTAACATCTGTGCCTATCTTCCTCTATTTTGTACTTGGGATGCTGCCACAGCATGGCTTGATGAGCAGTGCATAGGTCCATGCCTGGGATCTGAACCCGAAAACCCTGGGACACCGAAGCAGAGTACACTAACTTAACCACTTCGCTACAGGGCCAGTCCCACTCATTGCTTTTTTGATTTGCATTTCCATGATAATTAGTGATATTGAGCATCTTTTCATGTAACTGTTGGCCATTTATATGTCTTTAGGGAAAAATGTCTATCAGCTCCTCTGCGAATTTTTAATTGGATTATTTGTGTTTTGCTATTAAGTTTCATGAGTTTGTTATATATTTTGGTTATTAACCTCTTATCAGATACAGGGTTTGAAAATATTTTCTCCCAATCTGTAGGTTGCCTCTTCATTTTGTTTATTGTTTATTTTGCTGTGCAGAAGCTTTTCTGTCTGATGCTGTCCCATTTGTTATTTTTTACTTCTGTTGCCTGTGCTTTTGATGTCATATCAAAAAAAAAAATCATTGCTATGGGCCTGGCCTGGTGGTGTAGTGGTTAAGTTCGTGCCATCTGCTTAAGTGTCCTGGGTTCACTGGTTCGGATCCTGGGCGCAGACATAAGCACCGTACATCAAGCCATGCTGTGGTAGTGTCCCTCATATAAAATAGAGGAAGATGGGCACAGATGTTAGCTCAGGGCCAATCTTCCTCACCAAAAAGAGCAAGATTGGCAATGGATGTTAGCTCATGGCTAGGTTCCTCACCAAAGGGAAAAGAAAACAAAGACAAAACCTTGCTAGGACCAATGTTAAGGAAGTCTTTCCCTATATTTTGTTCTAATAGTTTTATGGTTTCAGATCTTGTGTGTAAGTCTTTAATCTATTTGGATCTAACATTTGTGAGTGGTGTAAGAGAGGGGTCCAATTTCATTCTTTTGCATGTGATTATCCAGTTTTCCCAGCATTATTTATAGAAGAGACTATCCTTTCCCCATTGAGTTTTCTGGATTTCTTGTTAGATATCATTTGTCCATTAGTGGCATGGATTTATTTCTGGGCTCTTAATTCTGTTCCATTTGTCTATGTGGCTCTTTTTATGCCAGTATCATACTGTTTTAATTACTATAGCTTTGTAAGAAAATTTGAAATTGGGAAGGGTGATGCCTCCAGCATTGTTCTTCTTTCTTAGGAATATCTTAGATATTCAGGATCTTTTGTGAGTCCATATAAATTTTAGGATTGTTTTTTATGTTTCTGTGAAAAATGGCATTGGAATTTTGATACAGATTTCATAGACTTTGAGTAGTATGGATATTTTAACAATATTAAATCTTCCCATCCATGAACATGGAATATTTTTCATTTCTTTCCATTACTTATTTATTCTTCAATGTCTTTCACCAATATCTTATAGTTTTGTGTATATAAATTTTTCATTTCCATGGTTCAATTTATTTTTAAGTATTTCATTGTTTTTGATATTATAGTAAATGGAATTTTTAAAAAATCTTTTTCAGAAATATAGTTCATTGTTGGTGTACAGAAATTCAACTGATTTTGTATATTGACATTTTATCCTGAAACTTAAGGGATTTTGTTTATAATTGCTAACAGTTTTTGGTGGAGTTTTTAGGCATCTATATATAGGATGATATTATCTTCAAACACAGACAATTTTACTTCTTCCTTTCCATTTTTGATGCCTTTTATTTGTTTTTCTTATCTAATTGGTCTAGCCAGGACTTCTATTACTGTGTTGAATAGGAGTGGTGAATGTACAACCTTGTTTTGTACCTGATCTTAGAGAGAAAGCTTTAAACTTTTCACTGTGGACTATGATGTTAGCTGTGACTTGTTATATGTGGTCTTTATTATTTTGAAGTATCATCCATCTATACCAAATTTGTTGAGAATTTGTATCATGTAGGGATGTTGAATTTCTCAAAAGTGCTTTCGGAATCTATTGAGATTATCATTTATTTTTTACCTTTAATTCTATCAATGTGATGTATCACATTTATCTCTTTGCTTACAGGGAAAAATCCTTGCATTCTAGAAATAAACCCCATTGATCATAATGCAGATTCTTTCGTTGTGTTGTTAATTTGGCTTTGTTAGTATTTTGTTGATAATTTGTGCAGCAATATTAATCAGGGCTATTGACGTGTAGTATTTTCCTTGTAGTGTCCTTATCTGGGTTTGATATCAGGATAAGGCTGGCCTTGTAAATGAATTTTGGAATATTTCCTCTTCTTACATTATTTGGCAGAATTTGAGAAGGATTGGTGTCAATTCTTCTTTAAAGGTTTAGTAGAATTTACAATGAAGTTATCTGGTCCTTGGGTTTTCTTGTTTGGAGGTTTTGGGTTACTCATTCATGCTCCTCACACTTCAATTGTCCATTCAGATTTTTAATTTCTTTATAATTCAGTCTTTATATGTTTTATTTTTCTTGAAATTTATCCATTTTTCTAGGTTATCAAATTTTTTGTTGTATAATTGTTCATAGTAGTTTCTTTGATCCTTTGTTGTTTTGTTGTATAAGTTGTAGTGTCTCTTCTTTATTTCTGATTTTATGTATTTGAGTCATATCTTTTATTTATTATTATTATTTTATTGAAGTCACATTGGTTTATAATACTGTGTAAATTTCAGGTATACATTATTACATTTCAGCTTCTGTATAGGCTGAATCACGTTCACCACCAAAAGTCTAGTTTCCCTCCAACACCATACATATGTATCCATTTATTTATTCATCCTCCCCCCACCCATTTCCATTCTGGTAACCACCAATATGTTCTCCTTATCTATGTATTTGTTTGTTTTTTTTTATCTTCCACATGAGTGAAATCATACAGTATTTGTCTTTCTCTGTCTGACTTATTTTCCTTGGCAAAATATTCACAAGGTCAATCCATGTTGTCACAAATAGCACAATTTTGCCTTTTTTATGGCTGAGAAGTATTCCATTTTGTGTATGTATATACCACACCTTCTTCATCCTTTGATTTCTTGATGGACACTTGGGTTGCTTCCACGTCTTGTCTATTCTGAATAATGCTGCAAGGAATATAGGGGTGCATACATCTTTTCAAATTAGTGGGGATTTTTTTGTTCTTTGGACAAATACCTAGAAGTGAAATAGCTGGATCATATAGTATTTCTAATTTTAATTTTTTGATAAATCTCCATGCTGTAGTCCATAGGGGCTGCATCAGTTTGCATTCCCACCTGCGGTTTATGAAGGTTCTCTTTTCTCCACATCCTCTCCGACACTTGTTATTTTTCGTCTTGTTAATTAAAGCCATTCTGATGGGCATGAGGTAATATCTCATTGTAGTTTTAATTTGCATTTCCCCAATAACTAGTGATATTGAAAAACTTTTCATGTGCCTGTTGGCCATCTGTATATATTCTTTGGAAGGCATGTTTGTTCATATCCTCTGCCCATTTTGTTTGTTTGTTTTCTTGTAAGGGAAGATTTGTCCTAAACTAATATCTGTTGCCAATCTTCCCCCTTTTTTCTTCCCTTGTCCCCGCCAAAGCCCTAGTACATAGTTGTGTATAGTTGTAAATTCTCCTGGTTCTTCTATGTGAGCTGCCACCACAGCACGGCTACTGACAGACAGGTGGTATGGTTCCATGCGCAGGACCCACACCCGGGCCACCAAAGTGGAGTGCGCCAAACATTAACCACTAGGCTATCAGGGCTGGCTTTAATTTGGCTTTTGTTGTGTCTCAAAATATTCTCTATCTTTGAGAATATTCCATGTGCACTTGGGAAGAGTGTGTATTCTACTACTTTCATTTTAAAGGGCAATAAAAAAGATGATTTTTATTTTGGCCTTTCTGTTTCAAGTAAATAGAAATAATTAGCTACTTGTGCTGGGTTTCTTGCCTTCATGATTCTAATTCTTCTGCCTTCCCTTTATCAATGCTGTTATTCTTTTTTTTTTATTCAGGATATATTTTATTTTATATTTTTACTGTGGTAACATTGATTTATAACATTATATAAATTTCAGGTGTACATCATTATATTTCAATTTCTGTGTAGATTACATCACGTTCACCACCCAAAGACTAATTACAATCCATCACCACGTACATGTGCGTAATCCTCCTTTCACCCTCCTTCCTGTCCCCTCTCCCTCTGGTAACCACCAATCCAATCTCTGTCTCTATGTGCTTTTTTGTTGTTGTTTTTATCTTCCACTTATGAGTGAGATCATCTGGTAAATGACCTTCTCCCTCTGACTTATTTCACTTTGCATAATACCCTCAATGTCCATCCATGTTGTCACAAATGGCTGGATTTCATCGTTTCTTATGGCTGAGTAGTATTCTGTTGTGTATTTATACCATATCTTCTTTATCCATTCATCCCTTGATGGGCTCTTAGGTTGCTTCCAAGTCTTGGCTATTGTAAATAATGCTGCAATGAACATAGGGATGCATGTATCTTACACATTCATGTTTCCATGTTCTTTGGATAAACACTCAGCAGTGGAATAGCTGGATCACATGGTAGTTCTATTCTTAGTTTTTTGAGGCATCTCCATGCTGTTTTCCATAGTAGCTGCACCAGTTTGCACTCCCACCTGCAGTGTATGAGAGCTCCCTTCTCTCCACATCCTCTCTAACACTTGTTGTTTCCCGTCTTGTTAATTACACCCATTCTGATGGGCGTGAAGTGATATCTCATTGTAGTTTTCATTTGCATTTCCCTGATAATCAGTGATGTTGAATGTCTTTTCATGTGCCTGTTGGTCATCTGTATATCTTTGGAGAAATGTCTGTTCAGATCTTTTGCCCATTTTTAAATCAGGGTATTAGTTTTTGCGTGTCGAGATGTGTGAGTTCTTTATATATTTTGGAGATTAACCCCTTATCAGATGTATGGTTTGCAAATATCTTCTCCCAATTGTTAGCTTGTCTTTTTGTTTTTGTTGATGGTTTCCTTTGCTGTGTAGAAGCTTTTTAGTTTGATGTAGTCCCGTTTGTTAGCTTGTCTTTTCGTTTTGTTGATGGTTTCCTTTGGTGTGCAGAAGCTTTTTAGTTTGATGTAGTCCCATTTGTTTATTTTTTCTATTGTTTCCCTTGCCTGGTCAGACATAGTACTTGAAAATATGCTGCTAAGACTGATGTCAAAGAGTGTACTGCCTATGTTTTCTTCAAGAAGTTTCATGGTTTCAGGTCTTACATTCAAGTCTTTAATCCATTGTGATTTAATTTTTGTGTATGCTGTAAGGTAAGGGTCTATTTTCACTTTTTTTCATGTGGCTGCCCAGTTTTCCCAACACCATTTATTGAAGAGACTTTCCTTTCTCCATTTTATGTTCTTGGTTCCCTTGTCAAAAATTAGCTGTCCATAGATGTGTGGGTTTATTTCTGGGCTCTCGATTCTGTTCCATTGACCTGTGTGTCTGTTTTTGTGCCAGTACCATGCTGTTTTCATTACAATAGCTGTGTAGTATATTTTGAAATCAGGGAGTGTGATACCTCCAGCTTTGGTTTTTTTTCCTCAGGATTGCTTTGGCTATTCTGGGTCTTTTGTTTTCCATATATTTTAAGATTCTTTGTGCTATTTCTGTGAAAAATGTCTTTGGAACTTTGATAGGGATTGCACTGAATCTGCAGATTGCTTTAGGAAGTATGGACATTTTAACTATGTTAATTCTTCCAATACAAGAACATCGAATGTCTTTCCAATTCTTTGTGTTTTCTTCAATTTCTTTCAACATTGTTTTATAGTTTTCAGTATGGAACAGTATAGAACAGGTCTTTCACCTATTCAGTTATTCCTATGTATTTTATTCTTTGTGCTGTGATTGTAAATAGGATTGTAGTCTTCATTTCTCTTTCTGCTACTTTGTTGTTAGTGTATAGAAACGCCACTGATTTTTGTATGTTGATTTTGTATCCTGCAACTTTACTGTATTCCTTTGTTATTTCTAAAAGTTTTTGGCGGATTATTTAGGGTTTTCTATATATAAAAATCATGTCATCCACAAATATTGACAGTTTCACTTCTTCCTTTCCCATTTAGATCCCTTTTATTACATTTTCTTGCCTGATTGTTTTGGCTAGGACTTCCAATACTATGTTAAATAAGAGTGGTGAAAGTGGGCATCATTGTCTGATTCCTGTTCTTAGAGGGACAGCTTTCAGTTTTTCTCCATTGAGTATGATATTACCTCTGAGTTTGTCATATATGGCCTTTACTACGTCGAGGTACTTTCCTTATATACCCATTTTTATCATAAATTGATGCTGTATCTTGTCAAATGATTTCTCTGCATCTATTGAGATGATCATGTGATTTTTATTCTTCATTTTATTATTGCGGTGTATCACGTTGATTTATTTGTGGATGTTGAACTATCCCTGCATCCCTGGAATAAATCCCACTTGACAATTGTGCATGATCTTTTTAACGTATTGTTGTATTCAATTTGCTATTTTGTTGAGGATTTTTTCATCTATGTTCAACAGTGATATTGGCCTGTAATTTTTCTTTTTTTGTATTGTCCTTGTGTGGTTTTGGTATCAGGATAACGTTGGCTTTGTAGAATGAGTTAGGAAGCTTCTCTTCCTCTTCAATTTTTAAAACAGTTTGAGAAGGATAGGTATTCTAAGTCTTCTTTGAATGTTTGGTAGAATTCACCAGGGAAGCCGTCTGGTCCTGGACTTTTATTTTTGGGGAGGGTTTTGATTACTGTTTTGATCTCCTTACTGGTGATTGGTCTATTCAAATTCTCTATCTCTTCTTGATTCACTTTTGGAAGGTTGTATGATTCTAAGAATTTATCCATCTCTTCCAGATTATCCAGATCATTGACGTATAGCTTTTCATAGTATTCTCTTATAATCTTTTGCATTTCTGAGGTGTCTGTTGTAATTTCTCCTCTTTCATTTCTGATTTTATTTATTTGAGCCTTCTCTCTTTTTTGCTTGGTGAGTCTAGCTAAAGGTTGTCAATTTTGTTTATCATTTCAAAGAACCAGCTCTTAGTTTCATGGCTTTTTTCCTATTTTTTTTTTAGTCTCTATTTCATTTATTTCTGTTCTTTTATTATTTCCTTCCTTCTACGGACTTGGGGCTTTGTTTGCTCTTGTTTTTCCAGTTCCTTTATGTGCACTGTTAGATTGTTGGAGATATTTTTTTGTTGATGTAGGTGTGTATTGCTATCAACTTCCTTCTTAGAACTGCTTTTGCTATATCCTAATAAATTTGGCATGTCTTATTTTCATTTTCATTTGTCTCTAGGTATTTTTTGATTTCTCCTTTTATTTCCTCATTGATCCAGTAGTTGTTTGGTAGCATTTTGTTTAATCTCCACATATATGTGGCTTTTCTGATTTTCTTGCTGTAGTTACTTTGTAGTTTCATACCGTTATGATCAGAAAAGATGCTTGGTATTACTTCAGTCTTCTTAAATTTATGTAGACTTGTTTTGTGGCCTAATATGTGATTACCCTGGAGAATGTTCCATTTTCATTTGAAAAGAATGTGTATTTTGTGGTTTTGGATGGAATGTTCTGTATACATCTACAAAGTCCATCTGATCTAATGTGTCATTTAAGGTGAGTGTTTCCTTATTGATCTTGTTTGGATGATCTATCCATTGGTGTAAGTGAAGTGTTTAAGTCCCCTCCTATTACTGTATTGTTGTCTATTTCTCCTTTTATGTTTGTTAATAATTGCCTTATATATTTAGGTGCTCCTATGTTGGGTGAATGGATATTTACAAGTGTTATATCTTCTCATTGGATTGTTGCCTTTATCATTATGAAGTACCTTTCTTTGTCTGTTGTCAGAGTATTGTTTTAAACTGTATTTTATCTGATATAAGTATCGTTACCCTAGCTTTCTTTACATTGTCATTCGCATGGAGTATCTTTTTCTGTCCTTTCACTTTCAGTTTGTGAGTGTCTTTAGGTCTGAAGTGCGTCTCTTGTAGGCAGCATGTATGTGGGCCTTGTTTTTTCATTAAATCGGCCACCCTATGACTTTTGATTGGAGCATTTAGTCCATTGACATTTAAAGTAGCTATTGATAAGAATGTACTCATTGTCATTTTGTTACTTTTTTCTGGGTGTTTTAATAAATCTTCTGTTCCTTTCTTCTTCTCTTCCCTTGTGATTCGATGAGTTTTTTTAGTATTATGTTTGGGTTCCTTTCTCTTAATTTTTTCTGTATTTATTATAGGTTTCTGGTTTGTGATTACCATGAGGTTCATATATAATAACCTACATATATAGCAATCTATATTAAGTTAATGGTCTCTTTATTTTGACCTCTTGCTGAAAGTTCTACACTTTTACTCCCTTCCTACCACATTTTTGTTTTTGATAGCATATCTAACCTCTTTTTTGTGCATATTCATTACCATCTTATCATGGAAAGAGATAATTTTAAGACTTTTGTCTTTTGACCTTCATATTAGCTTCATAGGTGGTTGATATGCTACCTTTACTGTTTATTTGCCTTTACCAGTGATTTTATTGCTTTTTTCCTTTTCATGATTTTCTTTTTCCTATTTGTGGTCTTCTCTTTTCCACTTAAATAAGACCCTTTAGCATTTCTTGTTAGGCTGAGTTTTTGGTGATAAACTCCTTTCCACAAGAGAAAGGCAAGTTACATACAAAGGAATCCCCATAAGGCTATCAGCTGACTTCCCAGCAGAAACCTTACAGGCTAGAGAAGAGTGGCACGATATATTTAAAGTGCTAAGTGGAAAAAACCTACAGCCAAGAATACTCTACCTGGCAAGGTTACCATTCAAAATGGAAGGAGAGATAAAAAGTTTCCCAGACAGGTGAAAATTAAAACAGTATGTCACTGAGAAACCAGTACTACAAGAAATGCTAAGGCAACTTATTTAAAGGGAAAAGAGAAGACCACAAATAGGAAAAATTATGTATTTCCATAATAAGAGGGTAATGGAAACCAATTCAAAAAATGAGGCTAGATATGATATCAAAAACATAAAATGCAGGAAGAGGGGACTTAAAGAGTAGAGCTTTCAGACAGAGGTCAAACTAAAGAGATTAATATAGATTGCTATATACGTAGGTTACTGTATATGAACCCCATGGTAATCACACACCAGAAAACTGTAATAAATACACAAAAAACTAAGAGAAAAGAACCCAAACACAATACTAAAGAAAGCCAACTAACCACAGGGGAATAGAGCAAGAGAAGAAAGGAACAGAGAAGAACCGCTAAAACACTGAGAAAAAAAGTTTAAAAATGGCAATGAGTACATACATATCAATAGCTACTTTAAAAGTCAGTGGACTAAATGCTCCAGTTCAAAGGCATAGGCTGGCTGATTGGATAAAAAAACCAAGAACCATATATATGTGGCATAGAAGAAACACACTTCAGACCTAAAGACACTCACAAACTGAAAGTGAAGGGATGGGAAAAGATTCTCCATGAAAATGGCAACGAAAAGAAAGTGGGGGTAGCAATACTCATATCAGACAAAATAGACTTTAAAACAAAAACTGTAACAAGAGACAAAGAAGGGGACTACATAATGATCAAGGGAACAATCCACCAAGAGAATATAACACTTGTAAATATCTATGCACTCAATGTAGGAGCACCTAAATATATAAAGCAATCATTAACAGAGATAAAAAGAGAAATAGACAGTAACACAATAATAGTAGGGGACTTTAGCACTCTGCTTACACCAACAGATCCTCCAAACAGACGATCAATAAGAAAACATTGGCCTTAAATGACACACTAGAACAGACGGACCTAGACGATATATGCAGAACATTCCATCCAGAAACTGAAGAATACATATTCTTTTCAGATGCACTTGGAACATTCTCCAGGATTGATCACACATTAGGTCACAAAACAATTATCCATAAATTTAAGAAGATTGAAATAATACCAAGCATCTTTTCTGACCACGACAGTATGAAACTAGAAATCACCAATAGGAAGAAAATCAGAAAAGCCACAAATATGTGGATATTAAACAAAATGCTACTGAACAATGAGTGGGTCAATGAAGAAATCAAAGGATAAATCAAAAAATACCTGGAGACAAATGAAAATGAAAATACGACATGCCAGAATTTATGGGATACAGCAAAAGTGGTTCTAAAAGGGAAGTTTATAGCAATACGAGCCTATCTCAACAAACAAGAAAAACCTCAAATAAACAACTTAACAATGCACCTAAAGGCACTGGGAAAAAAAGAACAAAAACCCCAAAAATGAGTAGAAGAAGGGAAATAATCTGAGCAGAAATAAATGAAATAGAGACTAAAAAAAATAGAAAAAAATGAATAAATCTAAGAGATGGTTCTTTGAAAAGATAAACAAAATTGACAAACCCTTAGCTAGACTCACCAAGAAAAAAAGAGAAAAGGCTCATATAAGTGAAATTAGAAATGAAAGAGGAGAAATTACAATGGACACCTCAGAAATACAAAAGATTATAAGAGAATACTATGAAAAGCTATATGCCAACAAATTGGACAATCTGGAAGAAATGGATAAATTCTTGGAATCATACAACCTTCCAAAACTGGATCAAGAAAAAATAGAGAATTTGAATAGACCAATCACCAGTAAGGAGATCGAAACAGTAATCCAAAACCTCCCCAAAAATAAAAGTCCAGGACCAGACCACTTCCCTGGTGAGTTCTACCAAACATTCAAAGAAGACTTAATACCTATCCTTCTCAAAGTCTTCCAAAAAATTGAGGAGGGGGGGAAGCTCCCTAACTCATTCTACAAAGCCAACATTACCCTGACACCAAAACCAGGCAAGGACAGCAGGGAAAAAGAAAACTACAGGCCAATATCACTGATGATCATCGATCCAAAAATCCTCAACAAAACACTAGCAAGTTGCACACAACAATACGTTAAAAAGCTTATACATCATGATCAGGTGGGATTTATTCCAGGGAGGCAGGGATGGTTCAACATTCGCAAATCAATCAACATGATACACCACATTAATAAAATGAAGAATAAAAATCACATGATCATCTCAATAGATGCAGAGAAAGCATTTGACAAGATACAGCATCCATTTATGATAAAAACTCTGAATAAAATGGGGATAGAAGGAAAATACCTCAACATAAGAAAGGCCATATACGACAAACCCACAGCTAACATCATCCTCAATGGTGAAAAACTGAAAGCTATCCCTCTAAGGACAGGAACCAGACAAGGATGCACACTCTCATCACTCCCATCAAACATAGTATTGGAAGTCCTAGCCAGAGCAGTCAGGCAAGAAAAAGAAATAAAAAGGATCCAAATTGGAAAGGAAAAAGTGAAACTGTCACTATTTGCAGATGACATGATTTTATATATAGAAAATTGTAAAGAATCCACCAAAAAAACTTTTAGAAGTAATAAATGAATACAGTAAAGTTGCAGGATAAAAATCAACATACAAAAATCAGTTACATTTCTGTACACTCACAATGAAGTAGCAGAAAGAGAAATTAAGAATACAATCCCATTTACAATTGCAACAAAAAGAATAAAATACCTAGGAATAAACTTAACCAAAGAGGTGAAAGATCTGTACACCGAAAACTATAAAACATTACTGAAAGAAATTGAAGAAGACACAAAGAAATGGAAAGATATTCCGTGCTCTTGGATTGGAAGAATTAACATAGTTAAGATGTTCATACTTCCTAAAGCAATCTATAAACTCAATGCAATCCCTGTCAAAGTTCCAGCAGCATTTTTCACAGAAATAGAAGAAAGAATCCTAAAATTTATATGGAACAACAAAAGACCCCGAATAGCTAAAGGAATCCTGAGAAAAAAGAACAAAGCTGGAGGTATCACACTCCCTGACTTCAAAATATACGACAAAGCTATAGTAAACAAAACTGCATGGTACTGACACAAAAACAGATACAGATCAATAGAACAGGAGTGAAAGCCCAGAAATAAACCCACACATCTATGGACAGCTAATCTTCGATGAAGGCGCTAAGAACATACAATGGAGAAAGGAAAGTCTCTTCAAAAAATGGTGTTGGGAGAACTGGACAGCCACATGCAAAAGAATGAAAGTAGACCATTGCCTTACACCATACACAAAAATTAACTCCAAATGGATTAAAGACTTAAATGTAAGACCTGAAACCATGAAAATTCTAGAAGAAAACATAGGCAGTATTCTCTTCGTCATCAGTCTTAGCAGCATATTTTCAAGCACCATGTCTGACCAGACGAGAAACAATAGAAAAAATAAACAAATGGGACTACATCAAACTAAAAAGGTTCTGCACAGCAAAGGAAACCATCAGCAAAATAAAAAGACAACCTAACAATTAGGAGAAGATATTTGCAAACCAGATATCTGATAAGGGGTTTTCTCCAAAATATATAAACTACACATGCATCTCAAGAACAAAGAAACTAAAAACCCAATTGAAAAATGGGCAAAAGACCTGAACAGACATTTCTCCAAAGATTTACAGATGGCCAACAGGCATATGAAAAGATGTTCCACATCTTTAACTATCAGGGAAATGCAAATCAAAACTACAATGAGCTGTCACCTCACGCCCATCAGAATGGCTATAATTAACAAGACAGAGAACAATAAGTGTTGGAGAGGATGTGGAGAGAAGGGAACTCTCATACACTGCTGGTTGGAGTGCAAACTGGTGCAGCCACTCTGGAAAACAATATGGGGTTTCCTCAAGAAATTAAGGATAGAACTACCATACAATCCATCTATTCCACTGTTGCATATTTACCTAAAGAACGTGTAAACACCAACGCATAAAGATACATGCAGCTGTGTTCATTGCAGCATTATTCGCAATAGGCAAGACTTGGAAGCAACCTAAGTGCCCATCAAGGGACGAATGGATAAAGAAGATGTGGTATATATACACAATTTTATACTACTCAGCCATAAGAAACGATGAAATCCAGCCATTTGTGACAACATGGATGGACATTGAGGGTATTATGCAAAGTGAAATAAGTCAAAGGGAGAAGGTCAAATACCATATGATCTCCCTCATTAAGTAGCAGATAACAACAACAACAAACAAACACATAGAGACAGAGATTGGATTGGTGGTTACCAGAGGGGAGGGGGGAGGAGATGGCAAAGGAATAATTAGGCACATGTGTGTGGTGATGGATTGTAATTAGTATTTGGGTGATGAACATGAAAACATGATGTAATCCACGCAGAAATAGAAGTATAATGATGCACACCTGAAATTTATCCAATGTTATAAACCAATGTTACCACAATAAACAAAAAACAATTATTAGACTTATACTCCAAATTTAGCTCTAGTTCAGTATAAAAATATTGTACGATATGTAGTTTTTTATTTATTTGGGCTTATCTAAGATATTTAAAAGTCACAGATATTTTTTAAATGTATTGAAACTGACCATATTTTCAGAATAATCTTGGTTAGGAAAACTTTTAGTGATAGAATATAATCATAAATTCAAAGAAAAGTGGAATACTTGATTGGGCTTAAGGGAAACCATTCATTTCCTATTTTGATAAGATTTATTGCGACTCTATAGTTGATATATTATGGTATTACACAAATATTATAGATGATCCTTTGAGACATAATAATTTCATCTTTTGTTCCTTTTTACTTTACACATATTTAAAAATGTTGAATCTAACATGATAAAAAAAACATTTTCCATTGGGAAATAGATAAAAGGAAGCAAAATGTTGCCACAACTATATTCTAAAGGGACCCACAAAGAGATAAAGACTATCAAAATTCTATGGGATAAAAATTTTTCAGCCTTATAATCATATGCATTTCAGGACAACATTAATCTCTACGGAGAAAATGACACATCCCATTGAATGCTATTTCCCCATACACTAAAGGAAAGAAAAGACATGAACAATGTTCAGTACGTTTCTTCAAACATTACAACCTGCAAGACAAAATGAAAAAAGCTGGCCCAAGGTTTTCTTTTATTTTGTTGTCAAAAGCCCTGTAACTCATTATGAGAGTCTGGTTTTGGATTGATATTAGTTTATAATTTAAATGACTACTGAAAATTACTTTTGTCTTTGTCTTTTTTGCTTACATAAATAATACATGTTTATTGGGAAAACCTCAAACATTACAAAAAAGCTTAATTTAGAAAATAAAGTCCCTTGCAATCTCATTCCAAAGATAACCTCTGTAAAGAAACACAAGCAGCACATATCCGCACTCATCCCACAGCCACACCCACCCCCCTCTTACCTTGAACACAAGAGTATGGCAGGCAGGGATCTCCGGATGGACACCCTCTCCGGTTTACCTCACAGAGCTCACTAGTGGGGCTACAACTTGGGTTACAGGGGTGAGTCACCCCTTCTACAATGTTACCTAATGTACTCGGCCCTGCAAAACCAAAACCAAATCAGTTTAACCAACCCAAAAGAGTAACAGAGGTCTGTAAATTATCTGAATTAATCACGTCTGGAATAAATGAAGAGCTCACAAGCATAAAGCGAGGCCTGATTCGAGTAAGCTGTTAAAACACTCAGATTCTCTGATCACTTATGAATTAAGCATGAACATACATACTTTCATTCACTTGTTTATTTATTGGGTACCTACAACACACTGGGCAAGGTTCCAGGCACTGGAGATACAGTAGTAAACAAAACAGACAAATTTCTAACATAGAGTTTATATTCTGGTGGGGAAATGGACAATAAATAGACTGCTTGTGTGTAAATAAAAGTCAGATAATGATAAGTAATCAGTAGTATAAAGGGACAGAACCTGACAGGTATATTATGAATAGGGCAGTCAAAGAGGGGCTTATGTCTCAGAGGGATAATTTAGGACATTTTACCATAAATGATCATAATTTATTATAGTAAGAAGGACACTGTCCCATGATTATATTTGTTAACTTGTGAAATAATGACCAAGGAAGAATCTCACTTAATATAAAGCATATGTGATATTTAAAGAGAGTATTGAAATTCAAACAAAAACATTTCTTTCATTTTTCTCCCATTGAAATAGTTTCCTTCTACACATATATTTGATGGCTCTGATAGAGTCTAGGATTGTGATTACATTAGTTTTGCTTGCTTGATTTTAGGCCAGACTCAGACTCCAAGGTTAATAGAGGTAAAGGGTTCTTGGATTTCATCTCATCCAGCCCAGTCATTTTATAAATAGGGAAGCTAAGGCTCAAAGAAGTGGTCTGCTCAGAGTCAGAGTTCTCTATTCGAGTCTCACGCTCTCTTTTTCTCTATGCTGGTCACAAAGGCTAAGGGACATAGTCTGTTGGTCTTGAGAAAATGCGGCAGATGTTACTAGCTGCAAATCTAGCATCTACTCTTCTCTGTCTGCTTACTAATAGAACTCCAATTTTACTTAGGGTGGCAATGGGCCCACAGCTAACAAGACAATCTTTCCCAGTTTCCCTTACAACTAGGGAGGTTTTCCTTCACACTAGGACATGGTGGCTAGAATTCCAGTGGCCATGCTGTGATGATAAAGTACACACAGTCACCCTGATGATGAGGAAACCAAGCACTAAAGATGGTGGAGAAAGAAAAAGGAGCCTGGATTCCTGATGATGGAGCCACTATAACAGCCCTGGACTATTTATTTCTGGGCTTTCTTCCACTTCTATCTGTTGTCCTGTTATTTGCAGTCGGACTTAATCCTGTCTGACACAGGAAGACAAAGCAAGTAGGAGCTGAATTCACTGTCTGCCTTTCCAGCCAGCTTACCGCCCTAACACCCCTGGTGGCAGCCTGAACTCTTCCCTTAGCCTAACTGCTTCATGTGCAGGGGTTCTACTTGTTATCCTCTGGTTTCCACCACGCAATCACCTCGCTGCCAGAAAGCTCAGCTTCAGGATCCCTCAGTGAGACCCCAACTTATTCTTCTATCTCTTGGCAGTATTTCACAGACAGAAAAGCTCCATTTCATGTACTAACCCAGACCATCATTCCTTGTTCCCTATTTGGTGGGTAAGTCCAAGCTAATGCCTCGCTCAGGTCCACTGATGTTCTGATGACAAACAGCTGAAGACTCCCTGGGGAAATTCTACTTCCGGGTCAAATCATGGCGAGGAGACGGCAACGATATGGAGCTGGTCATCTGAGAAGACTGGACCCTGGTTCACTGCTTAGAATTCCTGACTGACAACAGTTCACTGCCTCCTCAGATTGATACGGCAATCACTCCTGCTTATATATCTTAGGACGACAATTCTTTCCTGGGCTGAGAAGTCAGAGCAAATAAGAGCCTGCAATTGAGACAGTATCCTTAAACCACATGTTCACAAAGAGAGATACTCAACCAAAGCAAACAAGACAGGCAGAGATAGAAGGGAGACGTATCTAAAATCTAAACAAACAAATGAAGAACTTACTGAGGTGTGTGTCCAAAGGTATACAATTCTCCAGGTCATCTGTAGGTGAGAGAAGCTCACAAATATGTCCAGCTGTGTGGTCTTCAGGGAATTTGTTCTGGTGCCCACGTATCTTGAGAATCTCCACACAATCTGATCTTGAAAAGAAAAATACAAATTTAGGGTTTGAGAAAACTTCTCATGTTGTCTTGTCAATATCAATTCTGTTTCTGAAGCTTTCCAGAAATGAGTTCTCATAACTTAACAGTGTTTCACAATTGGTTAGGTGCGAGGACAGCAGAAGAGAACAGGAGTCAGTGGACCTCAGTCTGAATAGTAAGTAATGTATTACGTTATCAAAACATCCCTAACTTTCTCTTACCTGAGATCCAAAAGCCTTGGTCAAATTGTGTACTCATACTTACTGTTACTACCATCAAGGTGGCTTTTCATTGTCTTTGAAAGGAAATTAAACTAGGCTAGTCTGATTTGCTCTTTGCAAAATCATATAACCTTTCTTTCAGGACTAAGGTCCTTGTTTCTCCTTCTTCTCTCCCTCCCTTCCTTTCTCTTTTTAAATATCTTTTTAGTTATCAACATTAAAGTGTTTGACCTACAACAATTGGAAAGTCTACTACTTTAAAATTTTCTCAATCTTCAGTAGAGATTTGACTCCTCTCCTATAAGTTTTCAGAGCTAAGAGTCTACAAATTTCCCACTTGTTGCCTCTAGCTTGTCACCCATTAGTTATGTCTCATCTCTCCCCTTGGAGGTCATCTCCAAGTCACGTCAGAGAATAGATGGGGACCCTGTTTAAGGTCGAAACAATCTGCAATCAGTCACGGAGCACCCAGCAGCACCAAACCACACACCAACAACTTAGGGGCTGGATATTAACTTGGTTTTGGAAAAAAGATGCTTAAAGAGCGGTTGACATAGATTACTATGTGGTTAATGCTTTTGGTTTCACCCACCGTAGCGGCTTTCATCTCTCCTTTATCCTAGGTCTTCTGAGCAAACCACTCACAAAATGTTTGCTAGGAACAGGCCCTAAGAACTGTATTCACTGCCTCCTTCACTCATCAAACATTTATGGAATACCTCTTGTGTGTCAGGATTATGCTAATCCTTGAAGAGGAGAAAAAGATGAAGGAGGATACAAGGGAAAAAGATGCAAAGAAGAAATGACCTCAAGGAGAGCAAAGTCTAACAGAATATAAGACAAATACACAAATTAAAATATAAAATAGGATTGTGCATTGAGAGTACTCAATAAATGTTTCTTGGACTAAGTTCCATAAGAGAAGTACAAATAAAGGTCTATAGAAGTTTGTAGTAAGGATAAATTACTATCAGCTGGAGCAGCCTGAGAAGATTCCATATGAATGACTGGTATCTGTGAGGGCTAAGAAGGACAGGCAGTGGGCAAGTAGAGATGAGGGAAGAGTATTTCAAGCAGAGGAGGAAAAAGTAGGAAAGTATTCGACATGTGGGGATGATGGGCAAAGGGAAGTAGTGGGAGAGAAAACTCTAAAGATTGGCTGTGGGTGGAGATCATGGAGGGTATGAACCCAAACTGGATGGGTCTGAACCATCACTGTGGTGAAAGAAACTTACTTGCAAATAACACTTCCCCGGGAATTTACTATGACAAGGTTTAATCTGCAGTGAACAAGCTATTGCTTTCCACATTTCTGGCTGGCACTTTTTAATGTCAAGAACAGGTATGTTGATAAATGGCATCTTTATGCTTCCTTTTTCCCATAGCTTCATGTCATTCATGGCTCCTCGATCTGACTAAGCATTATAACTCCTGAAAAGTTCTGTTGGCCTAAAGAGAAAAAAGTCCAGAAGGAATCAAGAGGCAATTATTTTCTAGAGACAAGCAATGCATAAAATCCTGACATACTAATGCATCAGGAAAATCTGATTTTCTTTAAAAAGAAAGTACATACCACCCATCAAAGGATATTGGCTTTGAATGTATGAAGATTGAATGTAGATGCTAGCAATAAGATTCTGATTGTATGTTTCCTTTTTTCTTTTTAGGAAGGTCAGCCCTCAGCTAACATCCGTTGCCAATCCTCCTCTTTTTGCTGAGGAAGATTGGCCCTGGGCTAATATCCGTGCCCATCCTCCTCTACTTTATACGGCGTGTCACCACAGTATGGCTTGATAAGTTGTGCATAGGTCCGTGCCCAGAATCCGAAACTGTGAAACCTGGTGCACCAAAGTGGAGCACATGAACTTAACCACTACACCACTGGGCAGTCCCTGCACGTTTCCTTTTTAACATAAATTTTTGTGAGACAATTAAAAACTTCAAAATTCTGTGGATGGGACTATCATCTCCACCTGTACCATTTCTTTCATTACACAAAATAAATATTATAAGTCAAAGTTTTCAAAATTGAGGTACAATTTGTAAAAATAAAATGCACAGATTTTTAAGGTACAGTTTGATGTGATTTGACAAATGTGTACATCCATATAAGCACATTTGAATCAATTAAGCAGCATTTCCATCATGTCAGAAAGTTCTCTTGTGTCCCCGTCCAGTCAATGCCCTGCCTGCTGACTACACCCCAGAGGCCATCACCATTTGTTCTTATATCACCATAGATTAATTTTGCCTGTTCTAGAACTTCATGTAAATGGAATCAAAATGTATGAACTCTTTTGGGTCTGGTGTCTTTAGCTAAACAATCTTTTTGAGATTCACCCATGTTGGGTATATAAATTGTTTGCTAATTTTTACTGTAGAGTAGTATTCCATTAGTAAATGTACCACAATTGGTTTATCCTAGTGGTTCTCAAACTTATTGATCTCAGGACCCATTTACACTCTTAAAATTATTGGGTTCTCAAAAAACTTTTGTTTGTGTGGGTGACATCCATCAATATCTATCACATATAAATCAAAATTGATAGATTTTTAATGTAGTTATTAATTCATTTAAAATGATAATAAACCCATTACATGTCATATAAATAATATTTTTACTAAAAAACTATATTTTCCAAAACAAAACAAAAATCAGTGAGAAGGGTAGGACTGTTTTACAGTTTTGAAAATCTCTTTCACATCTGTCTTCATAGAAGACAGCTGGATTTTCATACCTGCTCCTACATTCAATCTGTTGCTATATCACATCTGGAAAACTCCACTTCTCGTGAGAATGAGAGTGAAAAAGACAAATAACATTTTAGTGTTATGATAAAAATGTCATTATAAATGTTATATAAAGGTCAGCATAAGAATAGTTTTGATCTCATGGGGTTTTGGGGACCGTGGACCACACTTTGAGAAAGGCTGGTTTGTTCACTTACCTATTTATAGACATCAAGATTGTTTCCAGTTTCCACGTCTCTTTTCATGGCTACAAATGGCATTGCTGCATAACAACTTTCTAAGAAACTGCCAAACTGTTCTTCAAAGTGGTTCCACCATTTTACATTCTCACCAGCAGTGTATGAAAGTTCCTATTGCTTTACATGCTTGTCAGTCTTTTCAGTTGTAACCATTCTATTAGTGTATCGTGGCATCATATTGGTTTTAATTTGCATTTTTCTAGTGACTAATTATGTTGAGCACTTTTTCAAGCACTTAATTGGCCATTCAAATATCTTCTTTTGTGAAGTGTCTTTCCACCCTTTTGACTTTTTTTAAAAAGTTGTCTTTTTGCTATTGAGTTGTAAGAATTCTTTCTATATTCTGAATATAAGTCCTTCATCAGATATATATATTACAAATATTTTCTGCCAGTTTGTGGTTTGCCTTTTCATTTTTTTAATAGTCTCTTTTGATGAAAAAATTTTTTAATTTGTAAAATTTACTTATTTCAAGTATTTTATTGGGGTATAATTTACATACGATATAATCCATGGATTTTGACAGTTCAGTTCAATAAGTCTTGAAAATTGTATTCATCCATGTAATCAAAACTCCAAACAAGACACAGAATATTTCTATCACCCCATAAAGTTTCCTTATCTCTCTCTCCAGTCAATCCCCTTTTCCACCAAAGGCAATGACTGTCTGATCTTTACCTACAAAGATTATTTTTGCCTATTCTTGGACCTCATACATATGGAGTTATAAAGAATGTATTTCGTTTTGGGTTTCTTTCACTCAACATAAGATTCATCTATGTTTTGGGGTTTAACAGTAGTTTGACTTTTTTTCTTGCTGTGTACTATGCTATTGTTTGGACACACCACAATGTGCAATATGCTCTTTCATTTCCTTCTTGATGGGTGTTTCAATTATTTTCCCCCCAATTTTGTGTTCTTATGAATAAGTCTTTTTTTTGTACATGTTTTCATGTCTCTTGGGTAAATGTTTCAGAATAGAATTGCTGGGTCATAGATTAACTTTTTAAGAGACTGCAATAAAACTCTCCACAGTGCTTAAATGATCTTAAACTCCCAGAAGCAAAGTATGAGAGTTCCACTTGCTTCACATGCTTGTCAGTCTGTTAATTTTAGCCATTCCAGCCAGTGTGACCAGGCATCTCATTGATGTTTTAATTTCCATTTTGCATGACTAATGATAATGAACTTTTTCATATATTTAAATGGCTATTTTGATGTCTTCTGTGGTGAAGGGTCCTTGAAAGTCTTTTGCCCATTTTTTTACTTCAGTTATCTGACTTTTTATATGAAGTCGTAGCAGTTATTTATATATTCTGGATACAAGTGTTTTATCAAATGTGTGTGTGTGCACGTGTGATATGTTGAATATTTTCTCAGATTGTGGCTTGCATTTTCAAATTTTAAATGGTGACTTTTGGTGAACAAAAGTGTTTACTGTTGAACTGTAATTCATTAATTTTTTTAATTAGTGCATTTGGTGTCCTACCTACAAAACCTTTGTCTACACCAAGGTTGTCGAGATACTCCTATGTTTCCTTCTAGAAGTTTTATATTTTTAGCTTTTATCTTTAGTTCTATGGCACATCTTGAAGGAATTTTTGTGTATGGTGTGAGATAGAGGTTGAGGTTCTTTTTTTTCATGCAGATATTCAATCATTCCAGGATCATTTGTTGAAAACATGTATCTTTTCACATTGAATTGCCTTGCTACTTTTATTGAAAATCCTTCTTCCCTCTGTTTTGCCATATTAATCTATTTGTCTAAACTTATGCCAATATTACTTTTTTTAAATTTCTGTTGCTTTAGAATAAGTCTTGAAATCAGGTACTGTAAGTTCTATAAATTTGTTCTTTTAAAAAAATTGTCTTAGCTATCCTAAGTGCTTTGTATTTTCATAGATATTTTGAATTTGCCTGGCAATTTCTATTTTTCAAAGCCTGTTGGGGTATTGATTGGGATTGCATTAAATCTGGAGATCAGTTTTGGGAGAATTAGCATCTTAACAATATTGAGTCTTTTAATCCATGAGCATGGTATCTCTCTCCATTTATTTGCTGTCTTTAATTCCTCTGCCAAGTTTCCTTGTTTTTATTGTAGAGTTCTTGCACATCTTTTGTTAAATTTATCCATAAGTATTTCATGTTTTTTGATGCAATTGTGTAAATTATTTTGTATAAATTTAATTTTCCATTTGATTGTTGTTAATATACATAAATACAACTGGCTTTTGTATGTTAACCTTGTATCTTGTGACTTTGTTAAACTCAAGGATTTAAGGGGACTTTGTATGCAGATTTTGAGGCATCTCCTTTCGTGGTTCTCTCCTTTCTGGGATTTTCTGCTTCCATATCCAACCACTCTGGCAGCCCCAATTCTGGTCTCTAACTCCTCAGCCCAAGACTGCTGCTTTAACTTGAAATCTATGAGCCATACAAGGGGACTGAGTGCCCAGGAAGGAAACACTAAATAAACGTGGCTCTCACTCAGTGTAGTTCCACGAGAGGGAGTCCTTCCTGCTTTTTGTTGCTCTCCAATGGCTTCAAAACAGTCATTTTTCATATTTTGTGCCGAGTTCATAATTGGTATTGGTGGGAGTGTTGGTCTGATACAAACTACTCCACCGCGCCTGTCAGGCTAACACTCTATCATCACTTGTAAAGATATCTCAACTTTTACTCATAATAATAATCTGAATTAACAAAACAAGGAATAAAAACCGCATGATCATCTCAATAGATGCAGAGAACGCATTTGACAAGATACAATAATCATTTATGATAAAAACTGTCAACAAAATGGGTATAGAAGGAAAGTACCTCAACATAATAAAGGCCATATATGACAAACCCACAGCCAACATCACACTCAATGGGGAAAAATTGAAAGCCATTCCTCTGAGAACAGGAACAAGACAAGGGTGCCCACTCTAGTCACTGTTATTCAACATAGTAATGGAGGTTTTTGCCAGAGCAATTAGGCAAGACAAAGGAATAAAAGGAATCCAAATAGGCAATGAAGGAGTGAAACTCTCACTGTTTGCAGATGACATGATTTTATATATAGAAAACACTGAAGAATCCATCGGAAAACTATTAAAAATAATCAGCAACTACAGCAAAGTTGCAGGGTATAAAATCAACTTACAAAAATCAGTTGCATTTCTGCACTCTAATAATGAAGTAACAGAAAGAGAACTCAAGAAGACAATCCGATTTACAATTGCAATAAAAAGAACAAAATATCTAGGAATAGGGGCTGGCTTGGTGGTGTACTGGTTAAGTTCACGTGCTCCGCTTCAGCAGCCTGGGGTCCGCGGGTTCAAATCCCAGGTGTGGACCAATATACCACACATCAAGCCATGCTGAGGTGGCGTCCCATGTACAAAATGGAGGAAGATGGGCACAGTTGTTAGCTCAGGGCCAGTCTTCCTCAGAAAAAAAAAAAACCTAGGAATATATTTAAACAAGGAGGTGAAAGACCTATACAATGAAAACTATAAGACATTATTGAAAGAAATCGATAATGATGTAAGGAAATGGAAAGACATCCCATGCACATAGATCAGAAGAATAAACATAGTTAAAATGTCCATAGTACCTAAAGCAATCTACAGATTCAATGCAATCTCAATCAGAATCCCAATTACACTCTTCACAGAAATAGAACAAAGAATACTAAAACTCATATGGGGCAACAAAAGACCCTGAATAGCCAAAGCAATCCTGAGAAAAAAGAACAAAGCTGGAGGCATCACAATCCCTGACTTCAAAATATACTACAAAGCTATAATAATTAAAAGAACATGGTACTGGCACAAAAACAGACACACAGATCAATTGAACAGAATTAAAAGCCCAGAAATAAAACCACACATCTACACACAGCTAATCTTCAACAAAAGAGCTAAGAACATACAATGGAGAAAGGAAAATCTCTTCAATAAATGGTGCTGGGAAAACTGGACAGCCACATGCAAAAGAATGAAAGTAGACCATCTTCTTTCACCTTACACAAAAATTAACTCAAAATGGATCAAAGACTTTAAAGTAAGACCTGAAACTATAAAAATCCTGGAAGAAAATATAGGCAGTACACTCTTTGACCTTGGTCATAGAGGGATCTTGTCGAATGCTGTGTCTACACAGGCAAGGGAAACAAAATAAAAAATAAACAAGTGGGACTTCATCAGACTAAAGAGTTTCTGCAAGGCAAATGAAACCAGGATCAAAATGAAAAGACAACCCACCAGCTTGGAGAAAGTATTTGCAAATCATATATCTGACAGGGGGTTAATCTCCATAATATATAAAGAACTCACACAACTGAACAACGAAAAAACAAATAACCCGATCAAAGAATGAGCAGAGGATATGAACAGACATTTTTCTAAGGAAGATATACAGATGGCCAATAAGTATATGAAAAGATGTTTAACATCACTAACCATAGGGGAAATGCAAATCAAAACTACACTAAGATATTACCTCACACCTGTTAGAATGGCTATAATCACCAAGACAAAAATTAACTAATGTTGGCGAGGTTGTGGAAAAAAGGGAACTCTCATACATTGCTGGTGGGAAAGCAAACTGGTGCAGCCTCTATGGAAAACAGCATGGAGATTCCTCAAAAAATTAAAAATAGAAATACCTTATGATCCAGCTATCCCACTTCTGGGTATTTATCCAAAGAACCTGAAATCAATAATCCAAAGAGGCTTATGCACCCCCATGTTCATCACAGCATTATACACTATAGCCAGGAAGTGGAAGCAACACAAGTGTCCCTCCACTGATGATTGGAAAAAGAAGAAGTGGTATATATATACAATGGAATACTACTCAGCCATAAAAAAAGACAAAATTGTCCCATTTGCAACAACATGGCTGGACCTGGACGGTGTTACGTTAAGTGAAATAAGTCAGACAGAGAAAGACAAACACTGCATGATTTCACTTATACGTGGAAGATGAACTAACACATGGACAGAGAGAACAGTTTGGTGGTTACCAGGGGGAAGGAGGTTGGGGGTGAGCACCAGGGGTGAAGGGATGCATTTATATGTTTATTGAGAAACAATAATGTACAACTAAAAGTTCACGTTATAAACTGTTATGACATCAATTAAAAAAAAACTGAGCCAGGATTCTACAAGATCCAACAGGCTATGAGAGGTGTTCAAAACCCCTTTCTCCTTTGAGGTGGGGAACAGGTCTTGGATTAGCTATCCAGCTCAGTTCCCCTGGAAACCTGATGACAGTGGACTGTCAGCTGTGTGACCAAGGGAGCCTGCTTCTGGTAAAATGCCTGGGTGGTACCCTGCACCCAGGCGGGGAGAGCCTGCTAGAAGTCACGGCGCAGGCTCCCTGAGTGCAGTAAAATAATAATAATAACAATAATAGTAATAATCTGAATACTTTTAAGAGGATAGGATGAGGTAAACATCCTCTGAACTTTCTTCTGTCCTAACTGAATGATTCTCTTCCTTTTTGCCCTCCCGATCTCTGGGCTGCAGCTCACAAAACCAGCCCCCTCTTCTTCAGTGACCCGTCCTCTCTGGCTTCTCTGATATGGCCTTCTCCACACTTCAGGGAGCCCTTTTTCTGCTTTCTTCACTGCCTCTTCAGCTGTTAATCCAGTTCTTGACCCTTATTTTTCTTACCCTACTGAATACTCAGGAACATACCTATTCAAATTGCTTCTGTAAAGAAATAGAGGACTAACTGAGTAGGAACCTCAATCAGTCTGTACATCCTTCAAAGTAAACTGTCCACAAGAGGGCATCTGGATGACCAAAGTGTTCACTGATTTATTCTGCAATGAATTGTGTCCATGGTGGTGTAGTAGAAAGGAGAGAGGAAGAATGGTAGACTGAAGGCAGAGGAGAGTCTTTGAATTCTAGAAGCTTGAAGTATTTCTAGATTAGAAAGGACTTGGTTACAGTGCTTCCTTTCCCAGGGGTGATTTACTAGATGGAATATACCATTTAAAGATGAAATCATAAAGAAATACTACTTCTTTTTATCTTAGCAGGAAGAAAATCAGAGTAAAGTTGTCTTTTCACTTATTTAAAAACAAGATAATTAGAGGCCTGCCCAGTGGTGTAGCAGTTAAGTTCACGTGTTCCACTTTGGTGGCCCGGGGTTCACAGGTTTGGATCCCAGGTGCGGACCAACACACCACTTGTCAAGCCGTGCTGTGGCAGCATCCCATATAAAGTAGAGGAATATGAGCACGGATGTTAGCACAGGGCCAGTCTTCCTCAGCAAAAAGAGTAGGATTAGCAACAGATATTAGCTCAGGGCTAATCTTCCTCACACACAAAAAACAAGATAATTAATGATAAAAATATTCCCATTCCATGGACAATAATTTGCTCTTACCTATTATTAAAATTAGTATAGTAAGTGAGATTTCTACAGCCCAACTGACAAGGTTCCCGAACATCTACTAAACAGATCAACACAGACACTTCCACTGGATGATATTTACAAAAGCACTCAAACTCTTGCCAACTCTGTATATTGCCCCAGTTCCTGTTATAAAGTTTAGTGCACAGTTCCCTGAAACAAAAGCACAATTGCAGAAACAGATGAGCCAAATGAATAAATATTTGATTCGCATAAAACTCAAACTCTATGACCTGTACTTTAGAATATAAATGAGAAAAAAAAGTACAAATCCAAAAGACTAAGATCTATCTCCTAGAATTTATGTTACCAGATACATACCTAGGTTCTTTACCTGCCACACAAGAGGGGCCAAGTAAAACTGGAATGCCAGGCTTATGGCAAGGAAAGAGTTTTATTTTGGGTGATGTCAGCCAGGAGATGAGAGCTCTCAAATTTGTCCCGTCTCACCACAAGATGGGAGCAAAGGGTTTTTAAAGGTTGTGAGGAATGTAGCTGCTTGTAGGGAGGGGGAGCCTGTGGCCTTGCTGACTGGTGGTTTCCCATGAGCCTGCATTTGGCCAGCCTGCATTTGGCCAGGGAATATCGAGAAGATGAGGCTTCTCAACCTCAACTCCTTGGCTTCCTGGCACCAAAATCCACCATCAACCATGGAAACAATCAAGGACACCCACCTGTGATTCCCTTATCTCACCATCCTCCTCCCTGCCAGCAGCCTCACAGGTGGACTAGGTATCTGTTACCAGAATTCACCACTGTCCCCAATCATAAGGCCTCTCGCATCATTCTTACATAAATGAAAGGTCATCCTACACCTGACAAGTCTTTGCATGCAAGGTGTTTAATGTTCCTGGAAAAGGCATTGGAGATCAAACTGGAACTATTTCACGCTAGAAACAACTGCCTAAAAGGGATTATGTTCTTGACATAATGAGAGAGATGACATTTTTATAGCAGTAACCACAAACACCATATTTCTCCACATTCTGAGATATAAAGCTTTTATAAATCTGTGCAAGTTAATTAATCTAAGATGTAATTTAAATAATACAATAGCAAACTCTGACAAGATATTAGTTGGTTTCAGCCTTTAATTTTCTACAAAGAATTAGAAAGTAGAAGAATACTTTCAACCAGACTACAGAATTCAGAAGTGTTTTTTTGAAGTAGTTTTCTCAGGTGTCTTGACTTTTTAAGAAACCTATTCAGGCATATGTTTGTAGCTTTCTTTTCCAGATTTCCTCTGTATTATCACAGACATTTGAGATGGTTCTTCTGCCCCTGAAACATCTTTCTGCTTTTTTTGGAGCTGCTATCACCTAGGCTCCAGCAGCACCTCTGGACAGCCTAATGTCAGTAAAGACAGATCTGCCTTTACAATGAATGAAGGCTGTCTGTGGCAAATGCTCCATCCTCTGACCTTCATCACACAGCCACACCTCAGAAGGCTGAAGTCTTGTAGTTCCGCTTTAGATGCCAGCCAACCAAGGCACATAGAATGCTTTTGAGTTTACAAAAACTAGTCTCTCACATCCCTGCATAAATCAAAACATTGGCATCTGGCTTATAAATCTTGTAAGTCTCCTGTCAGTTTGGGTAATTAGTCAGTTCTTAAAGTTTAATCATCTCTAAATGAAGAAGATGGATTATAAGATGTACAATGCTGAGACCCTGAAGACCCCATAAGGTGCAGCTTCATTAGGACGCCCTGATTAAAAATAGTTATCAAGACGTCTTCTCATTTTTATGATGTTTTATTATAAAAGTAATAACTGTTCATTGGTAAAAGCTGAAACATTACAGACACATATAATGTGGAACAAATAGGTATATAACTAAAAATAAATAGGTCATACTATGCATTTAATTCTGCAACATTTTTTTTGCTTATTATGTCTTGGACTCCAATGTAAACATATTTGTTTATGTTGTTTGTACAGTGCTGTTATTATATAGATATAAGATTTATTGGATCAATTTTAATCAATACTCTATTGATGGATGTTTGGGTTATTTCTAATTTTTGTCTATTACCACCAATGTTGTAGCAAACATCCTTTATATGCATAGATACATTTGTGCAAATTTGTGAGTTTTCTTGAAGGACAAATTCTGAGAAATGGAATTGCTAGATTAAAAGGTATGATTAATTTTAACTTCTTATGGTCAAAACTCCACTGTCCCCCAAAATATCCATACCACTGAATTCTCCCACCCAGAATAGAGACTGACTATTTCTTCACACTCATGATAGTTCTGTATTCCCTGGCATCTTTTGGCTGTGACAGTAACGTCCAATCTGCCAAATCTAAACACCAAAGGAATTCTGGTGTTTCCCAAATGATCCAGAATGCAGATATCTTCAAGAATTTAGTTCCTTTTTACAAATTATTTTACCAAAGATCGAAATGAGAGGAATATGTCCCTTTTTACTTACTATCTGTTGGGTTCCTCATTGGATAAGATTGGGTGTAACACTTCACATGGTGTATTAATTGTGGACGAATAGAGGCACAATAATTTTCCACTGCTTTGATGTGAGATGGACCAGGAGAAGAGTCTGTTTGAAAAATGGCTTGACAGTATTCTCAACAGTTTGTGTGATGGCCTGCTTAATTGCAACAAACTGACTCCACTGCAGGAAGAAAAGGAGATGACATTGAAATGGAACTAGCTATTTGCTAACACTAAATCATTCCCATAATGCTGGAAAAATGTGTGTATTTTTGAATTTGAGAAATAAAACCATACCATAGAAGACAAGTACTGTCTTAAAATCAGTATTAAAGCTTAAGAATTTTTACCATCTTAAAACTTAAAGTCAGCACTACTGGAGGCACAGCCACGGGGGCACCCAGGTACTCACTGGTATAAGAAAGTCACTATCCATCGACTTACAGTCTATAGTCCAGTGGGTCTCAGCAGGAGCGGTACCACCTCCCTGGGAGAATATGAATACCTCTGGAAGTGTCTCTGGTGTTCATGATGACTTGGAGGACCACTGTTGGCTTTTAATGCACAGGTGTCAGGGCTGTTAAATGCTCTGCAAAGTACAGGACAGTCTCACACAACCGAAACTCTCTCCCCAAATGCCAGGGATGCCCACGTGGAAAACCAGTGGAAGGGCTTCTTTCCATGTCAGATTTGTGGATATTTATAAAGAAAGCAAAGCAAAACAGAAACAAAACAAAACAAAACCCCAAATGTCTCACATTGTTACAAACTAAGAGATATCATGATATTTCATAAATTTGACAATTACATAACTGTGTATCTTGAAACAAAATCACAAAAGTTCTATACTGTTTGAACATCTCCAAGAACACACCTAAATTGAAACAGTCTTCACCTCACAACTGATATGACCTGCTTCAATACTGAAGAGTAAAACCCATATTTGAAATAAATATGATTCTGAACTTACGTATTTTTATAAAGCAAAGTGGACCATTTAAGGTATCTGGGCAGAGCTAGGTGAGTGGCTAGGGGTGCAGATGTAGGATTTATAATGGAGAAGAGCAAGAGACTACCACAGGAGAGGCTAAGGGGTCTGCAGGAGGCTGAAGGGAGCCAAGGCAGAGGTATGGCAGGAAAAGGTTAAGAGAAAGACAGGTAGGAAATCTCTGAAAATTATTAGAGATGGTTGTGGAGGAACCAGAATCAGGTTTCTGGTGAATTCCACAGACTAGGAATGAGCAGGGAATTCAGGCAACTTCCAGAAATAATGATAATGATAAAATCATATACAATTAACTAAACTAGGGCTGAACTGATGTGTGATAAGCCTCAGTTTCCTGGACCAGAAAACTTTCATACCTATTGTGCCACCTAAGTTTTTGACTTGTAATTACTACCAAATTTACTGTGTGCATTGCTGAATTTTTCATTTTCAGCGCAAAGAACAATTATTATTGGCTACATTTATCACTCTCAACTTCACTGAGGATAAACGGGGGGTGGGGGAGGTGATGCTGAGGACAGAAGAGATACAAGTGAGAAGAGGAAAGATGTCTATCTTCCAATTGCCCCATTACGCTGACTTCTTCACCAGTGTGGGGGCACATAGGATCACATGCTGGAGACTATCTGGGAAATCCTGAACCAAACACCAGTTAGAAAGGATAGAAGACAAAGTAGAGACAGCCATGTTTCTCATCACTTTGATACACCCCACTGCCAAGCTAACCTAAACAACTCCTTGTTCCTTGTTCCTCAGATGTGTTTCCCCATCGCTGACCATTCTCACTATTCCCTTCACCTGGAATGTTCTTCCTCCACTCTCTACTGTTCACATCTTGTCCATCCTTCTAGGCCCAGCTCAGCTACCAAATCCTCAAAGTCACCTTTAGCACCCCTGCAGGGTGTTATCCCTACTTCCTCTGAACCGCCACAGCACTTTATCAGTGACACTATCCCATATCCACCACGTCCCAGCATTCTTTGTGCACAGGTTATGTCCCCACAGATGTTGCATCTGCCCTGCACAGAGCACGTAGTCAATGAACGTCTGCTGAATGGACTGAGAGGCAGCCCTCAGCAAGTGCTACACTGTGTCACATGGGAGGCTAACCTTCTAAAAGTGATTCTATTTATTCAAGTGGGGCATGCTCTCCTCTAGCACATCTAGCACTGGTCACTGCTTTGTAAATCTGCAGTTAGGACAGGGGAATTGCTATAATTCAAGAATGGCCTGAACACTCCAGAGGAAAGAGCCTATCAGAATCCTGCTGTGTACATTACTTCCAATGGCTTACTGACAGCCTAAGTTATAACGCCAGGGTCTTGGCAATATTTATAACAGCTAAATCACAACCTGTAAACTATGTTTTGCTCTTTGGACTGCTTATATAACCATCGAGAATTTACTTACTTTCATTTCTGCTAATGCAACTGAAAAGAGCATTCTGTAAATTAAAGAAAAACAAACAGAAATTAACAACCACACGGAATTTCTAATTTTATTACATTTTATTGTTATATGGAAATCAAGATATCAAACTATTTACTTCTTCTCTAAATCCAAAACTGAAAACAAAGATGCTATGAGATGGCATCCTGGTGAAAAGGAATATCATCTT
The DNA here is from genome assembly GCF_020826845.1 of Diceros bicornis minor. Taxonomy (NCBI): domain Eukaryota; kingdom Metazoa; phylum Chordata; class Mammalia; order Perissodactyla; family Rhinocerotidae; genus Diceros; species Diceros bicornis. Next base: position 2,712,635 of record NC_080769.1, on the reverse strand, counting down.
CCAACATCTATTGGAAATCAAGATTATCTCTCAAGCCATAAGCCGACCACGTTAGAGCAACCAAGTTTATGTAAAGCTATACCAATGTGTGTATGTGGGGGAACTTACAATGTATTAATCTCAATGATTCCTTGTAGTATATAATAAAGGACATTTAGGGAAATATGTATTTCACATAACCACTTCATTTTAGAGCTGAAAGGACCTTAGAGATCATCTCTAATTGTTCTCAAACACGGCCACCCACTAGAATCACTTGGGCTTCCTAGGCCTTAGCCTGGACTACAGAATCAGAAGCTAGGAGAGAAGCACAGAAATCCAAATTTTAAACAAGGCTGCAATGATGATTCTTATGTAGCCACCCTGAGGCCAGAGATGGGGAAACTCTTTGCCATTTTACAGATGAAGAAACCATTTCCTCAGCAAGGGAGAGACTGCACGAGGTCACAGAGCAAGTCAAAGCAGAGACTGAGACTAGAATTTGTGTTTCTAGAGCTCTTAGATCGCTGTTCAGAAAACATCACACTGTTAAAGTCATTGTAGGAAAATAAGAAGCAAAACAAGACAAAAACAAAAAATTCCTTGTACAAAGCCATTTGGACATTCAGGGCTTGTCGACTATATTAACTCACAGCTGGAAGACAATTAACTCTTCAAAGAAATACTATGGGCATAAATGAAAGGTAGATGGAAATCAAGTGCAGCCTTATGTTGAATACAAATTTTTTTAGCTTTTAATTGTAGCTAGCTCACAGGCCAGCTATGTGACCCAGATTTGTTAAAGGACCAGCTCTACTGACATTTAAAACCTACCTTCAAATATCCCTCTACATACTTGTGTGAAGCTATACTGCATTCACTTTCTCGACTAAATAGTATTCTACTGTAGGAATAAACCACACTTGATTTATCCATTTAAAACAAAACAAAAACCCCAGGCCTCATAGATAAGGGCTAATGAATTCACCCAGTATGAATTCTTTCTGCTAGAGATCTCATCAAACAATATAAAAGTAGTGAAAAGTAAATACTCTTGGTGTTCTCTAATGATGATCTCTCTTCATCCATGTTTCTTTTTGACTTTTCAGCTGCCCATTATAGATAAGCCTCTATATTGGTTCGATGGTTTCAGGAACACTGTCCATAAAATGATCTAAATCAATATTAAAAAGCAATCTGCTACCAACTTTCCAGCCTCTTTTGATTGGGTGAATACAATTCTCATTGCCCTTCTCTTTCTAATTAGCTGGTTATTCCTTTTGGTTCGGCCTTTTTTAACCCTGTACCTGAAGAAGTGTGTTTATTATCTTGGTGGCCATCCTGGGTTGCATGGCCAGATTTCCATTTCTGGTATTCTTCTATTTACTCTTAAAGTCTCTAGAGCAGTAGTTCTCAACTGGGGGGTGATTTTGCTTCCCAGGGGACATCTGGCAATGTCTGCAGACATTTCTCGTTGTCATAACCGGGCGGGGAGGGAGTGTATGTGCGCTGGCATCTAGTGCACAGAGGAGTTCAGAGATGCTGCTCAAGAGCCTACTATGCACGGGACAGCTCCCCACAATAAAGGGCGATTCAGCCCCAAACGTCAACAGTCCCAAGGCTGAGAAACCCCGCTCTAGAGACTTACAAATTTGTCCAAGCTGGATTTTTAAAAATTTGACCTTACAAATAAAAGAAGGATCACTCTGCGTCAGCCTCATGGATCACGTAGCTTCAGAGAGAAGTACTAAACGACACAAAACCTGAAAAACATCAGAGATCATCTAAACCAACTCCTTATTTGACAGGAGCCAGAGACTGAGGCCTAGAAAGGATAAACACTTAGGGACCCTAGCTTTCAGGTCAGCAAACTATGGCACACAGACCAAATCTTGCCCACTGCCTGTGTTTGTAAATAAAGTTTTATTGGAACACAGTCACACCCATTTGTTTACATTGTGTATATGGCTACTTCACAATATGATGGTAGGTTGAGTAGACAGAGACTATACGGCCTGCAAGCCTAAAATATGTGCTATCTGACCCTTTACAGAAAAAGTCTGCCAACCTCTGATGTAGAAGAAGGGCACAGCTGTCTCCCTTGATGTCACATCCAGAGTTCAGAGATGTTCCCTAAGCATTTCTCATTTCTATTAATGTTCATTGATAGACTTTTCATGCACATATTTACCCTCATTTTTGAAGAAAAACGTTTATATTTCCACATGGCAGCATCTTTAGTGTTAATAATACTGTTTTTATATCTATATCTTCATCTTAACCAATTTCAAGGTTTAAAAGAATGGTCCTTCATTCGAGTATACCAGAATTTGATGAAGTCATCAATTGTCTGTTGCTTACTTTATATTCATCATGGTTTCATGGACTCTCATCATATCCCCCTATGTGATAAAAGATTCCTAACCTTAGATAACTATACCTAGGTATAAACTATACCTTAGATAGCGATACCTAAGGTACAATCTACAGGTAACGCTACCTTTTCACTGCTTAAATTATTGCTGATTTGTTTGACAGCACTTAAGACATACATATAAGGAGCTACAGCATTAACTTAAAGTTTCTTCATTTCTTAAGATAGCCAACCTTGGGGTCTTAGTAAAGTCAATTCTTGTCTTTCAAAGGTCTGATCACCACCTGGGGGAAAAAGCAGGAGGTAACTGAGGTTTATACTCACTTGTATGGAGCCTCTTTGGACTTTCTGCCACCAATACTACCCCCTTGTGCCTCCACATAACAGTTCCCTCACTCCACTCATCTTACTCTAGAATAGATCAGAAATACGGTGTTACTGAGGTCAAGATCTACCACAACCTCAGAGACCCAAAGAACATGTCAGCGTACTGGAATTGAGAGCATCCCAAGAGATCTTCAAATCCAAAAGCCTTCACCATACACTGGAGAGACAGATGTACACAGGAAGCAGAGGGTAGAGTGGGGCTAGAACCCAGACCACTTGGCCACTGCCCTCCCATGACACTACACTATGAGAAGATCTTGGATTATTTTTTTGAAAGCAGCCACTGCAAGGATGAATTTATGCCCATAGAGTAATTTATGGACTGTTTGAATAGTATCCTATTTTTAAAATCAGCACCTTAAATTGTGAAAAAAAATCATTTTCTTGAGATTAACTCTATCTCCCTTTAAAAAATTTGATTGTGAAGTCTTTCCTCAGGCAGCTGCTTTCATTAACCAGTTCCCTGCCCACCCCCCACTAGATTTATAGAACTGTAACAAGCCCTTCCACCTCGTGCTGGAAGCAGGTAACCTGTGGGAAAACACGGCAGAAACACTAAGATACAGAGAGACACTGAGGTGAAGGCTACCTGTGTGATCCCTCATGCCACACTGACCTTCCTTTTGGGGGCAAGAGCCATTGGGGTGCATCTGGGTGGTGGATTCTGCTGGTCCAACCTCTTGCTCCGAAGTTGGCTCTGCAGATGTACTTTCTGTCCCAGCCACCGACTTTTCCACTTCAGGGACCCCATTGGAACATTTTTCCATTTGTCCACTTGTCTCAGTCCTTTCTCTGTCCACTGTTCTTCTACTACAAGCCCCTCCGGCTCCCTTTCCCATTCTCACCAAAGATGAGAATGAAGCAAACTAAGCAAACACTGATCATATGAATCTTATAAAAACAACAACAACAGGTTTGAATTTTGGATGTTTAGTCACATCTGGACAAAGACCCAAAAAAGCACATTTAATAAACTGTTATTTAATGTTTCCTATTCCCAAAGTCACTAGTTAAAAGTAAAGGAGTTGCTCTGTTTCTAAGGCCTCAATAAATAAAATCTGTTTTCTTTTCACAGAAAGGCTGAAATTTCTCCCAGTTTGAGGTCTTGCATTCATATGAGAAATCTAGTTCATCAAATGCTGTCAGAGACATTAAATAATTGACCTTCAAAACAGACATGTTTTTAAAATTCTCCAAGATGTTTCCTCCTTGTTGTGGATATCACAGCTTTTAAGTCAAAAAGTCTCAATGACTAGAATATGTAAAGGAGTTTAATATCATGACATGGATATCACTAAACAAGTGATTCTTCAATTTCTTCAGCCTCCTAAATAATAAATGTTATTTCAATAGTTGGATAAAAATGAACACCCAAAACTGAAAAAAGATTAATAGGCCTAGACTGCTCAGAGAAGTTTGCTCTTTATCACCACAGAGCATCCAACCAGCTGGAAGCAAATTCCCTGGCAAGTAACATCTGCAGCGTAACTCAAGGTCTAGAACAGAGCTTAGCACAGAGAATGTGTTTGTGGTGGACTGACTGCAGTAATGGCCCCAATTGTTCACATTTCCCTGCATCCATTTCTCTCACAATAACTCTGGATGTAGCCATGTAATTTGCTTTGGTTGAGAGGACAGAGGCAGGCTTGAAGCAAGCAGAGGCCTGCACACACACTTGCATGTTTCCACTTCCTCTCTTGAGCCCCTGCTACCACCATGGGAACATGCATGAGCTATCCTGCTAGATAGCTGGGAGAGACACATGGCAGAGAGCTGAGCTGACCTAGCCAAGGGCATCCTAACCAGTCAGGCTCAGGCTAACCTGCCAAATGATGGCAGATGCATGAGTGAGCCCAGCCAGAATCAGCTAATCCTGGCCAGATCAGAATTGCCTAGTTGGTCCTTAGACTCATGGGAAATAATAAATTGTTATTGTTTTCAGCCATGGAGTTTGGGGATGGTTTGCTACACATTACAGTGTAACAGAAACAGTATTCAGTGCTTTCTCTGCTCATTCAAAGAATGTCTAATTCATAGACATTTACACAGGGTTTCCACATAAAACTGTTATTTACTGTGAAACAAAGAACCTTGTGTAATTCAGATGTCTAGAGTGGAAAAAATGTCTATTAAAAAATTCTGTATATAACAACACTAATTGAAGTGATGTCAGCATTATGGCAGAGTGAGCTCTCCCTTTAGAATCCCCCCACTAAGATTCAACAAAAAGGAGATTCATAAACCAATAGAGGGCATTCACACAACACAAAAGACGTCTGAGAGACCCACTCAGCCATATGTCTGAAGGTGGAGGTGCTGGACCCCCCAGAGGAAGTGGAAGGAGGTAAGGAGACCTCCTCTCCACCCCCAATGGCAGTGACCCTGGGCTCCGCCACATGCAGCTCTGAGAGGAGAAGGGTGAGGGGCAGCCCTCTGCAGGAACACTGTTGCTCTCCAAGTTCCCTCCACAGCCTGTGGAAAACCCCACATGGAGGTGCCTCAACTATTGTGGGGGTGTCTTCATCAAGATAGTACACCAGGAGAGCAGATAGTGAGGGAAGAGTGAGAAGCCCCTGGGATCACACAGGTGAAAGAAAGCGCCCGTCCCCCTGCCCAGTGTTCCAGTTCAAAGGGTCGGCCAGAGCCCCCATGCATTCCTTAGAAAAGCAGCAGCTAGAGGCCAGGGATAGTTTCAGGCTCAGAATACACAGCTCTTGACCCCCAACCAGTGGCTGCAGGTGAAAGCTGTGACCAGATACTATCATTATGCAGAGGCACAAATCCACACTGTCAAACAATATGAAAAAATATACTAAATCTCCAGACCAGAAGGAAAATGACAAGCACTCAGAAATCAATCCTGAATGCACAAAAATTTATAATCTAAGTGACGGAGAATTCAAAATAGCTATCACAAAAGAGCTCAACGAGTTACAAGAAAATACAGATAGACAGTTCAATGAAATCAGGAACTTCACAAAAGAGATTGAAAGTATAAAGAAAAACCAATCAGAAATGTTGGAGATGAAAAACACAATGGAGGAGATAAAGAAAAATCTAGAGTCCTTCAATAACAGAGCTGACAATATGGAGGATAGAATTAGCAATCTAGAGGATAGGAATACAAAAATGCTTCAGATGGAGGAGGAGAGAGAACTAAGACTAAAAAGAAATGAAGAAATTTTCTGAGAAATATCCAACTCAATTAGGAAATGCAACTTAATGATTATAGGTATTCCAGACAGAGAAGAGAGGGGAAAAGGAGCAGAGAGTTTTTTCAAATATATAATAGCTGAGAACTTCCCAAACCTGGGGAAGGAGCTGGAAATACACGTGAATGAAGCTAACAGATCTCCTAACTATATCAATGTAAAAAGACCCTCTCCAAGGCATACAGTAGTAAAGCTGACAAAAGTCAGTAACAAAGAAAAAATATTAAGGGCAGCAAGGCAGAAGAACATAACTTACAATGGAAGTCCTATCAGGCTTTCTGCGGATTTCTCAGCAGAAACTTTACAGGCTAGGAAAGAGTGAAATGATATATTCAAAATTCTGAAAGATAAAAGCTTTAAGCCAAGATTACTCTATCCAGTGAAAATATCCTTCAGATATGATGGAGAAATAAAAACCTTCACAGATAAACAAAAGCTTAGGGAGTTCATTGCCACAAGACCCCCATTACAAGAAATGCCCAAGAAGGTCCTCATACCTAAAAATACTAATTGTAGCACTTATAGGCAACAAGTTTTTGTCTATTCTTTAAGTCTTACTCCTTCTATGAAGACTTCCCAATTACCCAGGGCAGGGTTTTTTCCTCCAGGCTCCAATGTGTCTTGTACAGACTTCTAGCAAAGTACTTTTCTCACTGCATTGTAATGGACTATTTTAATTTCTGTCTTCCCATAGACTAGACTATGAGCTTCCTGCAGACAGTGGCTAAATCCTTTCATCTTTGTACTCTGAAAACACTGCCTGATTCACATTAAATGCATCAGTTCAGTGTGTATCTGTTTAATGAATGCTGAGAGAATGAATGAATGACAGATGCAAAGACAATTGAGACATGGACTCTGCCCCCAGGAACTGAGTTTAGTATTAAAAAGTCACATGTAAACAAAGAGTTACACTACAAGGTGACAAATGCTATAATAATCATGTAAAATGTTTAGAAGTAGCAATCAATTTTATGTGTGTGGAGAAAAGAGAGCTGGGAAGGAAAGGTTTTAAAGAGGCACCACCTAAGCTAGAATTTGGGCCAAGGCTGCCAGTCGGATAGGGGTAGTCATGTGTTGGGACCATCTTTTGCAGGCGTGGTGGCGGGGGTAGCCCTGATTTGTAATATTTGCTGATGTTTGCAGTGTAAATACCCCCATCGTGGCTGCTTCCAAGTTAAAAGCTGGTTTGTACAATCCCTGAATATGTAACGATTGGCTCTCCCCAGCTGGTGGGAGCTGGCTCCAGCACACGACCGGACGGGGTGATCGGATGGATCCAGGGAGAGGGAATTCCAGGGAGAGCAAACAGGTCATACAACTACAACTAACAAATAAAACACATGGCCCGTCCAGGAAGTTACGAGTAGCAGGCTGCTGAAGGGTAAAGGAGTCGGGCTAGATCGAGACAAGCTTGGTAGAGCAGGCTGAGGAACGTGAATGTATCCTGCAGGTGAGCCACTGAAGAGTTTAAGGAAGGGAGTGACATGACCACATCTGGTCTCCAAAGAGATCACCCCAGGAGAAGTGGAGACAGTGAATAAGAGGAGAAATTAGAGACAGGAAAGCTAGTCGGGCAGCTATCACAGCAGTCCAGAAAAGTGGGATAAAGGCCTGAGCTAAGGCAGTAACTGAGGATCTGGCATGGAGACTTAAGATGTATTTTGGAGGCAAATTTTTAGGGCTTGATATCCAGTTATTTGTGGAAGATGGTGAGAAGAGGAAAGAGTAGACAATACCTCTGAGGTTTTTAGTTTACATGTCTTGGGGGGACTGTACTGGAACAACTGAGCAAGAAATGTAAAAGAAATGTTTTTGTTTGGGGATGTGTATGTGCGTGGTGGTGTGTAGCAGTAAGGTGGAGGGAAGAGGAGGTAGGGAGGGAACAATCAGCTTGGCTGACTTGAAATACCAGTTGAACATCCAAAGTACACAAATCCAGTAGTGATTCAGGAGATCAGAAAAAGACGTTAGCAAAGAAGATTCTGGAGTTGTCATCATATAGCGGGAATTAAACATATGGTAGTAAACGAGATTTCCTATGGAGAAAAACCAGGCCATTTAGATTAGACCAGGTCAGGATCCAATCATATTTCCCTTTCAGGATGATCTCACTGAGGTGATTTCTGAGAAGACTGGACTAGAGAGGAAATACCCGAGCACAAGGAGACTAAATAGGAGTTATTCCCTTCCCAAATACAAAATATGACAAAAGACAACAACATACAATGGAACAGAGTCAAGGTTTTATACACTCTTAAGCCAGTACTGCAGGACCTAATAGGTTTTGCTCTTTTTGGAGCTCATCAGCTGCAGGTAACGGCTCAAATCTACTCTGATGCAGCATACTTCTATAGGACTTTGCCATTTACAAAGCCTCCCATTCACAGTATTCTATTTGCTATATCCTTGTAATCAGAGTTTCCTTAGCATTAACTAAAAGAAGCTTTACATTTAGGTCCTGAAGGTTTTGCTAGGGCAAAGTACCACATGATTCTTTTTGCTAACATCCCTCATAGCTGACTGTCCACAGCCTAGGCTGTCATCAGCCTACAAGAGGGTCTACTCTATTCTTAGAATGTCCCAAGACACTGGGGCATAGGAGGCCTCTAGCTGTCCAGAGAATCCTGCTGGTCCTGACACCCTTGCCCTCCTATCTCTAAGTTTTTAGAGCTATTTTTCATCCCTTTTCCTTTATGCTTCTGGTAGTAAGTCTAGAATCAAGGTTAACTTGAGAAAAAAGGAACAAAATAAAATTAATACATAGAAATATTTAAAGCATAACATTTTATCATGATAGTTCTTGAGGATACACTGTACAGCCTGTGTAGGCATACAAAAATATGCACCAAACATGGCATCCAGGGCTAGGACAAAGTATAGGGAAAGCCACTATCTGTGGGTGGAGGTGGACTATACATGCATCTTTATACATATTTACTCTTATATGAATAAAATATCTCTGGTGACTTTAAAAACTGGGTGATTGTAGTACAAGAGGTGGGAAAGATTTTTTATTGTATACCATTTTTAATTTTGAACATGTGAATATTCAAAAACTAAAATTTAACGCATACCTGCACCTTCTCTTATGCACTTAGCTGTGTTGATAAGATGGTGCTGACAGAACTGAGCCTGGAACTCACAAAGCCAACCATGTTTGTTTTTGTGGTTTTTAGAGCCCCTTTTTTAATATCCTCAGAGTCTTACACTTATCTTAGCATTCTCACAGAGCCAGAGCCCCAAGACAGAACATTATTTTAGTTTTGTCTGGTAACTGTTTGGTTTAAAACTTATAAATGCCTTAAGATTTAAAAAAAAAAGTGAGTCCTCACAAAAATATCTCCTATTGACTTTCCTTAACAGTCTCTCACCTTCCTTAAGGAAATAACGTCAAATAACTGGACTGAAGAAAGCTAGGAAAGAAAGGAGAGAATTGGAAATGATATCTCTGAAAAGAGTATAAAGAATAGTATTGACAAGGATCTGTGAAAGATCAAAGAAACAAGTAAAAATGTAAAAGTCTGATGACAAATTCGTAGCACCATACTTCAGTGGCTCATGCAGCAAATGGAAAGATTTATATTTATGACCATTACGTTAAGAGAAGGGCAGGTAAGATCTGACATAAAGATAGGAAATGGAGTTATGAACCTGAAACTAAAATATGTCTCATCACTTTACAGCCATTGTAAATCTCTGGAAATTCACCAGCCTCTCATCATCTTGATATTTATTCTAACATTCAAGAAAAAAAATAACTATCTAAGAAAAAAAATAACTATTTTTAACCACCATTTTGGTGGCTAGAAGAAAATGTCTTCACAAATTTGTAAACAAGAACTATGCAAAAAGAATTACACTATATGTCTCGCCTTAGAGAAAACATGAATTAGTTTTTACTTTAGTTTTAATCAGCCAGTGTGCACTAGTATGGCTATATTGATGGTTTAGCCAGCGTCTGTCCTAATTGTCGGCGCCTATGTCATTCCAGTTGTTGGATATTCTGAATATCATCCCTGGTTCTAGCGTCACACATCCATGAACCCACGTGGTCTGACCAATACTTCTAGGGGGCCAGGGACCAAGCCTGTGAAAATGCACAGAGAGCCTAGAGCTGAGCACGCCATGATACCTAAACATGTCCACGTCGGAGTCATCAAGCCACTGGTTGATTTTGGTAGCTCTAGTGAACATGTGTGATTCTGAAAGCAGTGCTCTTTAGTACTGAAGGAAATGATGTTTTTAGGTATTGGTCAGGATAAGAGAACTGCAGAGTTGGGAAATCATTAGTCAAATCTCCTGTCCATTGCTTGAACGTTTCCAGTGACAGGAAGTGCTCTTTTTCTTGGAATATCTCCTCCCAACGTTCTCACTACTGAATGGGTCCTCCTACTGAAACGTCAGATCAGTATCTGGCTCCTTCTCTTCTAGTTCTTTTTCAGAGAGCTTTCTTTCACTCTCAAGGCTCAAGGATTACTTCATGGCTGACCTTGTGCATGGATCTCTCCTCATCTTTAGTCCTGTATTCCTAACTACCTCTGAGATACGGGTTTTTACATTTAAAAAGACCTAACAGTCAACACACTTTAATTTCTTTAAACTCCCTTCCCAACGTATATGCTATTGTTGCTGTGTGTTTTCTCTTTTGAAACTCAATAATACATTTCCTTCGGCTGTGTCTCACATCTTTTCCTATCCTTCTGCTCAGATCACTGCTTGCATTCTTGGAAGTTGTTTTGGGGGCTTGTTTGCCAAAACGGACTAGGGAGGACACCCAAACTGTCCCCTTGCCAGCTGGCTCATTCCAGGCTGCATTTATTGCTTGAAAAAACATGGCCTCACATCACGAATGAACCTTTTCACTCCAGGAGGAAGAAAGACTTTGTCAAGTCAGAAGGCCAAGAAAGGCTTGCCGGAGGAGTGTGACACTGTAGGGAGGCCACCTAGGGAACTAATGCAGAACCCACCAGGCATGCTTTTCCATCGGCGGGTCCCACTCTCAACTCTGGAGTCAAGAAAGCCTGCTTTCCTGCTGCCTTGTGCACTACCATTGCGAGATATCTGATAATAAGGGCCAAAATAGGCCCTCTTCTGGCCCACTCCCTGAGTGCACAAATGCAGGGCAGAGAGAAAGGAGCCCCCTATGGCTTGCCTACTTTATCCAAAGAGGCCAACCATCCCAGCCACTTGTGCCAAGACTGTGTCAGTGGGACAATTATGGGGGAAGAGTCCTGAGTCCTGAAAGTTTTCCTGGTGGTGTCATCAGCACTGTCATGGGAGGAAGCCACCGGTCGTGTGTTGTGCCCAACATGGGTGGTAGTGCCCATCACATCCTGGTCCTTGCCGGCCATGCTCAGCCTCCTGAGGGATGATGATGTTCTTGGTGGTGGAGGTTGGTGGGACACGAATGGTGAGGGGGCATTCCATAGTTTCCTGGGTTGCCATGGGAGAGACAGGGACCCCTGTGCTGTGGTGCCAGGGAATGGGCTGCCTCTGGCCACGTTGGGGGAGGGACCTGTCTCAGGGTCAAGAGATTGATGCTTGCCATGACCGTCATTTGGAATGGGACTCAGGGATCTTCATCGCTCATGCCTCACCGGATTTCATCTTGCCCCACTACCTCCATCTGATCCATTCTGCATGGACACAAATCTGGATTGGAGCACATGGATGTGACTGTGGAACCTTCCTTTCACTGCCATGTCTGGTCTACACTGCGATTTTGGTGGTGGTGGGAGAATGGCTGTGGGGGTCACAGCAACGTTAGCAGAAGGGGCAGCTGTGACCCAGAGATCTGGGCTTTTGGGGGCCTGAGGAGAGGACGGTGCCGAACCCACACCCTCCCCACCTCCTCACCCTCTCTCATTGGTCTTACTGTCTCTCACCCCTCTGGAAGCCAGGCAGCCTTCATTTAAACTCATCAATCCAAATGTGCATGCGTGGCTCCCGGGGCCTCTGACCTCACAATGACCCTCATGCTTGCTAAGCAATGGGTCTGCGGGGCTCTGAGGGTGTGGGGGCGCCCTCTGACAGTAGACAGGTGAGGCTGCAGGCACACTCAGGTTCACATTTCCTTCAGCTGTGCCTCACATCTGCTTCTACCCTTCTGCTCAGGTCATTGCTTGTGTTCCTGGAAGTTGTGTTCTGAACCTGTTTGCCAACAACGGACTGGGGAGGACATTAAGGCTATCACTCTGCCAGCTTGATCATTCCTGGTTTAATTTATTGCTCAAAATCTAGGCCTCAGTCAGGAATGAACCTTTCGACTCAAGGAGAATGAGAGACTTTGTCAAGTCAGAAGGCCGAGAAAGACTTGCCAAGGAGTGTGGCCACAGCAGGCAGGCCACCAGAAAATGAAAGGGAAACCCAAGGAGCATCCATTTCCATCAGCAGGTCCCACCCTCAACTCTGGATTCAGGAAAGCCACGCTTTACTGCTGCCTAGTTCACTACCCTTGGGAGATATCTGACAATAAAGGCCAATATAGACCCTCTCCTGGCCCTCTCCGTGAGTGCACATAGGTGGGCCAGAGGGAGAGGGGCACCCTATGGCTTGCCCACTTTCTCCAAAGGAGACCAGCCATCCCATCCACTTGTGACAAGACTCTGTCAGTGGGACAACTATGGAGAAAAGAGCCCTGTATTCAGGCAGCTTTCATTGGCCCTGTCGGGGGAAGAAGCTGTTGATCGTCTGGTGTGCCTGACATGGGAGGTAGCGTTGCCATATTGATGTCCTTGCCATCTGGGAGAGGGACCCATTTCAGGATCAAGAGATTGACGGTTGCCACGACTGTCACTTGGAGTGGGACTCGGGGCTCTTCATCTCCTTTGTCTCAGTGGATTTCATCTTGCCCCACCATCCTCATCTGATCCATTCCCCAAGCACCCAGGTCCAGATTGGAGGCCACAGATGTGACCGGGGAACCTGCCTTTCACTCCCATGTCCAGCCTAGTCTGCAAATTTCTTGGAAGTGGTGGGAGAAATGGTGGTGGGGGTGGTGGCAGCTTTGGTCATGGGGACAGCTGTGATGCAGAGATCTGGTATCTCAGGGACCTGAGGGGAGAGTGGAAGCTGCACCCTCACCCTCCCCACTTCCCTGGACTCTCCCATTGGCCCTCTGACTTTCACCACTCTGAGAGCTGTGCTTCCTTGAGTTAAACCTATCCCTGCAACTGTTCTTGCGTGATGACTGGGGTCTCTGCCTCACAATGACCCTCGCGGCTGCTAAGCGATCGGTGCCTGGGGCTATGAGGGTTTGGGTGGACCACCTGGAGGTGGCCAGGTGAGCCTGCAGGTGAACTCGGATTCACATTTCCTTCAGCTGTGTCTCTCTTCCCCTTCTACCCTTCTGCTCAGGTCACTGCTTGTGTTCTTTGAAGTGGTTTTCTGGCGCTGTTTGCCGACAACGGACAGGAGAGAACACCAATGTCATCCCTCTGCTGGCTGGCTCATTATGGGCCTCATTTATTGCTTGAAAAAACACGGCCTCACATTACCAATGAATCTCTGGACCCCAGGAGGAGGAAAGACTTTGTTAAGTCAGCAGGCCAAGAAGCCTTCCAGGAGTGTGGCACAGCAGGCAGCCTGGCTAAGGAATGAATCAGGGATGCATTCAGCATGATCTCCCATCAACAGGTCCCACCCTCAACTATGAAGTCAGGAAAGCCCTCTTTCCTGCTGTCTAGAACACTACTCTTGGGAGATATCTGACAATAAGGGGTGAGGTAGGCCCACTGATGGCCCACTCCCTGAGTGCACCGATGCAGGTCGCAGGGAGAGGAACACCCTATGGCTTCCCTACTTCATCCAAAGGAGACCATCCATCCCAGCCACTTGTGGTGATACTCTGACAGTGGTAAAACTACAGAGGAAAGAGCCATGATTCCTCAAAGTATTCTGGGAGGTCTCATTGGTGCTTTCAGGGGAGGAAGTCATGTGTCATGTGTTGTACCCGACACAGAAGGTATCATATGCCACATCCGGGTCCTTATCGGCTGTGCCCAGGCTTCCGAGGGAAAATGATGGTCTTTCTGGTGGTGGGTGATCAGGCACGCATTCAGTAGTTTCCAGCATTCCCCTGGGAGAGGCAGGGAAGCTGTGATGTGGTGACAGGGAACAGGCTCCCTCTGGTCATGTCTAGGGGAGGGACCCGTCTAAGGGTCAAGAGACTGACAGTTGCCACGACCATCACTTGGGTGGGACTCGGGAAGCTTCTCGACTCTGCCTCAGCAGATTTCATCTTACCCCACCAACCCCATCTGTTCCATTCCCCACCAACACAAGTTTGGATCGGAGGTCACGGATGTCACCAAGGAATGCCCCTGTCACTGTCATGTCTGGCCTACACTGCTATTTTGATGGAGGTGGTGGGAGAAATTTCAGTGAGCACGGTGGCAACTTTGGCTGTGGGGGCAGCTGCGACCCAGACATCTGGGATATAGAGGAACTGAGGAGACAATGGTGGATGCAACTGCACCTTCCCCACCTCCCCAACCTCTCCCATCGGTCCCACTAACTCACCACTCTGGGAGCCCAGCTCCCTTGAGTTAAACCCCTCACTCCAACTGCCAATTCACAGCAAATGGGGACTCAGGCATCACAATGACCCTCGTGGTTACTAAGCAATGGGCCCTGCGTTTCTGAGGAAGTGGTGGAGCCCTCTGGCGGTGGCCAGGTGCAGCTGCAGGTGAACTTGGCTACACATTTCCTTCAGCTGTGTCTCACATCCACTTCTACCTTTCTGCTCAGGACACTGCTTGCATTGTTCACAGTGGTTTTCTAGCCCTGTTTCTCATCAATGGACTGGGGAGGACACCACGGTTATCCCTCTGCCAGCTTTCTAGTTCTGGGGCTCATTTATTGCTCAAAAAAGCATGGCCTCACATCATGAATGGAACTTTTGTCTCCAGGAGGAAGAAAGACTTTGTCAAGTCAGAAGGCTGAGAAAGGCTTGCAAAAGCAGTGTGGCACAGTAGGCAGGACACCTAGGGAATGAACGGGGAACATACCGGGCATGCTCTTCCATCAGCAGGTCCCACCTTCAACTCTTGGGTCAGGAAATCCCGCTTTCCAGCTGCTTTGGGCGCTAGCCTTTGGAGACATCTGGCAATAACGGCCAAGATATGTCGTCTCTTGGACCCCTTCCTGAGTGCACAGATGCAAGGTAGAGGGAAAGGAGCTCCCTATGGCTTGTCTACTTTATTGAAAGTAGGCCAGCCAACCCAGAAACTTGGGGCAAGACTCTGTTAGTGGGACAACTATGGAGGAAAGAGACCTGTGTCCTGAAGTTTTTCTGGGAGCTCTTATTGGCCGTGTAGGGGGAGGAAGCCACCAGTCATGTGGTGTGCCTGACATGGGAGGTAGCACCCAAAACATCAGGGCACTGCCTGCCATGCCCAGCTTCCCAAGTGAGAATGATGGTTCTTGGTGGTTGTAGGTGTAGGAAAGCCAGCTTTGATGAAGGTATTCCATAGTTTCCTGGCTTACTCTGGGAGAGGCAGGGACCCCTGTGGTGTGGCTCCAGGAAGCGGGCTGCCTCTGGCGATGTCTGGAGGAAGCACACATCTTAGGGTAAAGAGATTAATGGTTGCCATGACCATCACTTGGAGCAGGACTCCAGAATCTTCATAGCCCCTGCCTCAGCAGATTTCATTCTGCCCCACCACCCCCATCTAATCCATACCTCACACACCCAGGTCCAGATTGTAGGCCCCTGATGTGACCAGGGAACCCATCTTTCACCACCATTTCCAGCCTACACTCCAATTGTAGGGGCTGAGGTGAGATCAATGGCGGTGTTGGTGGTGTCAGCTTTGGCGGCAGGGGCAGATGTGACGCAGACATCTGAGATCTAAGGGACCTGAGGAGAGGATATGAGCACACCTGCACCCTTTCCACCTCCCCAACCTCTCCCATTGGTCCTACTGACTCTCATCACTCTGGGAACCCTGTTGCCTTGAATTAAACCCGTCACTCCAACTGCACATGCATGGCGGCTGGGGCCTCTGGCCTGACAATGACCCTTGTGGTTGCTAAACAATGGGTCCGTGCGTCTCTGAGGGTGAGGGGACCCCCTCTGGTAGCAGCCAGGTTCAGTTGCTGGTGAATTCAGGTTCACACTTCTTTCAGCTGTGTCTCACAGCCCCTTCTACCCTTCTGTTCTGGGCACTGCTTGTGTTTTTGGAGGAGGTTTATGACCCTGTTTGCCAACAACAGGCTAGGGGGACACCAAGGCTATCCCTCTAGCAGCGGGCTTGTTTTGGCCTCATTTTTGCTCAAAAAAACACGGCCTCACATCATGAATCCTCCTACGGAGAATAGAGCCTGTGTCTTGAAAGTTTTCTGGGAGGTGTCATTGGCCCTGTCAGTGGAAGAAGAAATAGGTCATGTTGTATGCCTGACATCAGAGTTAGCACTCGCCATGTCCAGGTCCTTGCTGGCCATGCCCAGGAGCCCCCCCCACCCCACCCAGGAGGATGATGGTCTTGGTGGTAGTGGGTGGAGGGACACCAATGATGAGTGGGGCAATTCATAGTTTCTTGGGTTGCCCTAGGAGAGGCAGGGACTCCTGTGCTGTGGTGCCAGGGAACGGGATTCCTCTGGCCACATCTGGGAAAGGGACTCGTCTCAGGTTCAAGAGATGGACGGTTGCAATGACTGTACTTGGAGCAGAACTCAGGGATTTTCATCACCCTTGCCTCAGAGGATTTAGTCCTGCCCCACCACCCCCATATTATCCATTCCACACACACCCAGGTCCAGGTTGGAGGCCACAGGTGTGACCAAGGATTCAGTCTTTCACTGCCATGTCCAGCCTACACCGCGATTTTGTTGATGATGGTGGGAGAAATGACAGTGGATGGGGTGGCAAATTTGGAGGCTGGTCAGCTGAGACTCAGACATCCTGGATATTGGGGACATGAGGAGACGATCTTGGGCACATCAGCACCATCCCCACCTACCCGAACTCTCCTGTAGGTCCTACTGAATCTCACCACTCCGGGAGCCCTGCTTCCTTGAGTTAAACCTGTCCTTGCAACTGTGCATGCACAGTGACCTGAGACTCTGGCCTCACAATGATACTCGAGCCTGCTAAATGATTGGTCTGTGGCACTGTGAGGGTGTGGGGGCACCTTCTGGCGGTGGCCAGGTGCGGGTGCAGGGAACTTGGGTTCACATTCCCTTCAGCTGGGCCTCAAATCCCCTTCTGCCTTTCTGCTAAGGTCACTGCTTCTGTTCCTGGAAGTGGTATTCTTTCCCTGTTTGACAACAGTGGACTTGGGTGGACACCAAGACTATCCCTCTGCCAGCTGCTTCATTCCAGGCCTGATTTATTGCTCAAAATACACGGCCCCACCTGTCTCAGCCTTCTGACTTGACCAAGTCTCTCCTCTCCAAGGAATTGAAAGTAGTGGGCGTGACGTGAAGCTGTGTTTATTTTTGAGGAAGAAATGAGGCTCAGGATGAACCAGCTGATGGAGGGATATCCTTGATCTCCTCCCCAGCCCAGTGCTGGCAAACAGGGCCAGACCACTGCTTCCAAAGAATACAAGCAGCCACCTGAGCAGAAGCGTCCAAGGGGGTGTGGGACACAGCTGAAGCAAGTGTGAACCCAGCGCACCTTCCCCTGCACCCGGACACTGCAGGAGTGCCCCCCACCCTCAGAGCCCCACAGGCCCACTGCTTAAGAACCACAAATGTCATTGTGAGGCCAGAGGAGAGACAGTAGGGCTCATGAGAGAGCTCGGGAGGGTGGGGAGGGTGTGATTGCACCCACCATCCTATCCTCAGGTCCCGAGATCCCAGCCCGCCGGGACGCTGCTTCTGCTGCCGCCACTGCCACCGCCGCCATTGCTGCCACTGCTGCCGCCACCACTAGTGCCATTTCCCCCACCATTGCCAAGACCACCGCAGGATGGGCTGCATGCACATGGCAGTGAGAGGCAGCATTCCCCCGTCACATCTGTGGTCTCAAATCCAGACCTGGGTGCATGGGGAATGGGTCATACGGGGGTGGTGGGGCAGGAAGATAGCCAGTGAGGCCGGGGTGATGAAGAGCCCCGAGTCCCACTCCAAGTTACGGCCATGGCATCCATCAGTCTGTTGACCCTGAGATGGGTTCCTCCCCCAGACCTGGCCAGAAGCAGCCCATTCCCAGGCACCATACCAGAGTGGCCCTTGACTCTCACAGTGCATCCCAGGAAACTATTGAATGCCTCCCTCACCACCAGTGCCCCTCCTCTCGCCACTGCCAAGACCATCGTCCTGCCTCAGGAGCCTGGGCAGGTGCAATAGGGACCCAGATGTGGCAGCCTGCCACGTCCCAGGTCGGGCACACCAGTTGCCCAGCAGCTTCCTCCCCTGATGTGGCCAATGACACCCCCCAGAAAACTTTCAGGACTCAAGTCTCTTTCCTCCAAAAATTGTCCCCCTGACAAGGGCCTGGCCCAGGTGGCTGGGACGGCTGGCCTCCCTTTGACAAAGTAGGCAAGTTGTAGGGTGCTCCTCTCCCTCTGCCCCGCATCTGTGCACTCAGGGAGAGAGCCAGTAGAGGGCCTATCTCAGCCCTTATTCATGGATATCTCCCAAGGGTTGTGCCCTAGGCTGTTGGAAAGCCAGGCTTTCCCAACTCCAGAGAAGAGGTTGGGATCTGCTGATGGAAGGGGCATGCCTGGTGAGTTCCCCATTCCCTAGCCATCCTGGCTAGTGTGGCCACACTCCTTTGACATGCCTGTCTCAGCCTTCTGACTTGACAAAGTCTCTCCGGCCCCAGAGCCGAAGGGTGTGGGCATGACGTGAGGCCGTGTTTTTCTTCAAGGAAGAAACAAGGCCTGGGACCAACTAGCTGGCTGAGGGATAGCCTTGATCTCCTCCCCAACCCAGTGTTGAAAAACAGAGCCAGGCTGCCGCTTCCAAAGAACTCAATCAACGACCTGAGCAGGAGTGTTGAATCGGATGTGAGACACAGCTGAAGCAAATGTGAACCCAGTGTGCCTTCATCTGCACCTGGCCGCCACAAGAGTGTGCCCCCACACCCTCCGAGCTCTGCAGGCCCATTGATCTTCAGGGCCCCTGCCTCAGTGGATTCCCCTCCTGCCCACCCACCCCCATCTGATCCATTCCCCATGCACCAATGTCCGCACTGGAGGCCTGGGCTGTGACCAGGGAAGACGCCTTTTGCTGCCAATTCTGTCCTACACTGTGATTTTGTTGGCAGTGGTGGGAGAAGTGGCGGTGGGGGGGCAGCAACATTGACGGCAGAGGCAGCTGCGACCCAGAGATCTGGGTTCTCAGTGACCTGAGGAGATGACGGTGGTCGTACGGCCACCCTCCACACCTCCCTAACCTCTCCCATCCCTCTGATTCACTGCTCTGGGAGCCCTGCTCCCTTGTTAAACCCGTCATCGCAACTGCGCATGTGCGGGCAACTGGGGCCTCTGGGCTCACAATAACTCTCACAATGATTGCTAAGCGGTGGGTCCGCGGGGTTCTGAGAATGTGGGGGCGCCCTCTGGCGGTGGCCAGGTGCAGGTGCTGACATCTCGGTTTCACACTTCCTTCAGCTGTGTCTCACATCCTTTTTTACCCTTCTGCTCAGGACGCTGCTTGCATTCCTGGAACAGGTTTTCTGGCCCTGTGTGCCAACAACAGACTGCGGAGGACACCGAGGCGATTCCTCAGACTGCTGGCTCATTCCGGGCCTTATTTTTTGCTCAAGAAACACAGCCTCACTGCAGGAATGAACCTTTGACTCCAGGATGAGGAAAGAATTTGTCAAGTCAGAAGACTGAGAAAGGCTTGCCATGCAGGCCACATAGGGAATGAACGGGTAGCCACTGCGAATGCTCTTCCTCCGGCAGGACCCACCCTCAACTCTGGAGTCAGGAAAGCCTGCTTTCCTGCTGTTTAGGGCACTACCCTTGAGAGATATCCAACAATAAGGGCCGAGATAGGCCCTCTCCTGGGCCTAGCCCTGAGTGCACAGATGCGGGGCAGAGGGCAAAGAGCACTGTACGGCTTGCCTACTTTTTCCAAAGGAGACCAGCCATCCCAGCAACCTGAGTTATGAATCTGTCGGTGGGACAACTATGGAGGACAGAGCCTGGAGTCCTGAAAATTTTCTGGGAGTTGTCGTCAGCCCTGTTGGGGGAGAAAGCCACTGGTCATCTTGTGCCCAAAATGGGAGGTAGCACCCCACAATTCTGGGTCCTTGTGGCCATGTGCAGTCTCCTGGGGGAGGAGAATGGTCTTGGTGGTGGTGGTTGGAGGAACACCAGAGGTGAGGGGGGCATTCCATAGTTTCCTGGCCTGCCCTGGGAGAGGCTGTGGCTCCTGTGGTATGGTGCCGGGAAACAGGCTGCCTCTGGCCACGTCTGGGGGAGGGATCTGTCTCAGGGTCAAGAGATTGAAGGTTCCACGAACATCACTTCGAATTGGACTCAGGGATCTTCAATGCTCCT
This sequence comes from Diceros bicornis minor, assembly GCF_020826845.1. Lineage (NCBI taxonomy): Eukaryota > Metazoa > Chordata > Mammalia > Perissodactyla > Rhinocerotidae > Diceros > Diceros bicornis. Next base: position 2,692,221 of record NC_080769.1, on the reverse strand, counting down.
GCCTCAGCATATTTCATCCTGTCCCCTGACCCCCATCTGATCCATTCCCCACACACCCATGTCCTGATTGGAGGGCACAGATGTGACCCAGGAACCCACCTTTCACCGCCGTGTCTGTCCTACACTGGGATTTTGTTGGCAGTGGTGGGAGAAATTATGGTGGGGGTGGCAGCAACATTGGCGGTGGGGACAGCTGTGACTCAGAGATCTTACTTCTTGGGGAGCAGAGGAGAGGATGGTGGGTGCATGCACACCCTCCCATACTCCCTGCCTCTCCCGTGGGTCCTACTGACTGTCACCCCTCTGGGAGTCCTGCTCCCTTGAGTTAACCTGTCACTCCAACTGCACTTGCATGGCAACCGTGGCCTCTGGCCCCACAAGGGCCTCGTGGTTGCTAACCCATGGGTGCCCGGGGCTCTGAGGGTGTGGGCGTGCCCTCTGGCAGTGGCCAGGTGCAGGTTCAGGAAAAACTTGATTTTACATTTCCTTAAGCTGTGTCTCACATCCCCCTCTACCCTTCTCCTCAGGCCACTGCTTGCATTCTTGGAAGAGGTTTTCTGCCTGTTTTCCAATAATGGACTGGGGAGAACACCGAGGCTATCCCTGGGCCAGCTGGCTCTTTCCGTGCCTCATTTATTGCTCAGAGAAATATGGCCTCACATCACGAATGAACCAATTGTCTCCAGGAGAAGGAAAGATTTTGTCAAGTCTGAAGACGGAGAAAGGCTTGCCAAAGGAGGGTGGCACAGTAGGCAGGCCACTTAGGGAAAGAATGAGGAACCCACCAGTCATTTTCTTCCATCAGCAGGTCCAACCCTTAACTCTGGAGTCAAGAAATCCCACTTTCCTGTACCTAGGGCACTACACTTGGGAGATATCCAACAACAAAGGACGAGATAAGCCCTCTCCTGGCCCACTCCCTGAGTGCACAGATGCGGGGCAGAGGGAAAGGAGCACCCTATGGCTTGTCTACTTTATCTGAAGAGACCAGCTACCCCAGCCATTTGGGCTAAGATTCTGTCAGTGGGAGAACTATGGAGGAAATAGCCCTGAGTCCTGAAAGTTTTCTGGGAGGTTCATCAGCCCTGTCTGGGGAGGAAGCCACCAGTCATGTGGTGTGACCTAGATGAGAGGTCGCACCTCCACATCTACATCATTGTCTGCCATGCCCAGCCTCCTTGGCAGTGGTGGGTGGACAAATGCTGGTGGTAAGTGGGGAATTCCAGTTTCTTGGGTTGACCTGTTGAGAGGCAGGGATGCCTGTGGTGTGGCATTAGGGACTGGGCTGCCTCTGGCCACATCTGGGGAAGGGAATCATCTCAGTGTCAGAAGACTGATAGTCGCCACAACTGTCACTTGGAGCTGGACTTGGGCATCTTCATTGACCCTGCCTCAGCGGATTTCATCCTGCCCCACCAATCCCATCTGATCCTTCCCCATGCACCCAGGTCTCAATTGGAGGCCATGGATGTGATCGTGGAAACCACCTTTCACAACCATGTCGGGCTGCCCTATGATTTTGTTGGTAGTGATGGGAGAAATGGCAGTGGGGGGTGGCGGCAACTTTGGGGGCAGCAGCAGCTGCCCTCAGGCATACAGGATCTCAGGGAACTGAAGAGATGGTGGTGGGCACACATGCACCCTCTCCACCTCCCCGACCTCTCCCATCAGTCCTACTGAATCTCACCTCTCTGGGAGATCTGCTCCCTTGAGTTAAACCTGTCAATCCAACTGCGCCTGCAGGACGACCTTGGCCACTGGCTTCACAATGATCCTTGCGGTTGTTAAGAGATGGGTCTGCGGGGCATTGCTGGTGAGGGGGCGCCCTCTGGCAGTAGCAATGTGCACCTGCAGGGGAATTTGGGTTCTCATTTCCTTCAGCTGTGTCTCACATCCCCTTCTACCCTTAAGCTCAGGTCACTAATTGCATTCCCTGGAAGTGGTTTTCTGGGCCTGTTTACAAACAATGGACTGGGGAGGACACAAAGGCTATCCCTCTGCCATCTTGTGTGTTCCAGGCCAAATTTATTTTTCATAAACATCGACTCACCTCAGGAATGAACCTTTTGACTCCAGGAAGAGGAAATACTTCGTCAGGTCAGAAGGCCAAGAACACTTTACCAAAGGATTGTGGCCACAGTAGGCAGGCCACCTGTGGAACAAAGTGGGAGCCCACTGGGCACGCTTTTCCATCGGCAGGACCCAGCCTCAGCCCTGGAGTCAGGAAAGCCATGATTTCCTGCTGCCTAGGGCACTATCCTTGAGAGATATCCAAAAATAAGAGCCTAGATAGGTCCTCTCATGGCCCTCTTCCTGAGTGCACAGATGCAGTGCAGAGGGACGGGAACACCTTGTGGCTTGCACACTGTATCCAAAAGGAGGCCAGCTGTCCCAGCCACAGGGGCCAGGACTCAGTCAGTGAGACAACAACAGAGGAAAGAGTCCTGAGTCCCCAAATTTTTCTGGGAGGTGTCATCGGCTCTGTCAGATGAAAAAGACGCTGTACACCTTGTTCCTGACATGAGAGGTAGCGCCTGTCACTTCCAGGTCTTTGCCAGCCATGCCAAGCCCCACAAGGGAGGAGGATGACCTTGGGGTTGGTGGGTGTAGGTTCTCTGTCAGTGAGGCGGGCATTCCATATTTTCCCAGGTTGCTCTGGTAGAGGCAGGGACCCCTGTGGTGTGGCGACAGGGAATCCCACTCCTCTGCTTTTGGCCACATCTTGTGGAGGGATCCATATCAGGGTCAAGAGATTGATGGTTGCTATGACCGCCGCATGGAACAGAACTCTGGGATCTCCACCACTCCAGCCTCAGTGGATTTCAGCACACCCCGCCACCCCAATCTGATGCATTTCCACAAACCCAGGTCCTGATTGGAGGCCATGGATGTGACTGGGGAACACGCTTCTCACCACCATGTTGTTCTACACTACGATTTTTTTGGCCATGGGGTGAGAAATGGTGGTGGAGGTGTTGGCAATATTGGAGGCAGGGGCAGCTGTGATGCAGACATCTGGGATCATGGGGACCTGAGGAGAGGAGGATGGGTGCTCCCACAGCCTCCTTACCTCCCTGACCTCCTCCATCAGTCCTACTGACTATCACCACACTGGGAGCCCTGCTCCCCTGAGTTAAACCCATCACTCCTGCTGCACATGCATGCTGCCTGGGGCCTCTGGCCTCACAATGACCCTCAGGGTTGCTAACCAGTGGGTCTGTAGAGCTCTAAGGGTGTGGGGGCGCCCTCTGGCTGTGGCCAGGTGCAGCTGCAAGCAAACTCAGGTTCACGTTTCCTTCAGCTGTGTCTCACATCCCCATCTACCTTTCTGCCCAGGTCACTCCTTGTCTCCCTGGAAGTGGTTTTCTGGACCAGTTTGCCAACAACAGAAAGGAGAGGACACCAAGGCTATCCCTCTGCCAGCTGGCTCATTCCGTGCCTCATTTATTTCTCAAAAATACATGGCCTTACATCACAAATGAACCTTTGATTCCAGGAGGAGGAAAGACTTTGTCAAGTCAGAAGGCCAAGACAGACTTGCAAAAGGTGCATGGCACAGTCAGCAGGCCACCTAGGGAACAAATGGGGAACTCAATGGGAATGCTCTTCCCTCAGCAGGTCCCACCCCTCAAGTGTGGAGTCAGGAAAACCCAGTTTCCTGCTCCCTAGGGCACTCCCCTTGGGAGATATCTGACAATAAATGCGGAGATTGGCCCTCTCCTGGCCTTCTCCCTTAGTGCACAAATTTAAGGCGGAGGAAGAGGAGCACCATATGGATTACCTACTTTAACCAAAGGAGGCCAGTTGTCCCAGCCTCTTGCAGAAGGCTCTGTCAGTGGGACAACTAGGGAAGAAAAATCCCAGAGTCCTGAAAGTTTTCTGGGAGGTGTCATCGGCCATGTCGGGGGAAGAAGCTCCTCATCAGCTGATGTGCCTGACATGGGAGTTAGCCCCACCACGTCCAGGTCCTTGCCCGCCACTCCCAGCTTCCCAAGGGAGAATGATGGTCTTGGTGACGGTGGGAGGAGGGATGCCTGAGGTGAGGGGTGGGTTCCATAGATTTCTGGGTTGGCCTGGGAGAGGCAGGGACACCTGTGGTGTTCTGCCAGGTAATGGGCTGCCTTTGGCGACGTCTCGGGGAGGGACCCATCCTAAGGTCAAGAGATTGATGGTTGCAGTGACAGTCACTTGGAGTGTGACAAGGGGATCCTCATGGCCCCTGCCTCAGTAGATTTCATCCTGCCCCACCACCCCCATCTGATCCTTTCCCCTCAAACCCAGGTCCAGATATGAGGCCAAGGATTTGAACGGGGAACATGCCTTTCACTCCATGTCTGGCGTACACTTCCATTTTTTTTGGCAGTAGTGGGAGAAATGGTGGTGGCTGTGGAGGAAGCATAGGGGGAAGGTAGAGCTGCGTCCAGGAGATCAGGGATCTCAAGGACCTGAGGACAGAATGGTGGGTGCACCCATACACTTCTCACCTCCTTGACCTCTCCCATCGATCCTGCTGAGTCTCATTCCTCTGGGAGCCCTGCTCCCTTGAGGAAAACCCATCACTCCTACTGCACATGTGCAGCAACTGGGACCTCTGGCCTCACAATGACCCTCGCTGTTGTGGTGATGGATCTGTAGCGCTATGAGGGTGTGGATATGCACTATTTCAGTGGTCAGGTGCAGATGCACGCCCACTTGGTTTCACATTTCCTTCAGCTGTGTCTCACATCCCCTTCTACCCTTCTGCTCAGGTCCCTGCTTGCATTCCTGGAAGTGGTTTTCTGCCACGTTTGCCAACAATGGACTGGGGAGGACATCCAGGCTATCTCTCTACCAGCTGGTACATTCTTGGGCTTATTTATTGCTCAGAAAACAGGGCCTCACCTCAGGAACGAGCCTTTACACTCCAGGAGGAGGAAAGACTTTGACAAGTCATAGGCTGAGAAAGGCCTGCAAATGAGTGTCGCCACAGCAGGCGGGCAACCAAGGGAATGAACAGGGAACCCACCGGGCATGCTCTCCCACAGGAGGCCCCTCCCTCCACTCTGGAGTCAGGAAAGCCACGCTTTTCTGCTCCCCATGACACTAAACTTTGGAGAAATCCACGACTAAGCACTGAGATAGGCCCTCTCCTGGCTCTCACCCCGAGTTCACAAATAGGGGGCAGAGGGAGAGGAGCACCCCATGGCTTGACCTATTTCTCCAAAGGAGGCCAGCTGTCGCAGCCACCTGAGCCAAGACTCTGTCAGTGGGACAACTACGAGGATAGAGCCTGTGTCCTGAAAGTATTCTGGGAGGTGTCATCTGCCCTGTCTGGGGAGACAGCTGCCGGTCATTTGGTTTTCCTGACATGGAGGTAGCACCTGTCACTTCTGGGTCCTTTCTGGCCATGATCAGCCTTCTGAGGGGGGATGACAGTCTTGGCGGTGGTTGTCGAAAGGATGTGGGCCTTGAGGGGGGTAGTGCATTGTTTCCTGGATTGTCCTGGGTGGGCAGGGACCCCTGTGGTGTAGTGCAATGAAACGGGCTGCCTCTCGCCTCGTGTTGGGGAGGGACCCGTCTCAGGGTCAAGAGATTGACGGTCACTTGGATTGGGACTCGGGGATCTTCATGGCCCCTGCTTCAGTGGATTACATCCTGCCCCACCACCCCCATCTGATCCATTCCCCGCACACCCAGGTCTGGATTTGAGGCCATGGTTGTGAACAGGGAACCCTCCATTCACCACCATGTCTGGCCTACACTGCGATTTTATTGGCTGCTGTGGGGGATATCACAGTGGGGATGGCGGCAACATTGGTGGTGCGGGCAGCTGCGAACTTGAGATCTGGGATCTCAGGGAACTGAGGATAGGATGGTGGGCATACCCACACCCTCCCAACCTCCCTAACCTCTCCCATCAATTCTATTGATTCTCAGCCCTCAGGAAGTCCTGCTCCCTTGAGATAAACCCGTCACCCCAACTGTACATGCTTGGCAAACTGGCGCCTCTGTCTTCACAATGCCACTTGTGGTTGCTAAGTGATAGGTCAGCAGGGATATGAGTGTGTGAGGGCGCCCTCTGACCGTGGCCCCGTGCATGTGCAGGTGAACTCGGTTTCACGTGTCTGTCTTCCAGCTGTGTCTCACATCCCCTTCAAACCTTCTGCTCGGGTCACTAGTTGCATTCCTGGAAGTTGTCTTCTGTCTCTATTTGCCAACAACGGACTGAGGAAGACACCAGGCTATCCTTCTGCCAGCTGGTTTGTTCCGAGCTTGATTTATTGATCAAAAAACACGGCCTCACCTGAGGAATGAAGCTTTCAACTCCAGGAGGAGGAAAGACTTTGTCAAGTCAGACGGCTGAGAAAGGCTTGCTAAAGGAGTGTGGCCACAGCAGGCAGGACACATAAGAGAGGAATGCGGTAGCCACCGGGCATGCTCTTCCATTGGCAGTTCCCACCCTAGACCCCGGAGTCAGGAAAGACGTGCTTTCCTGCCACCTAGGGCACAAATCTTGGGAGATACCTGACAATAAGGGCCAAGGTAGGCCCTCTCCTGGCTCTGTCCTTGTGTGCACAGAGGAAGAGGGCAGAGGAAGAGGGACACTCTATGGCTTTCCTACTGTATCCAAAGGAGGCCAACCCTCCCAGCCACCAGGGCCAAGAAACTGTCAGTGGGACAACTACAGAGGAAAGAGCCCTGGGTCCTGAAAGTTTGCTCGGAGGTCTCATCGGCCCTGTCAGGAGAGGAAGCCACCAGTCATCTAGTTTGCCAGACATGGAGAGTAGCACCTGCCAATTCTGGGTCATTGCCAGCAAAGACCAACCTCCCAATGTGGGATGATGGTCTTAGCGTTGGCAGGTGGAGAGATGCAGATGGTGAGGGGAGCATCCAATAGTTTCCTGGGTTGCCTTGGGAGAGGCAGGGACCCCTGTGGTGTGGTGCCAGGGAATGGGCTTCCTCTGGCCACATCTGAGGGAAGAACCATCTCAGGGTCAAGAGATTGATGGTTGACACGACCGTCACTTGGAGCTGGACTCGGGGACCATTAGGGCCCCTGCCTCAGCAGATATCATCCTGCCCCACCACCCCCTCTGACCCATACCCCACATACCCTGGTTGAGATGTGAGGCCACAAATGTGACCGAGGAACCTGCCTTTCACTGCCATGTCCAGCCAACTCTGCAATTTCGCTGGCGGTTGTGGGAGAAATGGCAATGGGGTCAGCAGCAATATTGGTGGCGGGGGCAGCTGAGACACATAGATGTGGGAACTCAGGAACCTGAGGAGGGGGCCATGGGCGCACCCACACCCTCCCCACCTACCCTACCTCTCCCATCGGTCCTACTGACTCTCACTCATCTGGGAGCCAGGCGGTCTTGGTTTAAATGCAACATTCCAAATGCACTTGCAAGGCGACTGGGGACTCTGGCTTCACAGTGACCCTCGTGGTTGCTAAGCGATAGGTCCGCGGAGCTCTGAGTGTTTGGAAGCAGCCCCTCAGGCAGTGACCCTGTGCAGGTGCAGGCTCACTTGTGTTTACATTTCCTTAAGCTGTGTCTCACATCCCTGTCTACCTTGCTGTTCAGATCACTACTTGCATTCCTGGAAGTGGTTTTCTGGCCCTGATTGCCAATAACGGCCTGGGGAGGACACCAAACCTATCCCTCTGCCAGCTGGTTCGTTCCTGGCCTGATTTACTGATCAAAATCACCGCCTCACCTCGGGAATGAACCTTTCCACTACAGGAGGAGGAAAGACTTTGTCAAGTCTGAAGGCTGAGGAAGGCTTGCCCAAGGAGTGTGGCCACAGCAGGCAGGCCACCTAAGGAACAAACGGGGAACCAACCAGGCACACTCTTCAATTGGCAGGTCCTACCCTCAACTCTGGAGTCAGGAAAGCTAGGCTTTCCTACTGCCTAGGGCACTACCCTTGGGAGAAGCCGAGAGTAACAGCTGAGATAGGCCCTCTCCTGGCCCTCTTTGAGTGCACAGGTGCAGGGCAGGGGGAGAGGAGCACCCTATGGCTTGCTTACATTATCCAAAGCAGGCCAGCCATCTCAGTCCCCTGGGCCAAAACTCTGTAAGTGAGGCCACTATGGAAGAAAGAGCCTTGAGTCCTGAATGTTTTCTGGGAGGTGTCATTGGCCCTGTAGGTGGAGGAAGCCACCAGTCACCTGATATTCCTGACATGGGAGGTAGCACCCACCAGTTCTGGGTCCTTGCTGGCCAAGCCCAGCCTCCTGAGGGCAGATGGTGGTTTTGGCGGTGGCATGTGGAGGGTTGTGGGTAGTGAGTTGGGCATTCCATAGTTTTCTGGGTTTTCCTGGGAGAGGCAGGGACCCCCCCCTAGTGTGGCCCCAGGAAACAAGCTGCCTCTGGCCACTTCTGGGGGAGGGTCCCATCTCAGGGTCAGGAGAGAGAAAGTTGCCACAACCATCATTTGGAGAGGGACTCAGCAATCTTCATTGCCCCTGCCACAGCAGATTTTATCCTGCATAACCACCCCCATCTGATCCATTGCCCACGTACCCAGGTCCAGATTGGAGGACATGGACGTGACTGGGAAACCCACTTTCACCACCGTGTCTGAGATTTTGTTGGCGGTGGCGGGATAAATGGCGTTGGTTGTGGTGGTGGCAAATTTGGCGGCATATGAAGCTGTGACTCAGATATCTAGCATCTCGGGGACCTGAGGAGAGGATGGTTGTTGCACCCACACCCTCGGCACCTCCCCAACCTCTCCCATCGGTCATACTGACTCACAATTCTGTGAGGCTGGCTCACTTGAGTTAATCTGTCACTCCAACTGCCCATGCACAGCGACAAGGGCCTCTGACCTCACAATGATGTTCGTGGTTGCTAAGGGATGGCTCCCCTGTGCTCTGAGGGTGTTGGGAGCCCTCTGACTGTGGCCAGGTGCAGCTGCAGGTGACCTCGTGTTCACATTTAGTTCAGCTGTGTCTCACATTCCTTCTTCTCTACTGCTCCATTCACTGCTTGCGTTCTTAAAAATGGTTTTCTGCCCATTTGCCGAAAACGGACCGGGGAGGACACCCAGACTGTCCCTCTAGCAGCTGACTCATTCCAGGCTTCACTTATTACTCAGAAATCACAGGATCACCTTACGAATGAACCTTTCAACTCCAGGAGGAAGAAAGATTTGTCAAGTCAGAAGGCTGCCAAAGGAGTGTGTGGCACACTACGCAGGCCTCCTAGGGAGTGAACAGGGAACTTCCGGGCGTGCTCTCCCATCAGCAGTTCCCACCGTCAACCTGGACAAAGGAAAGTCCACTTTCCTCTCACCTAAGGCACAAACCTTGGGAGATATCTGACAATAACAGCTGAGATACGCCCTGTCTTGGCCCACTCCCTGAGTGCACAGGTGCTGGGCAGAGGGAGAGCAGCAGCCGATGGCTGGCTTGCTTTATCCAAAACAGGCCAGCTGTCCCAGCCACTCGAGCCAAGACTCTCTCAGTGGAACAGTTTTGGAAGAAAGAGCCCTGAGTCCTGAAAGTTTTCTGGGAGGTGTCATCGGCCCTGTTGGTGGAGCAAACTGCTGGTCATGTTGGATGCCCAACCTGGGAGGTAGCGCCTGCCACATCCGGGTAGTTGCTGACATGCCAAGCCTCCCGAGGGAGGATGATTCTGTTGGCGGTGGTGGGTGGAGGGAGGCTGGCAGTGAGAGAGGCATTCCATAGTTTCCTGGGTCGCCCTTGTAGAGGTAGAGATCCCTGTGTGGCATCAGGGAATGGGCTGCCTCTGTCCACGTCTGAGGGAGGGACCAGTCTCAGGGTCAAGAGATTGACGGTTGCCACAGTCCTCACCTAGAGTGGGATATGGGCATCTTCATCACCACTAAATAAGTGGATTTCATCCTGCCCCATGAGCCCCCTCTAATCCATTCACCAAGCACGGAGGTCCAGATTGGAGGCCACGGATGTGACCGGGAATCCACTTTTCACTGCCATGTCTGGCCTACACTGTGATTTTGTGTGCAGTAGCCGCAGAAATGGTGGTTGGTCGGTGGCAACTTTGGTGGCAGGGTCATCTGCAACTCAGTCATCTGGGATCTTGGGGGTATGAGGAGAGGATGATGGGCACATCTGCACCTTCCCCACCTCCCTGACCTCTCCCATTGGTCCTACTGACTCTCACCCCTCTGGGAGCATGATGGCCTTGTTTTAAACCCGTCACTCCAACTGCACATGCATGGTGACAGAGTCCATGGAGAATTGTCAATGTAATTGCTAAGCAATGGGTCCGCAGGGCTCTAAGGGTGTAGGGGCGCCCTCTGGTGGAGACCAGGTTCAGGTGCAGGAGCACTCAGGTTCACATTTCCTTCAGCTGAGCCTCACATCCCCTTAGCCCTTGTGCTCAGGACCCTGCTGAATACCTGGAGGTGGTTTTCTGGCTCTGTTTGCCAACAACGGACTGCGGAGTACACCAAAGATATCCCTCTGCCAGGTGGTTAGTTTCTGGGCTGATTTATTGCTCAAAATCATGGCCTCACCTCGAGAGTGGACTTCTCACTTCAGGAGGAGGAAAGACTGTCAAGTCTGAAAGCTGAGAGAGGTTTGCAAAGGAGTGTGGCACAAGAGGCAGGCCACTGCGGAAATGAACCGGGAACACACAGGGCACGCTCTTCCATCAGCATGACCCACCCTCAACTCTGGCATCAGGAAAGCCCTGTTTCCTGCTGTCTAGGGCGCTACCCTTGGGAGAAATCGGACAATAAGGGCTGTGATAGGTTCTCTCCTGACCACTCCCTGAGTGCGCAGATTAGAGGGAGAGGGAGAGGAACACCCTACAGCTTGCCTGCTTTATTCAAGGAGGCCAGCCATCCCAGTCTCTGGGGCCAAGACTCTGTCAGCAGGACTACTAGGGAGGAAAGAGCCTGGAATCCTGAGAGTTTTCTGGGAGGTGTCATCAGCCACGTCAGGGGAAGAAGCTGCTGGTCATCTGGTGTGCCTGACATGGTAGATAGCCCCCAGTTGCACTGCACAGTGCACAGATGAATGACCCAGACATGACCTTTTCACACCTCACTGGACAGTGCCTAGATAAATGAAATGACATCACCTTTTCACACTGCACTGGATAGTGATGAACTAAATGACTCATATTTCACTTTTTCACACCACACTGGGCAGGGCACAAGTGTATGATCAGAAGTCACCTTTACACACTGCATAGGACAGCGCCCAGCTAAATGATACAGACGTCACCTTTTCACACCGCACTTGATAGTGCCCAGCTAAATGAACTGGACGTAACCTTTTCACACTGCATTGGACAGTGCCAGGCTAAGTCAGCCAGATGTCACCTTTTCACAATGCACTGGACAGTGCCTGGCTAAGTGCCCCAGACATCATCTTTTCACACAGCACTGGACACTACCTGGCTAAATTACCTGTATGTCACATTTTCACATTGCAGTGGCCAGTGCCAAGATAAATGACCTAGCTGTTACTTTTTCACAACACACTGGATGCTGAGTGCTGTGGTGGTGTCCCGCGTATAAAATAGAGGGAGATAGGCACAAATATTAGCTCATGGCCACTCTTCCTGAAGCAAAAAGCAGAAGATTATCAACAAGTTTTAGCTCAGGACGAATCTTCCTCACCGAAAAGAAAAAAAGTCGTGAAAGAGATACCTCTTTACATCTTTTATGATGGCTATAGGAGTTTTTGTAGGAGTTTATAAATATATTTAGTTGAGGATCCAATGTATTTTTTTTTGCATATTGATATCGTTTTTCAAGAACCATTTATGAACAGAAAGTACTTTCCAACTGAATGGTCTAAGTACCCTTTTCATAATCATTTTTCTATATATGTGTGGGATTATTTTTCAGCTCTCATTTTTATTCCATTGGTTTATAGGTCTATACCTATGCTAGTACTACCTGTACTGACTACCGTAACTTGTAGTAAGTTTGAAATTAGGAAGTGTGAGAACTCCAACTTTGTTCTTTTTCAGTTTTTTCTTATTTGAAGCTCCGTAACATCTCATGTAAATTTTAAAATGGATTTTGCTATTTATTCAAACAAAATTTAAGATTTTGGTAGTTATTGCATTGAGTCTATGGATCATTTTTGGTAGTAATGGCATCTTAGCAATATTTAGTCTTCCAATGCATGGGCAAGTGATGTATTTCTAAATTCATTACACTTAACATTTTGAAGTGTATTTCATTGATTGATTTTCTTATTTTGAAGCCCCGTTCCATTCCATAAATAAATCCCACCTGGTCGTGGCACATAGTACTTTTAGTTTGCTGTTGAATTTGTGTACTAACATTTTGTTGAGGACTTTTGCATCCTTATTTATCAGAAACAGTGGCCTGTAGTTTTCATGTGCTGTCTTCGTCTGGCTTTGGTATCAAGGTAATGCTGGCTTCATAGATTGTTAGGAAATAATCCTATCTTTTCAATTTTTTGCAAAAATTTTAGAAGAATGGGAGTCTCTGAGCTTCTCTGATATGTATAGCCATATCATCCCTCAAATTTGGGCATATTTATGCCATTATCTCTTCAAATATTCTTTCTTTCTCTTTTTCCTTCTCTTCAGTTCCTGGGACACCCCTCTACATATATTGGTCTGCTTGTTGGCATCCTATAAGTGCCTTAGGATCTGTTCACATTTCTTTCTTCTGTTTTAAATTTTTGCTCTTCAGATTTCATCATTTCAAATCGCCTATCTTCATGTTCACTGATTCTTTTGCCTGTTCAGTCTTCTGTTGAAAACCTTTAGTAAATTGTTCAATTAAGATTTTGTATGTTTTGGCCCCAGAATTTGCATTGTTTGTTTTTAAAAATAATTTATATCTCTTTGTTGATAGTCTCATTTTGCTTATATATAATTTTTCTGAATCTCTTGAATTATCTGCCTGTGTTTTCTTTTAGCTCTTTTAGTATACTTAAGACAGTTGTTTTTAGAATTTTGTCTAGTATGTCTGGTTTATTTCTTTCTTTATTGACTGCTTCTGGAGATTTATTTTTTCTGTTGTTTGAACCGTTATTCTTTTTTTTTCTTTTATTGCACTGTATTCTTTTTTAATAGGATATTTTAATAGCTTCCTTTCTCTATCGTTGAAGACATGTGTGGAAGATCTTTACCAAAGAGTAGGACACTGAGCCTTGAGAACCACCTGTGGTGAATAAACATTTTCTTAACTGCTTTCTAGAAAGGCATACTTTCTGGGCCTATGTGTATACTTTTACTACTACTGCTGGAATATCTTATTTAATTTACTTAGTTATTCTTTGATTTTGTTTATCAGAGGTATGCAGTTGTTCATATATAGATATTGTACATATCTAGTTAAATTTATACCTTAGTATTTAATTTTTATTGTTCCTCATGTAAATGGTATTGTGTTTTAAATTTCTATTTCCACTTGTTCATTGCAAGTATATAGTCGAACTATTGATTTTTGTATATTAACCTTGTAGCCTGAAAACTTTCTATAATGGCTTATTAGTTGAAGGAGTTTTTGTCTTTTCTTTTGGATTTTTACATAGACGGTCATATCATCTGCAAAGAAAGACAGTTTTATTTTTTTCTTCCCAATCTGTATATATTTTTTTTCATTTTCTTGTCTTATTGCATTAGCTAATCTTCCAGGATAACATTAAAAAGAAGTGGTGAGAAGGAACATTCTTGCTTTGCTCCTGATCATGGTGGGTCAGCTTCATGTTTTTCACTGTTAAATATGATGCCTGCAGATTGTTTTGTACATATTCTTTATTGAGTTGAGAAAGATAACCTTTATTCCTAGTTCTCTGAGACCTTGTATCATGGATGTGTGTTGAATTATTTTTCTGTATGTATTGACATGATTATGTGATTTTGTTTTTAGCCTATTTAGCTATTTTAACCTATTGATTGGTTTTTAGCCTATTGATCTTTTAATATTGAACCAGCCTTGTATACACTGCATAAATCCTAGTTGGTTGATCAGGTGTATAGTTCTCTTTACACATTATTAGATTTGCTTTGCTGACATTTTGTTGAGAATTTTTGCAACCATGTTTAAGAGAGATATTAATTAGTAGGTTTTTTTTCTTGTAATGTCCTTGTTTAGTATTGGTATTAGGATAATGCTGGCCTCAAAGAATGTTAGGAAGTATTCCCTTTGTTTCTGTCTTCTGAAAGAGTCTGTATAAAATTGGTATTTTTTTCTTAAATGTTTGATATAATTCACCAGAAACCCCTTCTGGGCTTGCGTTATTTTGGAAAATTTTCAGTTATTGATTCAGTTTATTAAATAGATATAAGCCTATTAATATTGTTTATTTATTTTTGTATAAAATTTAGAAGCTTGTGTGTTTCAAAGAACTGGTGTATTTTATCTAGGTTATCAAAATGTGGAAATAGAGTTTTTCATAGTTTTCCTGTATTATCATTTTCTCTTTGTTAAGTTAACCTTAACTTAACAAAGGTTTATTGATATTATTGACCTTTTCAATAAACTAGCTTTGGGTTCTGTTGGTTTTCTCTACTGATGTCTTATTTACAATTTCATTGATTTCTGCTCTAATTCTTGTTATTTCTTCTCTTCTCCTTACTTTGGATTTATTTGATTCTTTTTTTCTAGTTTCCTTATTTGTGAACATAGATTATTGATTTAGATCTTTTCTTCTTTTTGGATATATTCAGTCAATCCTGCAAATTGCCTTCTAAGAGCTGTTTTCCTCTCCACTCCACAAATTCTGCTAAGTTTCAGAATTTATAAATGGATTTTCATTTACAATTATTTCAAATATTTTTGTTTTCTTGACATTGCTTCTTTGAAAGGTATTATTTAGAAGTGTGTTGTTTAATCATCACATATTTTGGAATTTTTTTAGTTATCTTTCTGTTATTGATTTCTAGTTTAATTCTATTGTTGTCTGATAGCAGACATCGTATGATATATATTCTTTTCAATTTGCTAACTGTGTTTCATGACCCAGAATGTGATTTATCTTGGTGAATGTTTAATGTGAGCTTGAGAAGAATGTACTTTCTACTGTTGTTGGGTGAAGTAGTCTAGAGATGAGAGTTATATAATCAGTTGGTGTATGGTGCTGTCGAATTCGATTGTGTCTTCACAGATTTTCTACCTGCTGAATCTTTCTATTTCTCATAGATGGGTGTTGAAATCTCCTCTTATTGTTACCCAGCCCACCGACCCCATAAGACATTAACCACAACAAGGCACAGAACAAGCTTAACATATTATCTCTAGCTTACAGGAAACCACAAAAAGAGGAAGAAGAAGGCTGAGGTAAAGTTGAAACCAGTTAAAGACAGTTGAAAGCAACATGGCAGTCTGACTTGACCTGACATAGACCTCACAGCTCATTATACACTCATGTATACATTAGCATGTAATACATTATCATGCTACATAACACACCTACTAGTGCCATGACAGTTTACAATTGCCACAACAACAATGGAAACAAACCATGTAAGGACCAAAGATGAGTGACAACCCCATTTATCAGAAATGCCTGCACAGTTCCCTGTATTGCTATGAATATTCCTCCCCTGCATTGCCTTGAACATTTATAATCACTGCTGGATCACCCCAAGAGCTGAGAAGTTGATTTGTGAGCATAGTTCCCATGTCTCCATTCTTTGGCCATTGAATAAAGCTTGTGCTGTGGCATGCTCAGCTTCAGTTTTGTTTCAGATCTGTGACACCAAACAGAAAAGAACCCTCCAAGGAAGAAAAGGGCTGATTGTGGGTTTGCGGCCCACTGGCCCTGGGCTCTTCCTTGGGTGCCCTCTGCTTGTGGGTTCAAGTCCCACCAGAGGGAAGCAAAATTTGCAACAGAATGGTAATGGATTCCTCTATTTCTCTTTGTAATTCTATGAGTTTTCATCTCACATAACTTGATATTCTGTTGTTATACATATATCAATTAAGGATTATTATGTCTTCTTGAAGAATTGACCCCATTATCAATATGTAATTCCCATATTTATCCCAATACCTTTCTGAGCTTTGAATTTTGCTTCTTCTATAATTAATATAGCTACTCCTGCTTTAGCCAGACCTGCTGGTCTAGTGGTTAAGATGTGGTTCTCTCACCACCAAAGCCCAGGTTTGTCTTCCAGTCATGCACCAATATCACCTGTATGTCAGTTATCATATTGTGGTGGCTGCATGTTGCTGTGATGCTGAAAGCTATGCCACTGGTATTTCAAATACCAGCAGAGGCACCCATGGTGGACAGATTTCAGCAGAGATTTCAGACTAAGACAGACTAGGATGAAGGACCTGGCCACACACTTCCAAAATTATTGGCCATGAAAGCTCTATGAACAGCACTAAAGCTTTGTCTGATATAGCACCAGAAAGTGAGAGGATGGCACAAGAAAACCAAGCAGGGTTCTGCTCTGCTGTACACGGGGTCACTACCAGTTGGAATCAATTTATCACTAACAATGACAACTACTGCTTTTCTTTAGTCAGCATTAGCATGATACATTATTTTTCATCCACATACATTTAATAGTATGTGTCTTTACATTTAAAGTGTTTTTTTTATATACAGCATAAACTAGATTTTGTTTCTTAATCCATTCTAACAATCTCTGTTTTTTAATTTGTGCATTTAGACCATTGATATTTAAAGTGATTATTGATATAATTTGATTAATATCTATCATATTTGTTACTGTTTTATATTTGTGTCCTCGTTCTTTGATCCTATACATTTAGAAAATTCTTAAATATACAATACAGTATGGTTAACTAATGATACTATAGGTAGAGTATATCTTTAAGAATAATTAATTTTGTGTAAGTGAAACTTGGTACCCTTGTCCAATATCTCCCCATTTGTCAATCCCCTCACTTCTTTTTTATTTTTTTGTGAGGAAGATCCGCCCTAAACTAACATCTGCCAATCCTCCTCTTTGTTTTGCTGAGGAAGACTGGCCCTGGGCTAACATCCATGCCCATCTTCCTCTACTTTATATGGGACACCGCCACAGCATGGCTTGACAAGCGGTGCATCGGTGCACGCCTGGGATCTGAACCGGTGGACCCCGGGCTGCCGCAGTGGAGTGCACATACTTAAACACCTGTGCCACCAGGCCAGCCCCAATCCCCTCACTTCTGATAATTACCATTCTACTCTCTGTTTCTATGATTTGGGCAATTTTATAATTCTCATATAAGTGGGATTATGTAATACTTTTTCTTCTGTGTCTGGCTAATTTTACTTAGCATAATGTCCTCATGGTTCATCTATGTTGCTGCAGATGTCAGGATTTTCCTCTTTTTCTATGCTGAATAATATTTCACTGTATGTATGCATTACATTTTCTTTACCCTTTCATTCACCGTGATATTTAGGTGGCTTTCACATATTGACTATTGTAAATAATGCTCTAATAAACATAGAAGTTCAGTTATCTCTTTGAGATTCTTTTGTAGATGTATATATATCCAGAAGTGGATTACTAGATAATATGGCAGTTCAATTTTTAAGTTGTTGAGAGATCTCCATGTTGTTTTTCATAGTGGTTGCTCCAATTTACATTATGAACAAAAGTGTAGATGCATTTTCTCCTTGTTAACACACTTGTTACATATTTTTTTATGATAGCCATCACAACAAATGTGAAGTGATATCTTATTGTAGTCTTAATTTGCATTTCCCTGCTGATTATTATGATGGTTAATTTTATGCCTCAACCTGACTGGATCTAGAATGCCCCAATATTTGGCTAGGTATTATTTCTGAGTTTGACTGTTAGGGCATTTCTGGATGAAATTAGCATTCAAATGGGTGGATTCATAAGGCAATTTTCCCTCCACCGTATTTTGAAAGCCTTAGTAGATCAAAAAATGTAAAAAGGAAGATTTCAGCCCTTTCTTCTGATTGCTTGAGCAGAGGCACCAATATTCTCCTACCCTCAGCTCTCCTGATTCTCTGGTCCTTAGGCTCAAACTGGAATCCATACCATCAGCTTTCTTGGTTCTCAGCTCGTCAGCAGACTCAGGGATACTCTACTGGTTTTGCCAAATTATATATATATAAAATCTCCTATTGGTTCTATTTATCTGGAGAATAATAACTAATACAGATTTGGGTAGCATAAATGAGTATAGAAGAATAAAATTTTAAGGATGAGTTTTCTTTCTTTCTTTATTTTTTTGTGAGGAAGATCAGCCCTGAGCTAACATCCATGACAATCCTCCTCTTTTTGCTGAGGAAGACCGGCTCTGAGCTAACATCTATTGCCAATCCTCCTCTTTTTTTTCTTTTTTTTAGCCCCAAAGCCCCAGTAGACAGTTGTATGTCATAGTTGCACATCCTTCTAGTTGCTGTATGTGGGACACGGCCTCAGCACAGCCGGAGAAGCAGTGCATCGATGTGCACCCAGGATCCGAACCCAGGCCGCCAGTAGCGGAGTGCACGCAATTAACTGCTAAGCCACGGGGCCGGCCCAGGATGAGTTTTCTGAATTGGCCTGGGGTTTCTCAACTTGACTCCTTTGTCTGATTAGATATAAAGATGCCAATGACTTAATTTGCTGTAGTAAAGAGAGCACTAATAGTCCATGGCATGAATGCTTTATAGAGATAAGCAAAATACTTTTATTGGATATTATTATTAAACCTCTTACAAGAAATAAGCAGCCAGGTTTTTGATATTTAGTTTTTGATACTTTTATAGACATTTCTTCAAACTGTCTGAGTCTTTCCTTGGAATTTTCTGGTCTCTTGATGGGCCTATCAAAGGCATTATTTTTTCTGTTATGATATTCTTGACTTGTAGCTCTTCCTTTCGATACTTTCTTAAAGTTTCCATCAATTTGCACAGATTATACATCTGATCTTCTGTATTCTTCTCTTTTCATTAGAGCTATTAGCATATTAATCATGTTTGTTGTGATGGTTAATTTTATGTGTTAACTTGACTGGATTATAGTGATGTGCTTGAGGAAATTAATATTTGATTCAGTAGACTGAGTAAAGAATATCCACCCTGAACAATGTGGAAAGAAATTATTTAATCTGTTGAGGGACAGATAGAACAAAGACAAAGAAAGGGTATATTCCTCCTCTCTTTTTGAGCTGGAACATCCATCTCTCTCTGTCCTTGGACATCAGGTTTTCTTGGTTCTCTGACCTTTATACTCTGGCTTTTACATCATTCACCTCAAGACTGTAGGCCTTTAGCCTCAGAGTGAATTGTACCACCTGCTTTCCTGGTTTTCTGGCTTCCAGATGGCAGATTGTGGGGCTCCTCAGCCTCCATAACCAGATATATAATTATTATATAAATTCTTTATATATAATATAAATCTAATAATGCTATAATATAATATATAAATATATATTATACATTAGAAATGTATAAATTATAAATTTATATTTATTCATAATTTAAATCATTAATTATTATAAGTTACATGTATGTATATACAAAATCTACTTTTAGTTCTGTTTTTCTGGAAAACTTGACAAACACAGTTGTTTTAAATTGCAGATCTGGTCATTCCAACAGTTTTATCATATCTGATTCTGATTCTGACTCTTTCTCCCTCTCTTTATTTTTTCTTTGTGTCCCTTGTAATTTTCTGTTTTAACCTGAACATAACTTTCTGCATAAAAGTAACAGGTAAATAGGACATTAGTATGATGTTTAATGTTTTTTCTTGCGAGAGGGTATACTGTTTTTACTGTTTGTTGTCATCGTAGGTGTCAGAGGATAAACTTTTCTGTCTATAATAGTTTTTGTCTCCCCACTTGTCTTTGGGTTTCTCTAGAAAATTCTTTATAGGTTATGGTAAAATTGTTTCTATTATATGTAAGCCTTGATAAGAAGAATATAATTGTGTGAATTCACCTAAAAATGGCTCCTTTATAGCTCTTCCTGCCAGAAGTACAAGGGGATATGCTCAGATCTTTGCTGTGAGACTGTGGTAAGACTTCTGGAAGTAAAACTTAAAGGTTTGGGGGTTCCAGATCCCGACTGGAGCTTTTAGCTCTCAAACTTTTGTGTGTGAGCCTCCAGGAATTCACCAGTTACTTTATTTTCCTGCCCTACTCCTTGTTCTCACAGATTTCTCTGATCCGTGGCTTCCGTTCTTGTAAGTTTATTTTCTCTGTATCCACCTTTTTGTCCTTTTAAATTTGGGATAGCTATTTGCTTTATAACTTTAGTTTTCAAAAATGTGTAAAGAGTTGTTGATTTTCACTTTGTTCAACTTTTTTCTGTTGTGTGGACAAAAGAGACAAAATCTAAGCTTTTTATTTGCCAGACTGGAAATCAAAAGTCTGATATTTTTACATAAATGATCTTAGTCTCTGTGAATAAAGATAGTCACCCCTCCCTATTTTAATCTGGATTTATTTTTTTCCCTTTACTTTACTACACTTGGTGGAACCTCCAGTACAATGTTCAATAGAAATGGTAAGAGAGGAAAATCCTTGTTTTTTCCCTAATTTTAAAGGGAAAACATTCATATTTTTACCATTAAATGTGATATTAATTGTAGGGTTTTCATAGATTCTCTGCATTAGGTTGTAGAATTTTCTTTATATCTCTATTATATTTACTGTTATTTTAAAAAATGGAGATCTGATATTGTCATTTTTTCTGCATCCATGCTGATAATCACATAAATTTTCTTATTATTTATATACTATGTTTAACTACAAAGAATGTTTTTGAATGTTAAATCAACCTTGAATTTCTATTCTAATTCCCAGTTAGCCATGGTATAGTATTCCCTCTCTTCTATTTTCTGGAAGAGATTGTAGAGAATCAGTATAATTTCTTTTGTATATGTTTGGTAGAATTCACTAGTGAACACGTCTGGGCCTGGTGTCTTCTCTCTTGGAATGTTACTAACTTTGATTTGATTTTGTTTATATTAATATATTATATATATATAGGCTTATTCAGATTTCTATTTATTTTTGTGTGAATTTTGGCAGCTTATATCTTGCAAGGAATTGGTCCATTTCATGTAGGTTATGAAATTTCTGGTTATAAAGTATTCTTTTATTTTCCTTTTAATAGTCATTGGGCATGAAGTGATATCTCCTGTCTAATTTCTGATATTAGTAATTTATGCTCTTTCTATTTTTTTCTTAGTTAACCTAGCTAGAAGCTTCTTCTTTTTGTTGATCTTTCCAAATAAAAAGCTCTTGATATCACTGATTTTCTCAAATTGTTTTCTGTTTTCATTTTTACTGATTTCTATACTAATTATTATTTTCTTATCTTCTACTTACTTCAGATTCATTTCTTTAGTTTCCTAACATCAAATCTTAAATTATTAGTTTCAGATCTTTTTTCTTTTCTAATACATGCATTCAATGATCTATATTTTCCACTAAGCACTGCCTTTGCTACATTCCACAAATTTTGATACATTGTGTTTTCATTTTTATTTAGTTCAAAATATTTTTTAAATTTATGGTAAGATTTCTTGTCTGATTCATGTGTTATTTAGAATTGTGTGGTTTAATCTTCACTTTTTTTTTCAGATTTTCCAGTTTTCTTTCCATTATTGATTTCTAGTTTAATTTCATTGTGGTCTGAGAGCAGATGTATGATATCTATTATGTTGTATTTGTTAAGCTGTGCCTTATGGTCCAGAATGTGGCCTACCATGGTGATGTTCCCTGTGAGTTTGAGAAAAATGTATATTTTGCTGTTATTATGTTAAGTAGTCTATAGATGTCAATATTATATAACTGCCTGATTGTGTTGTTGAGTTCAGGTATGTTTCCTGCTTTCTGTCTGCTGTATTTGTCCATTTCTGATCTAGGAGTGTTGAAGTCTCCAACTATGATAGTGGATTTGTCCATTTCTCCTTACAGTTCCATCATAGTTTGCCTCATGTAAGTTGACACTCTGTTTTTAGGCATGTACACGTTAAAGATTGTTATGTATTCTTGAAGAATTGCTCCTTTATCATTATGTAATAAGTTTATATTTTTCCACTCTTAAAAACATTTTCTTTTCCTACTCGATTAAAATTTATTAATTGAGACACTATTTAACTCTGTTTTTTCCCCAGTAACTTTTTGAGATCATAATGGTTTATAACATTGTGTAATTTCGGGTGTACGTTATTGTTTATCAATTTCTCAGTAGACTTCATCGTGGTCACCCCAAGTAGTCTAATTATTGTCCATCACCGTACATATGTATCCCTTTCACCCACCCCGCACCCCCCCTCCTCTCTGGTAACCACTAATCTGTTCTCTTTATCCACGTATTTGTTACCTTCCACATATGAGTGAAATCATGCAGAATTTGTCTTTGTCTGGCTTGTTTCACTTCACATCATACTCTCAAGGTCCATCCATGTCATTGCAAATGGGATGATTTTGTTTTTTTCAACAGCTGAGTAGTATTCCATTATATATATATACCACATCTTTATCCAACCATCAGTTGATGGGCATTATGATGGGAAAATGTCTCCCATTTGTTAACTGATGTGATTAAAAAAGTATAAACTATGCGTTTTTGTCTTCCAATAAATATTTCCTTATAATCATATGTTGAATTTATTATAAAAAACATGAAATATTTGAAAAAAAAGAATGCAAACAGTTTTTTCAGATTCTAAACCTTATGTTGTTGCTATAAATCTATAATAATGGGTAAATGTTAGATACTGAATTGTATAGGTTGAATAAATCAATTTAAGCATAAAGCAAAGGATGTAGGGAAAAAAGCAAAGCATAAGGATTATTAGGCAATTTACTCTCCAGTCTTGCCCTTCCCTAAAACCTTCATGAAAGCTCTGGCCACTTCCTTGTTGCGAAGGCTGTAGATGAGGGGATTCAGCATGGGTGTAAGAATAGTGTAGAAAGCTGACAGCATCTTGTCCCAGGTCGGGGAACGATCTGAAGTGGGTCGCATGTATATAAACATGGCTGCCCCATAGTACATTCCCACCACCATGAGGTGGGAGGAACAGGTGATGAAAGCTTTGCGGCGACCTTCCCCAGACCCCATGCGAATGACAGCCAGAATAACACGAACATAAGAAGCGATGATGACTGCTACAGGGAAGAGAAGCATAATTACACAGCAAATAAATATCATTCTTTCAAATAGCAATGTGTCAGTGCATGAGAGAGTGAGAAGGGCAGGGACATCACAGAAAAAATGAGGAATTTCCCTGGTACTGCAATATGAGAAGGATAATGCGACTGCCACTTCAATTACACCATCAAGGGAGCCAAGACTCCAGGAAGAAGCTGCCATGAAACCACAGGTTTTCTGGCTCATGAGAACTGAGTATCGTAATGGGTGGCAAATGGCAACATAACGATCATAGGCCATTGCAGCCAACAGGAAACATTCAGCTCCAAGCAGGGACACATAGGAAAATATCTGAGTTCCACAACTGGCCAGAGAGATGGACTTTATGCCCGACAAATAGTTGAAAGCCATCTTGGGTACGGTGGTGCAGATGAGCATGAGGTCCATGAGGGAGAGTTGGCTGAGGAGGAAGTACATGGGCGTGTGGAGCTGAGTGTCCAGGCAGATAAGGAGAACCATGGCTGTGTTTCCCATGAAGGCCGCTGTGAAGATGCCCAAGACCAGAGAGAAGAAGAAGATGTGAGTGGGGCTGTGATTGAAGATTCCTAGCAGGATGAAGTCTGAGTTGGTGGTCTGATTCTCCCATGCCATGATAAATATGTTCACTACATAGAATACAACATGTCATGTGAGAAATGGCTGGGATTGTGTTATCAAAATATCAAGGACTTTCCTCCTGTGTCATCACATCTATCCAATTGTCTAAGCATGGGAAAATTGTTTCTCTGGTCATTGATTTTTATATTTTTATACTAGGGATATTAAAGCTTATTTTTAGCTTTATGTGATTTTTAATGCAAAATACATTGTTAATAGAGATAATAAATATATGAGAGTTTTTTCAAGTCATATAATCAAGTAGGGCAACAAGTCAACTTCTATGTGTAGTGTAGATCATCCCTTTATAATTACACTGATATCATGAAAGACTCATGAATTTCTGGGAAGTCATTTTCATTGGTTTTCCATGGAACTCAGTATATCATACTACTATGCTAATAAAAATTCTTTCAAAGTGTACAGGGAAGCATGTATTTGTGTAATTGAGACATTGTTAGTCAAATGCCAGGTAAACAGGAGACATCTAGCAATCAACAATGAGAAGTCTGTTAAGTAATACTTATTTGAATAATGCTGAATTATAGTGGAAGTAGTTCCTTATTAATATGCTCTTTCTTCACTCCATCTCTAAAAATGAGGTGTGTCCATGAGAAAGTCAGATATAGGACATTTTACTCAAGAAGGAAGATAGAGGAGACGGCAAGAGCATAGTTCAAATGCCTGCTACAGATCACTTTAGCTGTGTGATCTTAGGCAATTATTAATTTCTCCAAGATTTATTTTCCACTCTTCAAATTTGAATATTTATAATATCTGTATCATAGGATGTTATGAACACTAAATGAGATCATATTCATAAAGTATGAACATTATCTGGGATATAGTTTGTATTGTATAAGTATTTTTTTAAAATAAGTAAACACTATTGGAGGGAAGAAAGGCTACTCCTACTTTATCTCTAGACTATTCTTGTTTACATAAAATTAATCTCTTTCATTTTCTTAGCAAGTCCCTTTAACGAGATTTCTTTGGCTACACAATAGCATATTTATAATTCTCTATTTTCGCATCTATTTATTTTTCTTTCTTTACCTCCCTCTCCAAGGAACAAGACATTCTTTTACTTTCTTTCTCCCCTAATACCGCCTGAACAAATTGTAGACATAACTCTGTCTCTTCCACATTTGTGTTCTCCTAAACGCTTTACCTGTGTAGTAGTCACCAATTTTGTGCATATAACAACATTTCAATTATAAGCCAGTGTTCACTGCATCCGAAATTTCTAATTAGTTATAAACACATTTACAAATATTTCTTTCATATACAATGCTTATCAGGAAATTAAACCCACACTGTGTGAATAATTATAAAGAATTCTACTCAATTTTTTTCAGGTATTTTTATTTTTCCACTCTTCTTACACAAAACTGCTAATTAAATCTCTAAAACATTCTTTTAATGTTTTGCAAACCTGTCATTATACACACCACAGGAAAACCTTCAAACATTTCTATTGAAAATTGCCCTTGATTTTTCATACCACTTGACTGAAATTTATTGCCCAATAGAAAATTATCATATCACTTGACTCAGTATAATTTCAGTCCCAAAAAGTGACATGTATTTTCTATTTCAAGTTCACTCATGATGTTACACATGGGTGGATATTCTCTCTCCGTGTGTTTTAAAAAATAAATGTTAATACTTATGAAAAACAGCACACATGAAGTCGCCTCCTGATAATTTGCTCCTTTTGTCTGTTGTATAAAGCAGTGTTTCAGTCAATTGTGTTGCATCCTGGAATAATATCCAGAACAACAGAATCATCAATTCTTTCAATTTGGGCCTAAATTGCATAATCGATTTCTCTATAATTTAGGAGATTAGGAGTGCCATGAAAGCTGTTCAGCCTGAGGAATTCCATGGGCCAGATAATATTTTGACCTGTATTTAATTTTCTTATTGTTTATCTTTCCACCTAGCCACAGCCATATACTGCTGTTGAGCTTCAATCTTATTCACATATTGGGATCATCTGGGAAAGTGAAATGTTGCTGCCATCCTGAAGTTCATTCTATGTCCAAACCTCAAAATCAAATTTCTTTGGAGCGTCTTTTAAAATAGAAATTGCTTAAGGCAGTGCTGTAATTGTTCAGCACCATACTGCCCTAGTCCCCACTATTAACTAATGGCAAGACCTCACTCTGTTATTAGGGCTCATTTGCCATCCCGAGTTTTGCTCATGGATGCTTTTCATGATCCCTGTGTTAACAACAAACTGCAATATATTTTAAGTTTCTGTCTCTTCACTTTAGGTCCACATCTGTAAAATTATCCATTCATTTTAGCTTGTGATAGAACCCTCCGGAAGTATAGCAGTGTGGGATAATAGAACTAATCATGACAAGCTGGTTTCTATTAACGTCAGTTAGTAAAATCTTGATCAGTCTGAGTTGAGAGGCAGTTTTAAGTTGTTCATTCCCAGTAGAGAAATGTAGTGTTTACAGTATAGTAGGTGGAGAAGTTTAGCCTATATATTTCTGTAATTTTTCTGTTTCTTATTTCTTCAAGGTCGACATGCATAGAAGGATATAACTATTATATGATATTATATTGTATGGAACGGTATTGTATTGTATTGTATTGTATTATCTCTCTTTTTGGCAAACCCCTCCCATAAATTTTTATTGCTTTTACTACCATGTTACAGGAAACAACTGTGAAAATGTCATGGTTGTCAAGGCACTTACTTCTGAACACCTTCGACTCAGGCTCCTCCACATCAACCTCATGTACGTGACGTCTTAGTGAAAGTCAGTTATGTAATATTCATAAGAATACATTTTGTTATAGATACAATAGCATGAGAAACTGATGTAGACATTATGGCTATGAACTTAGAAACATAATGTTCATGACTTCATTGCTTTATAAATTGTATAATAATTTCATCACAAGCTTATGCACATCATAAATTCAATCAAATCCCTCATGGTATAAAATTAATAGCCTTTATTTGCCCCCAAATACATCAAAAATAGTCTACGATACAACTTTAGTTTAACAGTTAATTTTTGTTTTTAGTAATTATATTCACAGGCTACAAGGAGTATATTCTGATGACAGGGAATTTGAGGGAGTGGGTAGGAAAAGCAGAGGAAAGGAGTCATGTTGACTGAGTAAAGACAGTTTACATCAGCAGAATACTGAAAGAGTGTGTATTAAAGGGAAAAATGGAGTTGGAGAGAAATTTGAGAAGAACAGTGAATAAGGGACATAAAAATGAGACAAGAAGGAGCAGGTTGAATGCCGATTGGGATCACTGAGATCTCATGGCTGCCCTAGATGTGCTGCATTCTGTCCACAGAGAAGTCATGCCCCCACCTCCTAACAAAGATACAACAACTAGACCCTACATTATAAATACAGTGGCACATAGGAACTGTCATTGCTGAAACTTGACATTATTCACCTAATACATCCCCTGCGTACAGGCAGAATCTTCAAATCACAACTCACAAAAATGATTGCTGATGCCTTTTGGAAAGGCTCTTCAGTGCGTGTGTAAACCCCCTGTTCTTTGCATCTGCACCCACTGATATTATGGATAAAAATAACTTTCTATTCTTCAGTTTGTACCATACACTACTTTTTGATTTTCCCAAAGCACCATTGGATTGTGTCACTCCACTTAAAAATTCAACTCTCAAATGGCTCAAATTATCTGCAGAACAGACTTCCATCTCCTTATGGATCTTGCTTGTGAGGTACTGCAGAGAGTCATTCAAGCCTCTATTTCCAGTAATCTGTTCTCCATTTCCCAGTGCAAACTCTGCATTTCTCCTTACAGGTCCCAATAATACAACACGTAAAACTGAGCTTAGGGCTCTTCTGAGGAGGTTTCTCTTCCCTGAATGTGTTTCATATCCCACAACCCGTTACCTTTGTACATCATATCTCTCCTTCAAGTTCCAACACACGCACGTATCTTTCCTCATGCCTGTTTCTTCTGTAGACAGCAAGTTCTGCGTATATTGAACTCACAGAAGTGTGGCCTCTACCTCTTTCTGTATGAAAGAGAATATCATGGACCTTCAGAGCACACAAACCTGGGTCTGCCATCTTGCTCTGCCACCAATTCTTATGTCACCAAGTAGGTTAACTAACATCTCTGAGACTATTTTTTAATTCTCTCCACTCCTCACAGGGTTGATGCAAAGACAGAATGAGTTAATTCTTAAAAATTCCACATCAGATACATGTTTCACAGTATGAATTTACTACGTGAGCATTACCATCATTATACAGATTCTTGTCACATTTTTATTTTTTTGTAATCTTCCAATAACCTCCACCGTTATTCACCTGTGATTATTTTTGAAAATATTCTGTTTTCTTTACTGTATCATTGGTTCCTGTTTCATAAGCTATATGCTTATTTTATATGCTCTTAATCAAACAAGAGAGGTTTGGACACAGATGGAGGACATAAGATCCCCATAAGTGATTGAGAGCATTATCAAATAGACTAGATCCACTGGAAAATGTTGCAATTATTCATAATTTAGCATATATTACATTGTTCTAAATCATGCCTTATGTTTACTTGCATCTTCACATGTATTATTTCAGTTAATCTTCAAAGAAACCTGTGACATATAAGAAACATAATGATTTTACAGAGAATATAGAGATAAGTTGTAGTTCAACCTGAAAAATTATCTATTTCAAGGATTTTAAAATATCAAAAATTCTACTGTATATAACTTTTGAATACAATTTGGTTTCATTTGATTGAACTGAATGCCTTAGATATTTTGGAATGTATGTCTCCCTCGGTCTTACCTTCTAGATGTTCTCAACAAGAAGTGATATTACTCACAGAGTCACTGAAAACCTTTAAACTTCTAGAGAAAACCTACACAACACAATTTTACTAAGTCATCTGTGATTTAATTTTATATCCCTCCAAGGAATTCAGTCCCTTGTCTTCAATTATAGTACTGTGAGTTATCATCCACTTTTTCTCCTAGGGCCTCATGTAGAATTAGTTTCCAACTAGGAAATATAAATTTTATTGATTTTAAAATCAAGTAAAAAGTTCTGTTACCTTGACTAATAATATAAACTCTATTATTTTCTCCTCTTTCTCCTGACTCATTCATATATTGATACCACTTTCACTCTCCTTTTTTTCTCTCTCATATTTTCAAACTCTTTCTATTAATTCCATAAAATTAAGGTAAAAATTGCAGTTGAATTTCTCATTTTATATAGAATAGATAAATTCCTCATTGTGCTTTGGCCTTAGTTACCAGTAAATAGAACTCTGTTAAAGTTCAACAATATTTTCAAACTGATAAATTAAGTGGTCTTATTCTGGGCATCATTAAACTTGAGATTCCTATGTTTGAGATTTCAGCACTATTGCAAATTATTCTTTGTTTGAAAACTTGCCATTGGTTGTTATTCTTTTCTGATTCTACTATTAGTTGCCTTATGAAATATATATCCTCTAATATACTGGCTTAATTTTCTCTCCATGGAATAATTTGATTCCCCATGATTTTTAGGCACTTGCTTCTCTTTCCGATTTGTTCACACTTATGATGACTCCATCTGCATGTTTCCAACATGTATGTTTTTTCTGAATTACAGATGTTACCACAAGCCTACCATTTATAGTACTTTGATAGTTCTTTCTTGCCTCATACTGACTGCCAAATTCTGAACTTTCATCTGCCAATGAATCTACTGCTTTAAAAAAGTCCATTTCAGCTTGTAAGTCACCCTCCACGTTGTTAATGATGCTCCTCACTAGGTGTTATGCAGGAACAATATCTTAGAGAAGAAATACCATCATTTTCAGGATTACTTCATGATTGCATGCAAGAGTTCTTGGACTGTTTTACGTACTCACTAGCTATGTAAACAGAAAAAGCAGTTGCTTTCATCATGTTCTCAAGTTCATTTGATATTGCTTGCTTGTTTTTTTTAAACTTTTGTGAACCTATGTTGTGAGAAATGGTCTCTCACTCCTACATTAATGCGCATTTTCTTTACTGACTGGTGTGGTTGTCTCATGTAATTATTGGCTATTTGTATTTGCTTTTCAATGAATTGCATTGAAAAATAAATCATCATTAATTTATCTTTTGTGAAAGCAAAAGTATAGAAATATAATTTCATACTTTTTATATAGATAGTCAATTTTTGTAGAATTATGTTGGGGGCTTGGACCCTCTTTCTACACTGCATTATAATGCCATCTATTATCATTAACCAAATTCTCATGTTAAAGATTCTGATTCTGGACTCTTTAAATGGATTCATTTTTTTTATTAGATTATTACTTGGTTTTTATTTCTATGGCTAAAAACAAATATTTGCGCCACCAACAATTTCATCCCTTGTTATATTCTTTACTTTTAAAGATTTAGTAAGTATTCTTTCCACTTTATTTTCCATATTAATCTTATAATGAGTTTTTTTTAATTTCTTCAAAAACTGTTGTGACTTATAGTATTGTAATTACAGCACATGTGGTTCACTGGAGCCTTTGAGAAGCCCCATGTTATCCTCAAACTGCTTAAGTCCGGGTTTTAACATGACAAAATGAATTATTTTGTGTTTCAGTCACATATGAAGTCACATATGATAGAAAATCAGTTATTTATAACTAAAAGAAATTTCTAAATTATTTGGATGATTTCTTAATTCTGGATTATAATTAGAATTTGTTTAGTGTTAATAGCCATGAACAGAAATGCCCTTCTAATTTATATGTAAATATAAATTAACTAGATACCAGCTGATTGCTCTCCAAGGTGCCAATATCAGAACGTTTTCAAAAGCAGTTCTGAGAATTTTTTTCTGTCTTCATCCTTGCCATCAGTTAGCATTACTCAGCTTCTGAAATTTTACATGTCTATTGGGCACAAAGTGATAGTTTATCATTGTTAAATTGCTATTTGTCTGATTATTAATAAAATTATATGTCTCTTCAGATAAATGTTACTTTGTTTTGTTTCACAAATTTTGAATGTGTAGTGGTTCCTTGAATATTTTAGTTTTTATTGGTTTGTTGGTTTTAACATAGAAAATATGTTCCTACAGTCTGTTTCAGTGTGATAATTTTGGCCATGCGGTCCTTTACCAGATGAATATTCTTAATGTTAAAGTAATTAAATAACATTATATTAAACTTTTATAGTATAATAAATTGATTTCTCTTCATATGAAATAGATTGTTTTATTTTATGTTGAAATAATTCTGTACCATTGCATTCCATACTTAAGACTTTAACCAATCTAGAGTCCAGCTTGAATATATGTTTAAGTAAGAATCTAAATTTGTTTTTCCTCTATGTAATAAGCAAGCTTTCTCTACACCAGGTCACAATTTTTTTGTCATTTTTATATGAATTTTTTTTTGTAATGCTTTAAGTTGTGTTTTGAGATCTCAATAATGTCTCAATGATCTCCTTTAATTTTATGATGCTTGTACCAGGATAGCTTCATAAATATATCTTTGTGTTATACGTAAATATATAGATGGTCCTCAACTTATTATGATTCAACTTATAATTTTTTGACTTTATGATGGTGTGAAGGTGATACACATTCAAAATTAACTGTACTTCAGATTTTGAATTTTGATCTTCTCCTGGGATGGTGATATGTGGTGCAGTCTTCTCTCATGGTGCTGGGCAGGGGCAGTGAGCCACAGCACCCAGTCGGTCACACCACCACGAGGGTAAACAACTGACACACAACCATTCTGCACACGGACAACCATTCTGTTTTTCACTTTCAGCACAGTACTCAATAAATTACATGAGATATTCAACAATTTATCATAAATTAAGCTTTGTGTTAGATGATTTTGTCACCTGTAGGTTAATGTATGTGTTCTGACCATGTATAAGGTACGCTAGGCTAAGCTATGGTGTTTGGTAGGTTAGGTGCACTAAATGTATTTTTGACTTATGATATTTTCAACTTACAATGGGTTTATTGCGATGTAACCCGATCATAAGTTGAGGAAGATCTGTATATTAGGAAAATTGCATTGACAAATAGAGTGGCCAAAATAATACTCTGTGACGTCTGAGGCAAGGCCATGAAGAGACTCTGTATTTCTACTTTGTTCTTTTGGGGATACTTGTTTTTAAATATGTCAACCATGTTATAAACAATCTACTTCCCTGAGGTTTTCATGATGTGGAGAACAAATTTGCCATATGCAGAGACTATATGGAGAGAAAGGATGTGATAGAGAGAGAGAGAGGGAAAGATCCTCAGGCAGCTCCCAACTGCCTCAGAACCCTGCTATTCCAGGGTCAGCCTCCGTATGACCGACCACGTGAGGGAATCTGTGCTACGATCGCCCGGACGAGGTCTGCTTGGATTCCTGACTCAGAAAACATGAGAGATAATAAAATCATCATATTGGTTAAAGCCACTAAATTTGGGGTGATTGTTATGCAACAATGGATAATTGGGACTAGAATGTTTAATTTTGGAACCCAGCGTTCATGGGTGACTCCCACAAGATTTGTTTTGTTTGTTTTCTCCTGTCTTGTTAGATTTTATTTGCATATATTTTGATTATTTGTTAAATTATTATTGACAATTGAGAAAGACTAAATATTTTTTGAAATATTATTTTGCAGTTTAGATATCATGAAATTACATGGCAACTGCTGTCTCGTAATATTATTTGAAGTTATGTAAATGTCTTTAGAACAGTAACTTGCATATACCTAGAGAAACATCCTGTTCTATGTTCTTTCCTTTTAAGTAGATGTTTTAGGACAATTTATTTTAGGATTACATTATATGTGTAACCTTTTCATACATTTTTATACATTTTTTGAGTCAGTTGGGGTAACTAAATCATTCTATCTAAGGTTTCATAGTCTATTAGTGGGAAGATTTTCACAATATGCTTTTTTTAAAAAAGATGTTTTTATTGTCTTTTTCTATATTCCTTTTTCCATTTCAATATATCATTGTCCATACTGAATTTGATTAATGACACTTGTCATGGATTGTGTTGTCTGAGAATGATTTTCTTTGTTCAGTTTCTCTAAAGTTTTTTTTTCCTATTTTCACTAATTCCATCACTATAACATTATTTCTAATTAAAAAAAATTTAAAACTTCAGAAAAATAAGAAGAAAAATATAGCAAACAAATTGAAATATGTCAAGATATTATCACAAGGTAGCTAAAGAATTGATTCAAGTAACTTTGGAACATAATAATTTGACTATATATCCTTAGTGGAAAACATCTAGGGAAAAAATAAAATGGAAACACACTAAATGTCTCAGAAATTCATAATAGTGATGATTTTGTGGGTACTATTATTCTATGTGTGCTGTGTGAGTTTTGGAGGATAAAACAAATAATTGTGTAGCTTTTCATGTGGACAAAAGTTTTCAACTCATTGGGATAAATATCAAACAACTCAATTGGTGGGTTGTATGGTAAGAGCATGTTTGGCGTTGTAAGAAATTGTCAAATTTTCTTCCAAAGTGGCTGTACCATTTTGTATTCCACCAGCTTTGAATGAGAGTTCCTGTTAATCCATGTCTTACCCAGCATTTGGTGTTGTCAGTGTTCTGGGTTTGGCTGTTCTAATAGGTATCTCATTGTTGTGGTTGTATCTCGTTGTTTTAATTTGCAATTCCCTAGTGACATATGATGTTGAGCATCTTTTTATACCCTTCTTTTCCATCTGTATATCTTCTTTGGTGAAGTATCTATTCAGATCTTTTGCTCTTTTTTTAATTTGGTGGTTCATTTTCTTATTCTTGAGTTTTAAGGATTTATGTGTTTTGGATAACAGTCATTTTTCAGATAGGTATTTGCCAATATATTCTCCCAGTTTGGGTTTTCTTATTCTTTTGATGGCATCTTTCACAGAGAAGGTTTTAAGTTTAAAGAAGTCCAGTTTATCAATTTCTTACATGAATTGTCTGTTTGGTATTTTATTTAAAAAATGATCTTCATAGCCAGGGTCATCCAAATTACCTCCTATTTTATCTTTTTGGAGTTTTATAATTTTGTGTTTTACATTTAGGTCTATGATTCATTTTGTGTTAATTTTTGTGGAAAGTGTTGTCTGTATCTAAATACATTTTTCAGCATGTGAATATCCAGTTGTTGCAGTACCATTTGTTAAGAAGACTGTCTTTGCTCCATTCTGTTGACTTTGTTGCTTTGTCAAAAATCATTTTGTGAGGGTCTATTTCTGGGCTCTCTGTTATGCTCCATTGATTTATCTATTTCTCCACTGTCTTGATTACTGTAGTTTTATAGGATATCTTTTTTTTATTGCAGTTAACATTGGTTTATAACATTGTATAAATTTCAGGTGTACGTCATTATACTTCTATTTCTGCATAGATTACATCATGTTCACCACCCAAATACTGATTACAATCCATCACTACACATGTGCGTAATCCTTGCCTTCAAGCTGGGTAATGGCAGTTCTCCAACTTTGTTCTTCTCCTTCAACATTTTGTTGTCTCCTCTAGATTCTTTGTCTTCTGTATAAACTTTAGTAACACATTTTTGATATACACAAAATAACTTTCAGGGATTTGATTGGGATTGCATTGAATCTTCAGTTGAACTTGAGGATAAAAAAAAACATCTTGACTCATATTGAAACTTCCTATTCATGAACATGAATTCTCTCCATTTACTTAGTTTTTTCTTTTATGTCTTTCATCAAAATCTTCTAGTTTCCTTATATAGACCTTTGTTAGATTTATATATATATATATATAGACCTTTGTATTTCATTCTTGATGGTGCTAATGCAAATGGTAATGTGTTTTTAATTTCAAATTACAATTATTCAATGCTAGTATATAAAAAGACAATGAACTTTTGCATGTTAATCTTCAATTATGCAAACTTGCTGTAATCATTTATTAGTTCCAAGGGTTTTTTGGTTGATTCTTTCAATTTTTTTACATAGATATATTGCCATCTGTGAACAAATAGAGGTTTTATTTCTTTTTTCCCAGTCTGTATTCTTTTTATTTATTTTCCTTATTTTATTTGCTAGAACTCCAGTACAACGTTGAGTCAAAGTGAAGAAAGGCGATATCTTTTTCCGATCTTAGCAGAATAGATTCCGATTTGTCATCAATAAGTATGATGTTAGTTGTAGGTGTTTTGTAGATGTTCTTTATCAAGTTGAGGAAATCCCCTGCATTCCTAGTTTGCTGAGAATTTTTACCAAGAATAGATATTCAAGGGGCCAGCCCTGTGGCATAGTGGTTAAGTTCAGTGCACTCCACTTTGGCCACCTGGGTTCATGGGTTCAGATCCCAGGCGTGGACCTACACCACTCATCAGCCATGCTATGGCAGCAACCCACATACAAAATAGAGGCAGACTGGCACAGATGGTAGCTCAGGGTGAATCTTCCTCAACAAAAAAAATAAAAAATAAAAAATAAAAAGAACAGATGTTCCATTATATCAATTGTTTTGTTCTGCATATATTGATATGATCATGTTATTTTTAAAAAAATTGTTGATGTGATAAATTACATTAATTTATTTTTGAATGTTAAACCAGCCTTGCATGTCTGAAATAAATCCCACTAGGTCCTGCTGTATAATTAAGTTTATGCAGTGTTGAAATGAATTTGAAAATATTTAGTTGAGAATTTTTGCAAAAACATTCATGAGAGTTATTGGTCAATAGTACGCATTTGTTTGTAATGTCTTTGTTTGGTTTTGGCATTAGGGTAATGCTGGCTCATAGAATGAGTTAGGAAGTATTCCCTCTACTTCTATCTGCTGGAAATGATTGAAAAGAATGGGCATAATTTCTTCCTTGAAATGTTGGCAGAATTCTCCATTGAGCCCATCTGGGCTTGTTGCTTTCTATTTGGGAAAGTTAGTAATTGTTGATTCAAATTCTTTAACATGTAAAGCCCTATTCAGATTGTCTATTTCTTCTTGCGCGAGTTTAGGCACAACATGCACTTAAAAAAATTGGTGCGTTTCATCTAGATTATCAAATTTCTTTGCATAGAGTTGTTAATAGAGCTCCTTTATTACCTTTTTAGCATGCATTGTATCTGTGGTGATGTTCCCTCTTCCATTTCTGATATGAGCACTTTGTGTTCTCTCTCTTCCTTTTTTTTTTCTTAGCCTAGCTAGAGGCTTATTGATTTTATTGATCCTTTAAAAGAACCAGCTCTTGGTTTGGTTGATTTTCTCTACTTATTTCCTATTTTTAATTTCATTGATTTTAGCTCTATTTTTTTCTTGTCATTACTTTGACTTTAATTTCCTCTTCTTTTTCTAGTTTCCTAATGTAAAAGTTTAGGTTATTAATTTTAGACCTTTCTTCTTCTCTAATATATGTATTAAATGTTAAAATTCCACTTTAAGAACACTATTACTGCATCTCACAAATTTTGATAAGTTGTGTTTTTATTTTCATTTAGTTCGAACTATTTCTTTTACTTTATCTTTAGATATCTTCTTTGACCTGTGTGTTGTTTAGAAGTGTATTGTTTAATCTCCACATATTGGGGATTTTTCCACTTTTTTTCTCTTATTGATTTCTAATTTATTTCTATTGTGGTCTGAAAGCATAAATTGTATAATTTATATTTTCTAAATTTATGTGCTATATGGCTCAGAATGTGGTCTATCTTGGTGAATGTTCTATATGAGCTTGAAAAGATTGTGTACCCTGCTGTTGTTGGGTGAAGTATTTTATAGATGTCAATAACATTCAGTTGACTGATAATGCTTTTGAGTTTAACTATACCCTTACTAATTGTTCTGCCTGTTAGGTTTGTTCATTTCTGATAGAGGGGGTTGAAATCTCCAACTATAATAGTATATTCATTTGTTTCTCCTTGCAGTTCTATCAGATTTTGCCTCATATATTTTGATAACTTAGGTGCATACACATTAAGGATTGTTATATCTTTTTGTAGAATTGCCTTCTTTATCATTATTTAATGCCACTCTTTATCCCTGATAATTCTCCATGCTCTGATATCTGATCTGCCTGAAATTAATATAGTTCCTCCAATATTCTTCTTAATTATTGTTAACATGATATATCTTTCTCCATCCCTTTTAATTATATGATTTCACTCATATTGGAAGATAAACAAACACATGGATATGGAGAACAGATTGGTAGTTACCAGAGGGGATTGGAGTTGGGGGGAAGGCATAAGGGGTAAAGGGGCACCTGTGTACAGTGACAGATGGAAATTAGACTTTTGATGGTGAACATGATGTAGTCTATACATCAAGTTGAAATATAATGATGTACACATAAAATTTATGTAAGGTTATAAACCAATGTTACTTCAATAAAAAACAAAAAATAAACAGTAAAAAATAATAATTTTAATTTATTTGTATCTTTATATTTAAAGTGGATTTCTGGCAGACAACATATAGTTGCGTCTGTTTTTTGATCCACTCTGACAATCACTGTCTTTTAATTGGTTCATTTAGACCATTGAGATTTAAATTGATTGTTGCTATATTTGGATTAATACCTACTTATGTTACTCTTTTCTACCTGTTGTCCTTGTTCTTTTGTCTTATTTTTGTCTTGTACTCGTTTTCTACCTTTTGTGTTTTTGATTGAGCTTTATATGTGATTCCATGTTCTCTTTTTCAAGCATGTCACTTATACATTTTTTCTTTTACTTTTTCAGTAGTTGACTTAGAGTTTGCAATGTGCAATTACAACTAATCTAAGTCTGCTTTAAGATAACACTATATCTTTTCACTGATACTGCACATATCTACTAATAGTCGAGTATTCTCTTCCTTCCCATTCTTGCATCATTGTTCTCATGCATTTCACTTCTGCATCATCTATAATCATCAAATGCATTGTTGTTTTTATTATTTTGGACAAAATGTTATATTAGATCAATTAAGACTAAGAAAAATAAATTTTTATTTTGCCTTCATTTATGCCTTCTCTCATGCTCTTCCTTTCTTTATGTGGAGTCAAATTTCTGGTCTAGACAATTTTCCTTCTCTCTGAAGAACTTCTTTTAACATTTCTTGAAAGGCAGGTACTGGCAACAAATTCCTACAATTTTTGTTTCTCTAAAAAAGGAATTTATTTCTATCTACTTTTGTGGGATAATTTTCCAGGTTTCAAAATTCTAGAATTATGTTTTATTTTTCCTTCAACACTTTAAAAATTTCACTCCACTCTCTTCTTCTTGCATGGTTTATGCAAAGGTAAATGTAATTCTTATCTTTTACTCTTCTATAGGAAATCTGTATTTCCCCCCTCAGGCTTCTTTTGAGATCATTTACTCTCTGAGCTTCTTGGCTCTGTGATTTGGTGTCTGTCATGAATTTGGGGGAAATTCTCTCCAAAATTATTATTTTGGGGGGAATTATTGTTTTGAATATTTCTTCTCTTCCTTTATTTCTTTCTTCTCCTTCTGATATTCCCGTTGTGTGTATGTTACACCTCTTGAATTTGCCCCACAAGTCATGGACATCCTGTTTCTTTTTTTAAATCTCCTTCTCTTTACTTTTCAGTTTGGGAAGTTTCTATTGACATATCCTCGAACAGAAATTCTATAGCCAAGCCTAGTGTACTAACGATCCTACCAAAAGCATTCTATATTTATGTTATAGTGTTTTTGACCTCTAGCATTTCTCTTTTATTCTTTTTTAGAATTTTCATATACTGCTTACATTACCATCTATTCTTACATTTTATATACTTTTTCCATTAGGGTTTTTAGCATATTAGCCATGGCTATTTTAAATTCCTGGTCTGAAAATTCCAACATTCTTAGCATATCTCAGTATGATTCTAGGGCTTGTTTTGTCTCCTCAAACTAAGCTTTTGTGACCTTTTGTATGCCTTGTAATTTTTGTTGAAATCCAGGCATAATACTGGGTAAAAGGTATTCAATACTGTTTTCCTCAGAGGTTTCTGCCCTGGGTCCCATGGAGATTCTCTGGAGATTTATGCTCAGGTAAGTTGTCATTTTCTGTATCCATCTATTTTTCTCTCCAATTTTTGAGGCATCAGTTTGCCTAGTGACCTCGATTCTCTGACAGACCTAAGAAGAGTCATTGATTTTGTGTTTGGTCATCTTTTTGTTTATCGTTAGAATGCAGCAACAACTTCCATGTGCCTTACATGCTGAATTAGGAACCCACATGATTATATTTTGTGTTCAAATATTTATATAATACAGATATTTATTTATTTAGTTCTCAGCTTTCTTCATTGATAAAATCTAGAAACAAAGTCAACAGAAAAGTGCAGCTCTGGTGCCATGATTTCAGTAGATTAATGTAATTTCACACTAAATTTACCATTGAACAAATACTTTATGTCAGTTGCATGGCAGGAAATATACAAGATGAGACTGGAACATCTCATTGTGTCAGATATACAGCAAGAGATATATCCAAGTTCACCTGGGTGATGTGTAAAGCTTCAGGAGGCAAATGGAAGAGGATCACGCTAGACTAAAATTGGACAATTTAAACATCAAAAAGGATTATTACATCAATGAATAGAAACATTGCAAATGACTTTAATTCCACCCATTTATAATGATGCCAAAATAACAAAACAACAACATGCTTCTTGGTCAACTGTGGCGGATGCTAGGAAAACAATTCATTATTTTAAAATCCAGTAAAGAACACATACAACTCAACAGCAAGAAAACAAACAACCTAATCAAAAAATGGGCAGAGGAGGGCCTGGCTCCATGGTCAAGTGGTTAATGTTCTGCACATTCCACTTCAGTGGCCCGGGTTTGTGGGTTCAGATCCTGGGCGTGGACCTGCTCTACTCACCAGCCATGCTGTGGTGGTGTCCCACATACAAAATAGAGGAGGACTGGCACAGATAATAGCTCAGGGCTAAACTTCCTCAACCACAAAAAGAGGAGGATTGACAATGGATGTTGGCTCAGGGCGAGTCTGCCTCAACAAAACAAAATAGGCGGAGGATAGGAACAGAAATTTTTCCAAAGAAGATATACAGATGATCAACAGGCACATGAAAATATGTTCAACAAGGCTAATTATTAGGGAAATGCAAATCAAAACTACAATGATATATCACCTTACACTGCTTAGAATGGCTATAATTGCCGAGACAAAAAATAACAAATGTTGGAGAGGTTCTGGAGAAAAGGGAACCCTCATACACAGCTGGTGGGAATGCAAACTGGTGCAGCCACTATGGAAAACAGTGTGGAGATCAAAAAATTAAAAATAGACATACCATATGATCCAGCTATCCCACTACTGGGTGTTTATCCAAAGAATTTGAAATCAACAATTCAAAGAGATTTATGTACCCCATGTTCATTGGAGCATTATTCACTATAGCCAAGACATAGAAGCAACCCAAGTGCCCATTATCTGATGAATGGATAAAGAATATGTGTGTGTGTGTGTGTATATATATATATGTATATATATATATATATATATATATATATATATATATATATATACACACACACACAATGGAATACTACATAGCCATAAAAAAGACAAAATCATCCCATTTGCAACAACATGGATGAACCTGGAGGGGATGACATTAAGCAAAATTAGCCTGACAAAGACAATACCACATGATTTCACTCATATGTGGAAGATAGACAAACAAATGCATAAGGAGAACAGATTAGTGGTTACCAGAGGGGAAGTGGATGGGGGGGGTGGGTGAAATGGGTATAGGGGAACGTATGTATGGTGATGGATGAAAAATAGACTATTGGTGGTGAGCACGATGCAGTCTATACAGAAACTGATGTGTAATATTGTACACCAGAAATTGCATAACGTTATAAACCATTATGACCTCAATAAAGTAATTGAAAAACAAAACAAAACAACAAAAAAAACCAGTAAAGAGAGGAAAACAGTTAAACATTTATTTTGTCATTTATGTGTGGATTCTATCCATTGGTAGCCAAATAGCTAATGAATAGACATTTATTTTTGTAGAAGTACTGTAAATGATCAGAAGATAAGGAGTAATATCATTATAATGTCAGCAGTTTTCACTCCATAATGAAATGCTGGATTTGGACTGTCTTAATGCTGTCTTCAACACCCTAATACCACAATGAGACTGTTACACAGTATGTGCCTCCTTGTTGATGTAACATGTGAGGTAGTCTCACTAAAAGTTGAACTTGAAGCATATCAAGAGAAATTTCTTGCGATGATGTAAATGCTCTTTATTTATTCTGCCTAATACAATGTCCACTAGTAACTGAATGTCTTCTGAGCACTTGAAAAGACCAGTGGGAATGAGGAGATGAAGTTTTAATTTTTTTGAATTTAGTTCATTTAAATTTAAAATTAAATAGCCACATGCAGCTGGTGTCTATTGTATTGGCAGTACCTTGAAGATTAAAGAAGACTTTTATTACATATATATGGACCTCATTTCAACCTGTATTTGAAGAATGTATTCTATACTAGATTAAAACTTATGAGGGCCTTGGGGCCGGCCCGGTGGCATAGCGGTTAAGTGTGCGTGCTCCGCTGCTGGCGGTCTGGGTTCGGATCCTGGGTGCAGACTGATGCACTGCTTGTCAGGCCATGCTGCAGCGGCATCCCATATAAAGTGGAGGAAGATGGGCATGGATGTTAGCTCAGGGCTGATCTTCCTCATAAAAAAAAAAGCTATGAGACAATTGGGAAAATGTGAAAAATATATCTTTACAATTTTGAAGAAGCATAACGATATTGTAGTTACATTTGTAAAGTAGTCTTTTTCTTTTAGAGATATATACTAAGTGTATATTGATGATATTATATAATTTGGAATTGTTTCAGAATTTTAGGAGGGGAAAGAACAAATTAGGTAGGAAAAACAATATTATACATGTATAATATTGTTATACATGTATAATATATATATTATACAATATATACAGATGTATATATTATACACATATGTATGTATTATATAATACAATATATAATGATTATTGAAATTAAGTAATGGGTTCTTTATACTGTATTATGTATCTATGTATGTGTTTTATTTTTTTGAAATTTCTCATAGTAAAAAAGATGAAAATAAATTGTAGTTATCTGGTTAATTATTTGGGAAAGTTTTTTTCTTTATGTGCTTCAATGTCATTATTTGTAAATTGGGAGTAAAGTTGATCTATTCCTCCATTTACATTATTAGAATGAAAGGTTTTGATTTATGTGAAGTACCTCATATAGAGTATACTCCAGATTAAGTGGAGAATAAATATTATTTAATATTATATTTTTATGTAGCATTGTTTGCCAGAGCTGTTTGTTTTAATTTTCAATTGTTTATTTATTTTTTCTCCAATGTGGGGGGCAACTTTTTTGAGAGAAGTTTTAATTTTTATTGTTGCTTTCAGTTTCTGCTTTTTGTCCTATATTTTTAGTTCCATTATTGTGTAATATACTGTATTGCCATTGTTTTGAACACGTTTATCTATTTAATTGTCCATTTAGAATGGAAATGTTGATCACTCTTTTGTTGTGGTCATAGTGCTGGTAACATTTATGGTAGGATAGCTCTATGATGGTGCCATCTACATATTTACCTTTTCAATTTTTGGCAAGTCTGTTCATCAAGGAGAATTTTGGTGTGTTACAATGAAAGAGAGTACTCCTGGTATTTAAATAATATCTTAATTCACAAATCATTGTGGATTTTAATGTTTACATAATATGGCATTTTGTCCCATTTGCTATTGATTTCCTTAAATGTTCTTTTATCTGAAATTTTTATCTGAAATTAATTCATTAAACTCTACTTTCTTATTACATGTACCACATCTTCAACAACCATTCATTTTTAACTCTTTAATCTTAATTTTTTATAGGAATTCTATTTTAATTATCTTTTATTTGTATTTATCTTTATTTTTAAATTTTGGGCAATGTTGCCTTTTTTTTTTTTTTTTTGGTGAGGAACATCCATGCCAATCCGCCTCTCTTTGCTGAGGAAGACTGGCCCTGAGCTAACATCTATTGCCAATCCTCCTCCTTTTTTCCCCCAAGGCCCCAGTAGATAGTTGTATGTCATAGCTGCACATCCTTCTAGTTGCTGTATGTGGGGCGCGGCCTCAGCATGGCTGGAGAAGCGGTGCGTCGGTGCGCACCCGGGATCCAAACCCAGGCCACTAGCAGTGGAGCACACGCACTTAACCACTAAGCCACTGGGCCGGCCCCAATGTTGCCTTTTAATAAGCAATTTAAGACATTGAAATTACCTGTGAAAACTGATATGATCT
The DNA here is from genome assembly GCF_020826845.1 of Diceros bicornis minor. NCBI lineage: Eukaryota > Metazoa > Chordata > Mammalia > Perissodactyla > Rhinocerotidae > Diceros > Diceros bicornis. Next base: position 2,649,278 of record NC_080769.1, on the reverse strand, counting down.
ATTTTATTTTTATCCTTAAATTTACTCTTCCTGTTTTCACATTTCTTGCTTTTATTTTTCATCTTCTTTTGTTTGCTCCATGGAAATATCATATTTAGCAAATTTTGTTCAAGTTTGTTTTAAGTATCATTAAAAATGCCTTCTTATTTTTTTATTAGGAACTATTGTTCAATAATCTGGTTTACCATAAAGCCAACTGGAGCCAATTTTAACATTTTGTGTGTGGCATCTTGTGCTCTCTGGGTCCTATCACATCAATCTTCTCAGTTCCATCTTTTCATGTAAACCTTTCTGTGGTTTGAGACCATTTGTAATTTTCAAATGATCAATAATAGCCATCATTAGTAATTACGCTTTGTTAACACAACATATATTTGGAGTATCAGCTGTGCCAAAGTTATGTCAACTAAATGTTATAATCTCTGCCTAGTTCATATTCTAATGAAGGAGATGAGTGTTTAAAAAGATACTAATTTAATAAATTGAATTCAGCTGTCAATGAGTTGGTCCTTAATTTTCATAGGGTAACTGTAGAAGGTTGTGAGAATCTGAGGTGTCATGACCTCACCTGGGGGCCCAGGTAAAACTCCCCGGAGCTCAGATCCTAGATCTGAGACAGGAAGTGGAGGAAGCTCTCACCTTGACAGGGGGCTTGCTGAGAGGCTGTCATAAATCGGAAAGAATAAGTGGAGAGATGGTTGGGACACGTATGTCAAGAATGGTAGTTCTTGCATAATGTTTGGCTACTTTAAAAACATAAATATTAATACACTTAAGTGTTTGAGTTTATTATTCATACTACCAGTTCTTTAAAACAGCAAATTCTGCTGTCCCTTTTCCACTGTATTTTCTTCTAATAAATTTTATATTCTGTACTTTAGATGTTTTATTTCATCATATGCCACCCTGTCTCACTTGTCTCCCTTAGACTCTCTGTTTAGAAGAGCTGCAGCACCATCACCTTTTTCTGGGGCTCTGTCCACAACAGAGGTAAAAAGAAATCTAAACAGAACTCTCCTGTTCACTTTCCAAGTCATCTAAATTTCTACCCCTTTAATCCAAGATTATAGTGTCAATATCTCACATATTGTTAAAATAAAATTGATTCACAAGTAAGGCTATAAATAGGTTTAATTTACACAGAATTGAAAAGAAAACAATTTTTAAATCTTATTTTAAAGACTGATGGTTGCTTCACTCAAATTTTTACATTTGTATCTTATTGAAAATAAGTGTTTTAAGCCATTATTAATTTTCAAATGTGAAATATTCAATAAATATTTGAGAGCATCTTTTCTTTGCAAGACATTACAGAGATAAATCCATATTAAGTGATTTTGAATGACTAACAGCTTTGATGAGGTAAAAACACATTCAATGAATAAACATAAAGTTAGAGAAGTAAATTAAAATAGCATAATAAGGGCTTTTTTTTTTTTTTTCGGTGAGGACAATTAGCCACGAGCTCACATCTGTTGCTGGTCCTCCTCTTTTTGCTGAGGAAGATTGGCCCTGGGCTAACATCTGTGCCATCTTCCTCTACTTTATATGTGGGTCGCCTGCCACAGCATGGCTTGGTGCATAGGTCCATGTTTAGGATCCGAACCTGCGAACCCCAGGCCACTGAAGTGGAGCATGCGAACTTAACCTCTACGCCACCAGGCCAGCTCCGGGAGCATTTTTTTATTGAAGCATAATTGACGTTCAATATCATATTAGTTTCAGGTTGTACATCAAATTGGGAAAAGATAAAATAAAAATATTATTGTGGTACTTTATTATGTGCTAAATGCTATATTTTATCACAATAGATCTGTAAAGTCTAGGAAGGTAAAGTAGATAGGAAGGTTGTTATTATTATTATTACATTATCTCAATTATACAGATGAGATAACTGAGGGGTAAATAATATTAATGGCATATACAAGGTCAAGTTTTCATATAGATATTCCCTCTATTAGCTGCATAACAAAGAATAATGCCCTTAAATTCTAAATAAGTTCAATTTTTTAACCTATACCTACAATTTGTATATTTGCTTCTATACCTTATTCCTAAAATATATATACTTCTGAGATGATTGTATATATATACACATATATATATACGTATGCATATATATATATATATTGCTCTTAACCTAAATTCTTCTATGTAATGTTGATCTTCAGTTGTGTAATGAACATTATTTTTCTTAATTTGTGACTCCCTTCAATGTTCTCATTGTTTTCCATGATGTTTTCTAAATCTTAATCTCTGATCTCAGAATTATACCCTGAAGCTTATTATTGCACATTCAGCAACAAGTTTTAAGTATCTTCTTTTGTGCCCACAGAACTTCAAACACAAGTGGCCTAAAAATAAACTCTTACCTTCTTTACACCATCTATGTATGCAGCCCCAGAGTTAGCCTCTATCCCCTCATCCTCTTTTTCCTTCTTCTCCCCTTCCTCCTACTCCTTCTTCCTTTATTCTACCTTTACCGTGCTGTCCATATCCTCCCTCTTATTTTAAATTTTCCCCCACCAACTGAATATTACTACCTTTTGCATCCATAATGTACGCCAACGCTAGACAATGTCTCTCTTAAAAATAACTACTAGGCTTTTTATATACCACCCTCCATACATCACTGCCTGGCTCAAAGCCTCCAATAAACACTCACAAGTTAATTATTAGACCAATTTCAAGGTATTTAACCATAAATCAACCTTATAAACATCTGTGCACACTTTTCTATATAAGAATCTCTTTGGCAGCATGAACAAAGACATGAAGGCAAAAATGAGAAAGGTATATTGTGAATGTGGAATAGTCAGTTAAAAGACAATGGGTGGATGAGGCCGGCCCCATAGCATAGTGGTTCAGTTTGGTGCACTCCGCTTCAGCAGCCTGGGTTTGCAGGTTCGGATCCCGAGTGTGGACATATACCACTCATCAGCCATGAAGTGGTGGTGACCCAAATATAAAGTGGAGGAAGACTGACATAGATGTTAACTCAGGGTTAATCTTCCTCAGGAAAAAAAAAAAAGACAATGGGTGGGTGGGAGAGGGAAGATAGGGACTGAAGAAAGATGTAAATAAGTTGTTATTAGGAGGTGACAGATATAGAAATAAAGAAAGTTTGGGAATGAGTGAATAAGTAAAGAAAGAAGGAAAGGAAGAAGTAAAGGAGTGAGGCAAGAAAAAAGGAAGGAATTTTGAGGTAGGAAAACCAAGCACACCATAAGAAAGCATCTCAGCCAACATGGAACTAGAGGATGTAGTTTGTACTTAAATTCTTTTAGTTAATGTGTATGTTTAAAGATGAGAAAACAGAATTTTCCCACTATGTAAAAGTGATAGAATCAAAGTGAGGAAATGATTAGAAACAAAACTGTGGTCCAACCATACCTTATATTCTTCATATATGTGCAGGTGAAAAAAGTGGGTAGCTTTGCCTATTTGTTGATAAGGGTTTTGAAGAAATAGTACCTAAGATCTGGCAATAACTGGACTGAACATGAACTCTCAAGAAGTCCATATTTTCTTTTTTTTTAATTTTCTTATTTATTTATTATTATTTTTAATTTTATTGTGATCACATTGGTTTATACCATTGTATAAATTTCAGGTGTACATCATTATACTTCTATTTCTGCATACATTACATCGTGTTTGCCACCCAAATACTAATTACAACCCATCACCACACACATGTGCCTAATCATCCCTTTCGCCCTCCTCCCCACTGCTTCCCCCTCTGGTAACCACCAATCCAATCTCTGTCTCTAGGTGTTTGTTGTTGTTTTTATCTTCTAAATGAAAACAGAATTAAAACCAATTACAACACTGTCAGGCAAACAGATTTTGTGATTTAGGAGTTATGAATTACATGATGAAAACATGACATTGATAAGGATCAAGATATCTGAAGATGAAAAGTCCAAACTTTGAGGATTCATATTCACATATCGGTCTCCCATGTATAAGGCTGATTTCTGTAAAAAAAGGAAATAGATGGGAGCTCCCCAGTCCTCCAGTATCCTGAAGAGGGACAGTGTCCATTACAAGATAGGCTCCAAAATCTTGACCACCAATCCAATACCTCTGTTCTCTATCTGGGTATTTTATTAAATCTTATAACCATCTTATAAATATAGCTATAACTTTGTAAATAATTAACTTTGTCATTCATTTTAACAAATCGGTCAATCCAAGATATGATATTGAACTCGGCAGAACTCTTTGATTGGCCAAAGGTAAAACTATTATATGTTAAAACACAGAACGTTTACTGTGCTCTGTGGTATTATGGTATCATGTGGTATCGTGATGGGTAAATACCTCTCATTTGTTAACTGGTGTTATATAAAACAAAGTATACAGTTGTTCATATTGTCTTGCAGCAAATATTTACTTATAGCCATACTTTGAATTTCCATAGCAAAAGAAATATAATATTTGAACAAACAAGCATGCAGACAGTTTTCCACTTTCAAAGTCTTGTGTGCTTACCTATAAATCTAGGCAATTTGCTCTCCAGATTTGCCCTTACCTAACACCTTCATGAAAGCTCTGGCCACTTCCTTGTTGCGGAGGCTGTAGATGAGGGGATTCAGCATGGGAGTGAGGATGGTGTAGAAGGCTGACACCATTTTGTCCTGGGTGGGGGAACGATCAGAAACAGGCCGCATGTATATGAACATGGCAGCTCCATAGTACATTCCCACCACCATGAGGTGAGAGGAACAGGTGGTGAAAGCTTTGCGGCGACCTTCCCCAGACCCCATGCGAATGACAGCCAGAATAACATGAGTATAGGAAGCAATAATGACTGCTACAGGTAGGAGAAGCATAATTACACAGCAAATAAACATTAGCCTTTCAAATAGCAATGTGTTAGTGCATGAGAGAGTGAGAAGGGCTGGGACATCACAGAAAAAATGGGGTATTTCCCAGGCACTACAATATGAAAAGGACAATGCAACAGCAATGACAATTATACCATCAAGGGAGCCAAAAATCCAGGAAGAAACAGCCATAAGACCACAGGTTTTCTGGCTCATGAGAACTGAGTATCGTAACGGGTGGCAAATGGCGACATAACGATCATAGGCCATTGCAGCCAACAGGAAACATTCAGCTCCAAGCAGGGACACATATAAGAATATCTGGGCACCACAACCAGCCAAAGAGATGGACTTCTTGCCAGACAAATAGTTGAAGGCCATCTTGGGTACAGTAGTGCAGATGAGCATGAGGTCCATGAGGGACAGTTGGCTGAGGAGGAAGTACATAGGCATGTGGAGCTGAGTGTCCAGGTAGATGAGGAGAACCATGGCTGTGTTTCCCATGAAGGCCACTGTGAAGATGCCCAAGACCAGAGAGAAGAGGAAGATGTGGGTGGGGCTGTGATTGAAGATTCCCAGCAGGATGAAATCAGAGTTCAAAGTCTGATTTTCCCATGCCATGATGAATATATTCACTGTGGAGAACACAGCATGTGAGAAATAGCCAGGATTGTATTATGGAAGTGTCAAGGACTTCCAGCCTAGATCATCACACTTACAATATTTTCTAGATATGAAAAATTATTTCTCTGGACATCAATTTTTTTAATTCATAGACTAGTAATATTAAAGCTTATTTTTATCTTGATGCAATTTTAAATATAAAGCACATTAGCTAACAGACATAAAAAGTGTTATCATTAGGCCATAGGAGGTTGCCAAAATTGCATATAATCTAATTTTAGCAGCCAGTCAACTCAAATATGTACTGCAGATCATCCCTTCAGAAATACACTAAAAGTCATAAGACTCATGAAATGCTGGGAAATCAATGGCATTTTCCATGGAACTTAGAATATCACACCATGACACTAATAACAATTCTATCTACCAAAGTGTAGGGGGAAGCATGCACCACTGAAAATGAAATAGGGTTAGTCAAATGCCTGGTCAACAGAAGACATTGAGAAATCATCAATCAGAAGTCTATTAAATAATATTTATTGTTAATAATGGTGAGTTGTAGTGGAAGTAGTTCCTCACCAATTTGCCCATCCTTTATTCCATCTCTTAAAATGAGTGTATTCACGAGACATTCTGGTATATGCCATTTTAGTGCAGAGCAAACTAGAGGAGAGTGCAAGAGCATAGTTCAAACATCTGGAATAGATTATTTTGGTCACACACCTTAGATAATTAATTTTTGCAAGCCTTATTTTCTACTCTGTAATTTTTGATATTTGTTAATATTTATATTGTAGGGTGTTCCTAAGACTGAGATCACATTCATAGTGTGTGAACATTACCTGGAATATAGTTTGTACCATATAAATTTTTTAATAAATAAATACTGTTGGAGGGAAGAGAGACTTTGTCTTTAGATTATTCTAGTTTATATAAAATCAATCTTCCATTTCCTTTGCAAGACTCTTCCACAGGATTTCTTTAGCTACACAGTAGCATATTTTTATTTTTCTATATTCTCACCTATTTCTTTTCTTCTCTCTTGCTTCTCTTTCTCTTCTTTCTCTTGACTCTCTTTAATGGTCAAGGCATTAGCTTCCTTTCTATCCCTTTTCATGGGCTATTCCTCTTCTGGGAGTAATTTAGACAAGTGTCTTGATATTTTTATCTTAACTTTTGGAGAATAAAAAATTTCCTTGTGGTTCTACCAAATTTATTAAAATTGTGCATTTTATTTGACAAAAACTGATTCAAAACATGATATTATTATGCATTATCTTACCTGTTTTGTATTAATGTCTAGCAAAAGTAATCATATTAGCCCAGTACCATTTAAAATGCCCCTACAGGACGAATAGATAAAGAAGATGTGGTATATATACACAAGGGAATACTACTCAGCCATAAGAAATGATGAAATCCAGCCATTTGTGACAACGTGGATGGACACTGAGGGTATTATGCAAAGTGAAATAAGTCAGAGGGAGGTCAAATACCTCCTCATTAAGTAGTAGATAATAACAACAACAAACAAACACATAGAGACAGAGATTGGATTGGTGGTTACCAGAGGGGAAGGGGGGAGGGAGGAGGGTGAAAGGGATAATTCGGTACATGTGTGTGGTGATGGGTTGTAATTAGTATTTGGGTGGTGAACATGATGTAATCTATGCAGAAATAGAAGTATAATGATGTACACCTGAAATTTATACAATGTTATAAACCAATGGTACTGCAATAAACAAAAAAAATAAATAAACAAAATAAATAAATAAAATGCCCCTACAATAATAGATTTAAAATCAATTAAACTCTAACGAACATGTTATCATGCAAATAAGTGTAAAAAATGTTTTAAATTAAGAGCACTTATTTTTCAATGCATTCAAAAGTATTTTAACCAATGTATGTATACTCTACTCTTTATGTATATATATATAAACTCTGCCAAGTTTTATTTATATATATATATATATATATATATATATATATATATGTATATTGAAGAATTACTAGGAGTTTACTCAAACAAGGATGACTGGTAATGCTGTGCATGTTATGTCCAACACAAATGCCTGGCCAACAGGGTGAATGGGGGCTGAATCCCAGTCCATGATTAATATATATAGATATATATACCTGCTACTAGACATATTCCATGCTGCTAAATTATGCATGGAAATTCAGTTTGCCATAAGTTTTATATGTGAACAGATTACATAAAATGTTTTAAAGGAAAAAAAATGAAGTAATTGTCACTTGCATAAAAAAAAATTGCTGCACACTTATTTACTTACTATCTTTTAACATAATCAATAAATACACATTAATTTTATTAGGGATGGCTTAGGTATAATATGGCAATATTATACTGTTGTCTCCTGATATTTTTATATACTTCTTATGGAAGTGAAATGTACATATAGAAAAGACTGTTGAGTGAATTCATCTTCAACATACCATGGATAAAATTTTGTACATGTCTAAAGCTATGTGACTACCATGCTGAACAAAATAGGGACCAATTCCAAAGGATTTCCTCATGCCCTTTTACAGTCAACCACGCCCTGGACATAACCTATAGTTTATATATATCTCAAAGACTTATATTCTGCCTGTTCTTGATATCACATAAATCATAGAGTTTGCTCTCTTTTACGTGCACAGAAATGGAACTCATTATACTCCTGATCTGTGCACCTGCCGACTCATTGGCTCAACTCCTCTCCAGCCACACTAGCCTCTTTGTCTCTGGAACACACTTGGAATGCTCTAATCCAGGGTGTTTGCACTGGCTGTTCCCTCTGACCACACTCTACTCCTTAGACCAAGTCCCTCACTGCTTTCAGGCTCTTATTCAAATGCTTTCTGCTTCCTAAAGCTTCACTGCCTCTCTCTACCTATGCTGCCTTCCCTGCCTTGTTTTTTTTTTTTCTTTTCCCCCCTACTTGGTATTTCCCCCATCTAATACCATACTAATTTATATGGTTTTTGTCTGACTCTCCTTATTAGGATGCAAATTCCATCAAGGCAGAGATTTAATGAGTCACATTCAATAGATACTTGGTGAATCAAGGCATGTTTATTGTAGGAGATGCTTGTTTTTTTCTTTTGTGATTCAGATATCTTCCTTTCTGCTCCAGCCCTCTCCTGCAAAGGGGATGGTTGGTTTAGGAGTTCACAAAACTCAGTGTGCTGGCCTGATTGATTGAATAAACTTTATGTTGTGGCTGTAGAAACAGATTGTTGATCTGGAGGGGACACATGCCAAAAGGAGAAAAGCTTTCCTTGGCTGCATATATCACTCTAGAAGCCTTAACACCTCCAGGCAGTCTGATCAGTGTAATTCCAACATATCCTTGGATATTTTTGTTTCTAGTAAGTGTTTCCTTTCTGACTGCACTTTTGTGGAGGTAGGGAAGAAAAGGACTCTGGGGGTCAGGTGTGCAGCTTTTTTAGTAGAAGTCATTCACTTGATCTTCCTCTCAAAGCTACATATTTCATTCTCTTCCATTCTTCCCAGGAGATTTCAAGGCATTCGGAGCCATTATGTGGTGAATATTTCTTCTAAGCTTCCTCTTTTATTCCTATATCTGTGTTGGGACTTTGATTTATTCATCCACCAATTTCTGTCTACTTTCTCTCACTCTAATATTTGTTGACATCTCTAAACTTTTAATTACTTCTTACCATAATTATTGTAAAAAACTCATTTCTCGTTGAATTCTCAATAACTAGAAGCCTATCTATAAAGTTTAAAACATAACTCTATATTTGTACCTACCATATTCCAGTGTAATAAATTGTCATTTTAAATGTCTCCCTTGCTAATCCTGTGAACAAACTGTAGGCGTGCCCTGTCTCTTTCACTATTATTTCCTTCTAAATTCTGTCGGAGCATTGTTCACCTAGTCTGTGAATCTAACTCAACAATTCTAACAGAGACGTTTCTACATCCTAAATTCTTAATTGTTTTAAATTCTCTTAGAAATGTTTCTCACATTCATAATGCTTATCTAGCAACTCAGTCCCTGTTGTGTAGATAACTATGACACATGTTACTTAATTTTTTTTAAGAATCTTTACTCTTTCACTCTTCCTGCACACAATTGCTATTTTAATCTTTCTAAAAGCTTACTCTGTCATTCATCCTTGTGTAACACTATATTATATGCCACCCTTCTAAAAAACCCAAAATCTTGAGACAATAATTAAGATTGAAAAATGTCTATGATTTTTTCATGCTTGTTGATTACTTACATCAAATCACCTTCTGAAAATTTGCCATTTTTTTCTTCTACAATGTAAGGTTTCAAGCAATTGTGCTACATCTTTGAATTATACACAGAATATCAGATTAATCGACTTTTTCAAGTTGGAGCTACATTAGGTAATTGACTAGTTTCTAAATTAGAGACCAGGAGTGCCAAGAAAGCTTTGCAGCCTGAGAAACTCCGTGGACCAGGTACTTCTTTGGCCTGCACTTAACTGTATTCTCGTTTATCTTTTTGCTTAATCAGGGCCATATACTGCTGTTAAGCCTCAGTCATACTCACGTAGCTGGGATCATCTGAGGAACTGAAAGGTTGCTGCCATCCTGCAGTTTATTCCATGTCCAAACCTCCAAATCAAGATTTTTGAAGCAGCTTATAAAGAGAAATTGCTTAATTTCTGTAATCATTTAGGCCTGTGCTGCCCTGTCCCCCTTGTTAACAAAGGGCTGCACCTGACCCTATAATAAGGCCTCATGTGTCATCCAATTTTGCAGCCCATGTGCACCAACCAGCTCTGGGGTGTTAGAATGCTACACCTCCTCACAGTCTGTGCACCTAAGTAACATCAACTCTTCATTTAGTCTGTATCAGATCCTCCTGAAGAAGAGCAGGGTTCGGCAGCGGGACTAACCAAGACAAGTTGGTCTCTATTACTGTCAGTAGGGTTTTCATAAATGTGAGACACGCAGTTTTGAATTGTTATTTCCCAAAAGAGCAATACAATATTTAAGCCTAGTAAGTGGAGAGGTGGAGCCTATATATTTAATATTTTTATTGTTTGTTATTGCTTCAAGCTGAACATGAATATAAGGATACGTGAATACTATATTTTACTATGTTATATTATCTCACTTTTTGTCAAAACCGGTACCACAAACTCTCATTTCCTTACTGCCCTATCACAGGAAACTAGCATGAACAATGTTTCATGGTTGTCAATGCCTTTATTTCCAAACACAGTCAACTCAGGCTCCTCCAAGTGAACCTTAAGTAAGCAAAGCCTTAGTCAGTTATACGACATTAAGAACACATTTATTTTTATGTGTGTGTATACATATATGTGTGTATATATATATATATAGAGAGAGAGAGAGCATGATGGCTTGGTATAGATATTAGAGGTATGCACTTAAAGAAATAATGCATATTATTTCACTGTATATATGTTGTGTAATAATTTCCTAAGATTATATCATGAATTCTCATCAAATCTTCAACGTATCAAATAACGAGCCATTGTTTGCCACATTGTTGCCTTTAAAAACATACAACACAACTGTAGCTAAACAGGTAATTTATTTTTTTTTTTATACTTACAGGTTAAAAGGGAAATTGAAAAAAGTAGGGTAGGCAGAAGAGAGGAAGGGAGTCACGTTGGCTGAGTAAAGACAGTACACAATAATAGAATGCTGAAAGGCAGTGGATAATGAAGGAAAAAGTCTTGGAGTTGAAGAGAAACTGAGAGGAATAAGAAATAAGGAAGAGAAAAATGAGGCAAGAGGGAGTTGATTGAATGCAGATTGGGATCACTGATCCCAAGTGTCTGCCCCAGGTGTGCTGCACTCTGCCCACGAATGTCACATTCCCACCTCCAAACACAGACACAAAAACTAGGCACTATGTTCTAGATAAAATGGCATGCAAAAACTGTCCTTTCCTCCTGGTGGAAGCTTAAAACCACTTCTCACAAAAAAGACTGCTAATGCCTTTTAAAAAAGCTCACCAGTACTTTTGAAAAAACTTTTTTATCTGCATCTTCACCTCCTGACATTATGAATAAAACTAATTTTCAGTGATCCAACACACTACTTTTGGTTTTTTCCCAAAGCATCATTGTGTTGTATCACTCCCCTTCTCAAAAGCACTCAATGATTCCAATCTTCTGCAGAACAGACTTTCATCTCCTTATTGATCTTGTTTGTGAGGGACTGCAGAAAGTCATTCCAGCCTCTATTTCAAGCCGTCTGTTCTCCATTTCTCAATACAAACTGTGCCTTTCTAGCTATGCATCCCAAAGAGATAATACATACATCTGAGCTTTGGTCTGTTCTCAAGAGGTTTCTCTACTTGGACTGTCTTTCCGCTTCCACAATCTTTACCTTTCTAAATCATATTTCTCCTTTAAGTTCCAACATATGTGCATCTTTCTTCATTTTGTAGATAGCAATTTGTGTATATCTTGAAGTTACAGAAGATGTGTGGCCTCTACCTCTCTTCTATATAAAATGTAAATATTATCAATCATCAGATCAGATAAACTTTAGTTGTTGTGAAACGGAATGTGTTAATTCTTATGAATTCATCATTGAAGTGTTTGTCTTGCAGTATGAATTCAGTAGATAATCATTACCTTCATTGCACACATCTTGTCACACTTTTTTTTTTTTTTGGTAATCTTGCTGTCAGCTCCATTGTTATTTACTTGCAATTATTTTTGAAAACATTCTATTTTCCTTACTAGATTGTTGGTTCCTGATTAGTAAGTTATTTATTTTTTCTATGTGATGAGTAAACAGGAGATGTTTACACACAGATGGAGTCCATAAGATGCCCATAAGTGATTGAGAGCATGAACAAATAGGCTAGAACCACTGGAGAGTCTTGCGATGGTTCTTAACTTAGCATGTCTTATATTGCTCTAAATAATATCTTACATTTACTTAGCATCATCTCAGGTATTATTTAATTTAATATTCAAAAACCCTACATTAAATATAAAAACAGATTAATTTTACAGACAATATAAAAAGATAAGTTGCAGGTCAACATGAAAAATTACCTATTTGAAGGACTTCAAAATCATAAAATTTCTAATAAATAGCTTTTGAATGAGATGTGGTTCCATCTTGCTGAACTCCAGAAGGACTGAGATATTTTGAAATATGTACTTTTTACCTCAGACTTACCTTCTAGATGTTCCTTAGAAGACATGGCATTACTTACTAAGTAAACGAATATTTAAATTTCTAGAGAAAACCTATGTAACACAATTTTGCTAAGTCATGATTTCAATTTGCAATCCCTCTAGGTTATCCATTCCCTTGCCTTTAATTATACTAATGTGTGTTATCACCCACTTTTTCTCCTAGGGCTTCATATAAAATTGATCTCTTATCTTGAAAATGTGAATCTTATTGACATTTAAGATCAAAATAAAATTCTGTCAGTTTCTAGATTAATAATATAAACTGTCTGTTTCCCATGTATCTCCTGGTTCATTCATATATTGACTCAATTTTCACTTTTTTTTTTTACCTTCTGTCATTTCAAACTAGTTCTTCACTATTAACTCCATAAGCTTATGTGACAAACAGACAGTTGGATTTCTCATTTTAAAATAAAATGAACAGAAATACTCATTGTGTTTTGGGCTTTATTACTATTACATAAAACTCTATTCAAATTCACTAATTATTTTCAAACTGATGATTCAAATGGTTTCACTCTGGGAGTCATTTGACTTGAGATTCCTATACTAGAGATTTCAATACAATTTTAATTTATTCTCTTTTGAAAACATCACTTGTGGTTACTGTTTCCAGATTCTAGTACTTGTTGTCTTGTCACCATCTGCAGACACTATACACTTGGTTAATGTTTCCTCCTTGGAATAATTTGATTTCCCAAGATTTTTAGACTTGTCCTTCTCCTTCTCTTTTGTTCATACTTATGATCACTTCATCCATGTGTCTTCACTCATTTTTTTCCTGAATTCTAGGTACTACTAAATGCCTGCTATTTATATTTTTTTGATAATCCTTCCTTATCTCATATTCACCATGCCCAATTCTGAATCATTATCTCCACATGAATCTATTGCTTTTAATGTCAACTTCAGCTTCTAGGTCACCCTCCTTCTTGTTAATGATGCTCCCCACCTGGGAGTTACGAAGAATAGGAACAATGTTCTAGAAGGGAAATAACTGGGTTTTCAAAAATAATGCCCAATTGAGGACAAGAATGCTTGAACTATTTTACAGTCTCAGTAGCTATGTAAACAGAAAAAGCATTTTCTTTCATCAAAATCATTTGATATTGCTTGATTGGTTTTTTTAAACTTTTGTGAACCTATTTTGTAAGAAATGGTTTCTCATTCTTACATTAATATACATTTTCTATATTGATTTAGGTAATTGTCTAATGTATTTATTGACCATTCAGATTTCCTCTTCAATAAACTGCATTATAAATCATTAAGTTATCTCTCATGAAAGCATGAAGAGAGGAATATAATTTCATATAGATTTCTAATTTTCACAGAATCATATCTTGGGTTGGAGTCTCTTTCTACACTGATTTATAATGTCATCTAATATCATTCACCAAATTCCCATACATGGAAGTATCTGAAGTCATTAATTAAATTAATTTATGTATTACAGTATTACCTAGTTTTTATTTCTATGGCTTAAAAAAGAATATTGATGTCATGGAGGATGCCATCTCTTGTTTTATACTTCTATTTTCTTAAGATCTAAGCATTGCTTAAACTTTATCTTCCATCTCAACTGCTTAAATCCAGGACTTTTTATTTTAACAAATAAATAATTTTGTGATAAAATCATATATGTTAGCGAACCTGTTCCTCATAACTAAAAGCAATTTTTAAGTTATTTGGATTATTTTCATTATTCTGGACATTTCTAAGAATTTATTTCATATAAATGTCCATGAGCACAATTGCTGAGCGCTAATTTATATACAAATAGAAATTAATTGCATACCAGCAGATTGCTCCCAAAGATACCATCAGACCATGTTCTGAAGTGCAGTTTAGAATATTCTTATCTGCCCATATCTTTTGCACTATTTAACATTATTCAGCTTCTGAAAATTTCCTGTTCTATTCAATACAAAGTGATATTTTATTGTTATTTAATTTTTATTTCCCTGATTTTTAATTAAACTGGGGTCTTTTCAAAGATGACTTCTTAATTTAGATTTTATTGGTTTGTTTGTTCTAGACATGTAAATTATCTTCTTCAGTCTGTTTCAGTGTGTTAATCTTGATGTCTTTTACTAGATAAATATTCTTAAGTTTAATGTAATTAGATAATATTTCATTTATCTTTTTTGGTTGAAGAAATTGCCCCTTCCTCCTTATAAGAAATATTTTATATTGTGTTCAAATAATTCTATAATATAACATTATTTATTTAAGTCAAATCAATCTAGAGTCCAGTTTCTATACACATATTTAAATAAAAACATAAATTTATTTTTCTTTATATACTGAGAAAGCTTTCTTTATGTCAGGTCATTGCAATTTTTATCCTTTTGATATGCAATTCCTCCTTTATCAGAGATTGTTTCAATATATCCTAAGTTGGATTTTGAGATCAATTGTGTCCCATTGGTCGCTTTGTATTTTATTCTGGTTTATCTGTGAGTTATATTAGATATGTAAAATAATTTAAATATTTTTAAAAATTGTATTGAAGATAATTGGCATTGTTATAATATTGGGATCCCGTCCTTCAACACAGAATTCTTATTTTTCCCATCATCTTGTATGTCCTTTATTTTACTCATAGAGGACTTTTTGGATTCTAACTTACATTAATTTATATATCTCCTACACTTATCCTTTATTATAAATAGCATTTTATTTTTTATAAATCATCATTGCTGTTGTGGACAAAATGTTAAGTAATTTTGTAGACTGATCATGACAAACTGTCTTCTTAGGTTAATAGATCTATGATTTTTTGGATTTTTCTAGTTAAGTGATCATTTCTTTGGGAAACAGTAGTGTTTTCTGAATCTTAAATCTCATATTTGTTTCTTTTTTTTTTCTTTTTCTTGTTGTCAAGGACATCCATTACAATGTTAATCTATTGTGGTACAGTGATCATTAACATCTTAATACCAATTATAAAATTAATGTATTTTAATTTTTATATAAACATTGGTAAATTAAGTAATTTCTATTCTATTACTAGTGTTCTGTGACTTACTATGTTATATACATACTGAACATTATCAAATTCTTTTCATTTTTCTGCTTTGAAAATCATATAATAGTTGTCATTTTGCCTGGTAATATTGCAACTTACACAGATGGATTTTCTGATTTTTTTTTTTTTTTTTTTGTGAGGAGATCAGCCCTGAGCTAACATCCGCCAATCCTCCTCTTTTTTTGCTGAGGAAGACGGCCCTGGGCTAACATCTGTGCTTATCTTCCTCCACTTTATATGGGACGCCGCCACAGCATGGCTTACCAAGCAGTGCGTCGGTGCGCGCCCGGGATCCGAACCAGCGAACCCCGGGCCGCCGCAGCGGATCACGCGCACTTAACCGCTTGCGCCACCGGGCCGGCCCCTGGATTTTCTGATTTTAAACCATCTTTGTCTCACTGGAAAAAATCCTACTTGTCAGAAATTCAAATTGCTAAACTATTTGGTTCATAGCTGCCAAGTGTACCATTATTTATTTTACGGAATTTCTAAGTTTTCTATTTTAGAGTTTTCTTTTGTAAATGTAATACTATTGGTTTTTAAATTCTGTTTGAGTATCTCTACTTTTAATTTGTGAATTATCCAATTAGTAGTAAAAACTTTGGTTTTTTTCCTATCATTTTCACATATTTCACTTTACTTTCCATTCTTTTATTATCTTTTTAGTAGTAAAAACTTTGGTTTTTTTCCCATCATTTTCACATATTTCAATGTACTTTCCATTCTTTTATTATCTTTTATATCTTTTTTTCTGTTTTATAATATGTAGGGGTTTTATTCATCTTTTTTTAAGTGTTATAGTTGTATTTTGAGTTTTATAATTG
The DNA here is from genome assembly GCF_020826845.1 of Diceros bicornis minor. Classification (NCBI taxonomy): domain Eukaryota; kingdom Metazoa; phylum Chordata; class Mammalia; order Perissodactyla; family Rhinocerotidae; genus Diceros; species Diceros bicornis. The sequence goes on along the minus strand of NC_080769.1, from coordinate 2,632,767 downwards.
TTTTTCTTTACAGAAGATTCATGCACATGTTCCTTTGCCCTTGTTGATTTGATAATTTACTTAATTGTATATCTTTCTTAAGAAGACAAGAGCTGCAGTTTATGGCACTATGAAACCTTTCTCTTTACTACCACTCACCCAGTGTTAACATACATGGTATATTGTTTTTGGACTTTATACACTAGTAATAAAAAAACATATTTTTTTCCAAGTACACCTTCACTTATATTCACAATAGAGCTCTAAAGGCAACCTAGATAGATATTATAAACATAAGTCTAAGTGAAAGTGGTAAAATAGAGAAGGAAACTTATAAAATGAAACCAGTTATTTAAAAACACAGCAATTTTTTAATATTGTTTAGTAAGACATAGATGAATTTAAAAGTATTAGCAAGGACTTGAATAGTGCAGAACAAATAATGAAACTTGGGAGGTAGAGGGGATTGGTACTTGGTGAAAAACAAGCAGATTTATCCTTTTATTAATATTTATGTCTTTAGTCAATAGACAACAATTATAACACAATACTAATATTTATGAATTCAGGGAGGGGTTAATAAAATACTTGTTATTCTAAACTTTTCTGCATTTTAAATATCCTAAAATGTTGTGTGAAGCTAAAGTAATGTAAGCGTTCTCAGAGATTACCTCTTTCTCAAAATATGCCTTTTTCAAAAGAATGCCATTCACTTACCCTTCACTCACCAGATGTCCAACATTCGTACTCAAGTCTTTACAAACTGTCAATAATTTTTGTGCTTTCTTTTTTTAAAAATTATTTTACTGAGGTCGCAGTGATTTACAAAATGTGTAAATTTCAGTTGTACATCAGTATATTTCAGCTTCTGTATAGACTGCATTGTGTTCAGCACCAAAAGTCTAGTTTCCGTCCATCACCATACATATGTGCCCCTTTACCCCACTTTGCCATCCCTTTGCTCTCTTTCCCTCCATTAACCACCAATCTGTTCTCCTTATTTATGTGTTTGTTTGTTTGTTCTCCATATATAAGTGAAGTCATATGGTATTTGTCTCTATAACTTATTTTGCTTAGCATAATACCCTCAAGATCCATCCACATTGTTGCAAATGGCACAATTTTGTCTTTTTTATGGCTGAATAGTATTCCCTTATATATATATACCACATCTTCTTTATCCATTCATCTGTTGATGGGCACTTGGGTTGCTTCCACTCTTGGCTATTGTGAATAATGCTGCTTCACCTTCCTAAAATATTTTCATTTTGTGCATTTGCTGTTTTCTATCACATGATCATTTTCCCTGATTTTTTTAATTCTTTTTCCTTTCATGTGTTACATTGGGTATTCTTAATCTAAATTCTTTTTTTTTCTTTTGTGAGGAAGACCAGCTCTGAGCTAACATCCATGCCAATCCTCCTCTTTTTGCTGATGAAGACTGGCCCTGAGCCAACATCCATGCCCATCTTCCTCCACTTTATGTGGGACGCTGCCACAGCATGGCCTGACAAGCTGCATCGATGCGTGCCTGGGATCCTAACCTGGGCCACCAGCAGCAGAGCGTGTGCACTTAACCACTATACCATGGAGCTGGCCCCTTAACCTAAATTCTTGGTACGAATCCATTAATATTTGCTTTTTTTGGTCTTCTAATATATGCCTGAAATTGTATATCTCTTCATAAAATGACATTTTAAATGTTTTAAACATTTTCTTATTATTTCATTTCAAAATATATCTAACCTATTTTGATTTGTGAGGTATGTTGAATTTTCCACAGAGGATAAAAATCTTTACCATTTTACAACTTTTCTCCTTAAAATTTGTCAAGATTTTTTAATTGAACCAGGAAAGTATACTCCGTAACTCCCAAGACTAGGTCATAAAAGATAATAATTCACTTTCTACTTCACTCACTGGAATGGCCATTCCTGAAAGCTTTTAGCAATCATGTAAAGAATCTGTCCTTAGGCCACCATGTTGTGAAAAGCTCTGGACCGCAGGGATAAACCAAGGATGGGTGCTTCAGCCAATAGCTCCAAGCTGACAGCCAACATCAACTGTCAGACATTTGAGTAAAGACACTTCCAGCTGATTCCAGCTCCTAGCCACAGAATCTTTCCAGATGTTTAAGAACAGAGACAGACCCCATCCCCATTAGGCCCTGTCTGATTTCCTGAACCAGAGAATCCATAAACATAAGTGATGTTTTATTTGTTACACAGCAATATTAACTAGAATAGACTTTATTACCAGAAATAGAGTGATGGAATTAAAAAAAACCTAAAAATATGCATTGGTAGAAGTTGAAAGGATCTGGAAGAGACTGTTAATGGAAGCCTAAAGGGCCTCAAGAAGTGAGTTAGCAGAGGCTCACAGGTAGTCAAGGAGATTGTCACGGAGGGCTTAAGGAAAAGTAAGGGAAATGTTATTGAAGCTCAAGGAAAGGAGACCCATTTTGTATAGTCACATAGGGTGTCAATACTTTGTTGCCCATGGTAATGTAGAATACAGGAAATATACATAATTAACATGATGATGTAACAAGTTTCCCAGGCAGAGTATTGCCATTTGACCTTTTCTTATTGTCTATTACAAAAGGAGAAAGGAGACAATGAGCTAAAGAATAAAATGTCAAATTTAAAGGAGTCAAGACTTTCTGGGTTAAGAAATAAATTTATCATCTCCAGCCTCTCCAGATGACAAAGTATTATTATAATTAAGAAAAGGCCCCATGTCAAATATCAAATCCAGCATGGAAATATAAAATCTGTTGTTAAGGCCTCATAAAAACCTAAGGAAATACCTTATATAACACACAACACATAGGCAGAAGCTTTCTAAAATCTTAAGGCCATAACCCCCAGATTCTCTGTGGTGCACAGTGAGGCTTCTAAGACCTATGAGCTTTGTCCCACTGTAGACTCGTATTGATCTCAAGGGACCTAAATGCTTATCTTGAAGAGATTAGTGCTTGTGGTTTTCTCTAATGGAATAAATACCAGCATAATTCATAGGAAACCCACATCATTTTAAAGATAATTTTTCTGGCCAGCATGGGTTAAAGGGAACTGTGCAGTAATGCCCTAATCTTTCCTGAAGACAGGTGTGCCCTTGGCCCTCAGCTCCTGGAAGGTAACCTCTAAGCCGTTCAAATGTGCTATCTGAAAATTATCTTTGTTTTCCTGGGGCCTTTTGGCCACATGAGATAGTCTATGCCTACAATGTGACTTAACGGTGGGGAGCCTGGAACCATGCAGTGTCTTCTTGACCTCAAGATGGGCTTGAGATTAAGTTCAGCCACATATGTATTTATTCTTATTGGTGTGACTGACCACAAATTAAAATTCTGGTCATCAAAGCTCAGATAAGCTTCCCTGGTTGGCAATATTCTGTGCATGTTGCCACACATTATCATTGGGAGAAGTAAGTGCTGTCTGTATGACTCCACTGGAAGGGACCATTGGAAGCTTGTGCCTGGTGTCTCCTGGACCCTGCCTTATGCCACTCTTCCTTTGTCTAATTTTAATCTGTATCCCTTTTGCTGTGATAAAACATAACCATAGGTTAATGGTTTTTCTGAATTTTATGAATATATTCCAGCAAATTATTAAAACTGAGCATAGTTTTAAGGACCCTTAAACTTGCAGTTGAGGTCATAAGTAAAAGTGGTCTTGAGGACTCCTATACTGTGGGGGACAGAGACATCACACAATGAAAAGACGCTTTTACACCACTTGACTGTTGCAGGAATTAGACTGACAATTTTGCTCTGTTGCAAAGTCAGTTTATTTATTCAAAAGAAGAAAAGATTGACAGGGAAAACCCAAGAACTCAGAGAGTGAGACCATGAGCTGTTGAGAAGTATTCCCAGACCACTACACTGAGCCTTAACCAAGGAGCATGTGCCTAGCTGGATTTCAGAATTGCCATGACCGATGACTGCTTTTTGCCTTCTTTTTTCACCATTTTTGAATAAGTGGGCCTATAGCTGTGCCCAATGCCTGTCCTGTCATTGCGTAGCATGTGTGGGAGGGCAGGTAACTCTCTCTTTAGGTCGCAGGTCCTCAGATAAAGGAAACATGACACTCAGAGCTGACACAGCAACTGTTCCTGAGATGCCTCATTTGTCCCTGGATCTTATTTATAAGATGAGATCCTGGAACTCTAGACTGATGAGCCTAGTGTTGAGTTTTTTGAGGGGGATGGGTGGCTTTTGACAGAAGAATGAGTATATTTTGCTTTGGAGTTGGATGTGTTCATGGTGTGAACTGTAGTAGATTATGTTTCTAAAAATTGGTCCAACTGTATCTCCCATTCACAGCTTTTCTAGAAATTTGTGACTTTGTTGTCAAGAAGTAAAACATATGTCTCCCTCTGCTTGCATGTAGGCAGGTCTTTGAGATTGCCTTGAACAAGAATGTGGCAGAAATGATGCTGTATGATGTCTGAGCCCAGGCCATGATATACTGTGTATTTCTGCTTTGTTCTTTTAGTAGTACTTGTTCTTGGATAGTTTAGCCACTCTGTAAAGTCTACTTTCAGGAAACTTTTACAATGTGAGCTATTTAGCCACCTGCAGAGACTATATGGAGAAAGAGATAGAGAGAGAGAGATTCCCAGGCATCCTCCAACTGCTTCAGAACCCTGCTGTTCCAGCGCCAGTCACTATCTGGCCACACATGGTGCTCTGAGCTAGGACTTCCCAGCTGAGTTCTTCCTGGATTCCTGACTCACCGAAACTAGAAGAGATGATAAAATATAGTAGTGCTTGAAGCCACTAAGTTTTGGGGTCATTGTTGCACAGCATCAGGCATTGGAAAAGAAAAGTCTTCTCTTAGAAAATTCATCCCTGGATGACACACACAATTTTTTATTTTGTTTTTTTTATTGTCTAGTAAATTACTGTATATTTGCAAGTTTTTATTAGTATTTGTTATTTTCTTATTAAATTAAGAAAATCCTATTATTTCTTGAAATGTTCTTATGTAGTTTAAGTATCAAATATTGTCCACCTTAGAATATTTCTTGGAAACTATTGCCTCTTTTAATATTATTCAAATTTTGTGAATTTCCACAGTATATTAACTTTTTCTTACCTATAGAAATGACTTCCTCTACTTTTTTGCTTTTTTAGTAGATTTTTGATGATTTAATTATTTTTAAAATATACCAATTCACAAATTTTCATACATTTTTTGAGTCACTGTCACCTCTGTGATAAAAGATGTATATTCAATAAACATAATTGACAACAAAAAGAACAAAACCAAAAGAAATTAAAATTTTTATGAAATTTTGTACTGCAATAGATAATGGCAGAAATAAAAAAATGTGGCTATGTCCAAACTGAGTACTCTTAATAGACTTACATATTTTCTCTTAATTAGGTATAATCAACATATAGAAAATTGCATATACTTAACATATACTATTTGATGAGTTTGGACATGCACATACACCCATGAAACCATCAGCACAATCAAAGTAACAGACATATCCATCACTTCCAAAAGTTTCCTCAACATTCCTCCTTTTTTATGGTAAGAATTGATTTATGTATCCAGCACCATCCTTGAATCTCAGGGGTAAATCCACTTGATTATGGCCTAGGATTATTTTAACGTGCTGTTAAATTCAGTTTACTAGCATTTTTTTTGAGAATTTTTGCATCTATATTTATCAGGCATATTGGCTTGTAGTTCTCTTTTCATATAGTGTCTTTGGATTTGGTGTCAGGATAACACTGGATACATAAAAAGAGTTTGAGAGTATTTTCTCCTCCCGTGTTTTGGATGAGTTTGAGAGATCTGATGTTAATGATTTTGTGTAACTATTTTTAAGTGTTTGGCAGCGTTCACCAGTGAAGCCGTCTGTTCCTGGGCTTTCCTTTGTTGTGATTTTTCTATTTTTCCATGATTCAGTCTTGGTGTACCGTTATGTTCATAGGAATGTGTCCACTTATCCTAGGTTATTCAACGTACTGGCGTGCTGTTGTCAGCAGTCTCTCACAATCTGTTTTATGTCTGTGGCATCAGTTGTTATATCTCCTCTTTTATTTATGATGTTATTTAAATTTTCTCTTTTTTGTATTAGTTAATCTTGCTACAGGCTTGTCAATTTTGCCTATATTTTCCAAAAATCAACTCTCAGTTTTGTTAATTTTAAGCAAACATTGACAGGACTAAAGGGAGAAGTAGCCAGCAATACCATAATAGCAGAAGACTTCAATGCCCCACTTTCAGCATAGATAGAACATCCATACAGAAAATCAATAAGTAAACAGTGGACTTGACCATCACAATAGACCAAATGTACCTAATAGACATACACAGAACATTCCACCCAATAGCACCACAATACACATTTTTCTCAAACACACATGGAGATTCTCCAAGAAAGATCATATGTTAGGTAACAAATCAAGTCTTAACAAATTTAAAACATTGAAATTACACAAACTATATTTTCTAACCACAATGAAATGAAATTAGAAATCAATAACAGAAAGAAAACTGGAAATTACTCAAATAGGTGGCAGTGAAAAAACACACTCTTTTACAACTAATGGGACAAATAGAAATCAAATGTGATATTAGAAAACATCTTGAGACAAATAAAAATGAAATACAACATACCAAAACTTACGTGATGCAGAAAAAGCAGTACTTAAAGGAAGTTTATAATGATAAATGCCTATGTCAAAAAAGAAGATATCAAATAAAAAAACCTAACTTATACTACAAGGAACTAAAAAGAAAAAAAAAACTGCAGTAGGAAGGAAGTAATAAAGATTAAAGCAAAAATAAACAAGATAGAGAATAGGCAAACATATTTTTCTAAACGAAGGCTCTCAACTGTAAAATGAGGGAGTATTATTATCAGTTGCCTGAGGTCATTAAAGAGTTGCATAAAATAATGCATTAAAAAAACTTTGCAAGGTTCAGCCAAATATATTACACTTATTATGCTTTGAAATTGTTGATAATTATGTGAAGATTCTGAATGTGTTCATTAACTAGACTGCTAATAATAATTGCATGGACCACAGGCATTCAGAGTCTAACATTTTACCCTTTCAATCAGGGAGACATAGATTATCCCTCGTGCTTACTGGCATTATTGTGCTTCTACCTTTCCTCCAAGGGTGGGGAGATTGCACATCCCCTCCCCTTGACAGCAGGTGTGACCATGTGATTTATTCGGCCAATAAAATGTGAGCAGAAATGATTGGTAGAGACATGAAGAACCAGTGTGCACTTTTCTATGTTCTTTTCCTCCATGTGGCTGAGCTTTGGCTATGGAAATCTATCTTCCCATACTCAAAATGATTTTATGTACTTTTAAAACAGTAAAAACTATCATGATTCTCTTTGTTTGCACTTGTACATAAGAATTTCTTTTCAAATGAATTCTGTATCTTTCATATTGTGATTCTCCTTGATGTTAAAATGTATGTTTGAATCTCATTTCAAACATATGTTTTACATTATTTACTATTAATGCCTGTTTTCAAAATGTGTACTTGAATTCCTTTTTAAGTGTTTGGTAGATGTTTGTCTACATGTGAGATCAAGGGTCTCTCTCACTGCGGATGCCAAATCCTCTGAGAAGGTATCCAGAGGACTAACTTATTTTATGTCCATATTTATAAAAGAACTCATGAAGCTGATATTTTCAGATCTGTGGTAAAGTAGTCAGCTTCTAATTGGTGACTGATCCTATTGTCTTTTTTCTACTTCCTTTTTTTAGTAAATGCTTACAAATCATTTTTCAGCGTGACTGAGTTCTTATTTTCAGTGCCTCTGTCAAGTGCATCCAATGCAGAGAGCCCCCTGCCAGCCATATTTTGCAGATATTGTGAGCTAGAAGTAAACCTTTGTTGTATGAAGCTACTGAGATTTCAGGGTTACTGATTATTGCAGTATAACCTACCATATTATGGCTGATACTATTGGCAATAAAAGAAATCTTTCATATGACACTATCAGAAAGCAAAATATTACTCCTCAATTGATTTAATGAGTGTATGGAGAAACACGTGATAATAGATGGGAAGTGAAAATTTGTACATTCCTTTAATCAACCTAGCAAATGACGTTTAAAGCATAAGGAAGTAAATTTATCCCCAAACCTTTTGAACATATTCTTCGCAAAATTGTTGCCTGATGACAATTATAATGTATCTATATCTTTTTCCTGCCATATAACAGAAGCTGTGTAAAATGTTTCTAATCCTCTCGTACATGACTCCATAACCCCCACCAAACCCACTACTCTTTTCACACCATACATTTCATTTACATTTTATGTTATTCAAAAGAACATATATTTTTCACATTTAGTTTTGAATGAATAAATAACTGAATATTTTTATTTCTTCTATAATATCAAATGTGGCCTTTCAAAATTAATTTATGCTGTTTTAATTCTAGGTTTATAAATATTTGAACAGTGGATAAATATAGAACAGAAGTTTACCATAAAATATATCTAAAGATAACCTTTTTGGCTTTTTAAAACTGAAATTTTTAGTGAGAGCTCTTAACTTGTCAAAGCATGAGTGGGGATCTCTAATTCATAACACTAGATCTTTTAACCAGTGACATATTCAGATAATTCAAAATCTTCAGAAAGAAAATATTTTGATATAAGACATGTTTTAATGACATTATTTATTAAATTTACATCACTTATATCTATACAATCCCAATCAAATATCTCAACTTATTGCTGAAAACATGAATTTCACTTAATAATTTAGGGTATTGTTGTTATTGCCATGTACTAGATTCCAACTCCTGGTGACCCTGCGTACAGCAGAGAGAACCCTGCTTGGTCTTTTTGCGCCATCCTCTCACCTTCTGTCGCTATATCAGATAATGCTGTCCTTCTATTTATAGGGTTTTCATGGCCAATTTTATTGCAAGTGGGTGCCCAAGTCCTTCTTCCTAGTCTTTCTTAATCAGAAAGCTCCACTGAAACCTGTCCATCATGGGTGAGCCTGCTGGTATTTGAAATATTGCTGGCATAGCTTTCAGCATCACAGCCACACGCAGCTGCCAAAATATGACAACTGACAAACAGGTGGTGTGACTCCCTGACTGGGATAAACCCAGGCCACAGTGCTGAGAGTGCCAAATGTTAAACACTAGACCACCAGGGCTGGCTGATTTAGGGTAAGCCTCAGCAGTTCCCTATACATAGTCTGAATAAAACAATATTTCCATGATTTTCTTGATGGCACATTTCATTTGTTCAATTCTAGGTATGTAGATAATAGGGTTGAAGAGAGGGGGGACTACGGAATAGAAAACAGAAAGGACCATGTCCTGGATGGTGGCAGAGATTGCAGATGGCATAGATATACATAAAAGCCTGAGCTGAGGAAGACAGACACCCTGAGGATGTGAAGGACGCAGCAGAAAAGTTTCTCTACTCCAGGCTATAGTCCCCAAAGCTGGCTCATATAATGAACTTACACCAACTTTGATTTATAGATTGATTACGGATTATTTGCATCAACACTTGCAACTTTGTGCTCTTCAAGGGGCAAGGAAAGTTTTTTTTACACATACTTGATGTTAAGTACAGATTTTTAATAATGTATAAGATGTCACATTATGAAAATATTCTTATCACTAAGTATTTATCTATATGGCTTCTGATGCAGAGGAGAAAATTTCACCCTCATTATCAAGATACTACCTGTACATGTTTAATAATCTAAACTAAAGATTATTATTACTAAAGAACTAAAAATCTTACGTTCTGGATATTTTTTGAGGTTCTTTGGATAGAGGGAAATATCAATAATTTGAGTGATTAAGAGCATGGCTTTGATTTCTTGTTATCTGGATAAAAATACTGGTTTCCATTAAAATGCGAAGTGGGCATTTCAAACTATAAGCGCAGTATCTCTATCATTATCAAACTGGGAAGAATGTACTCTCTCTCATAGCACCTGGTCTGGATTAGATGACTCAATATGTAAACACACTTAGGACGATGCCAGAATATCATAAATGCTTCTTAAATGTCCCTTATCATTTTCAGAAATATTGCTATTACCATTCTGTGTTCCATTATTTTCAAGTCATATACTACTGTCAGACCCTTTCTAAATAAAATTTATGTATCAATTCTAAATCTCTCAAAGGTAATATTGTATCCCCTTTTAACAGAGAGCAAAAGCCTGCCCAAGTTTAATGGCTGCCATTTCATCACATCAAGCTGTCTCTCACGTGGTTCTCACACATGTGCTGCATTCAACAGACAGCTGAGAGTTGGCCAATTCAATATCTCTATAGGTTTCCAAAACAATGCCCTCATAGTTTTATGATGATGAGTTAGTTATAATTTTCCCTTATATAAATTTCATGTATGGTTGTATAGGGGCTATATAACACGCATCCAAAGTATTTTTAAGCAGGACAAATTCTCCTATGGAAGAGACACAGGACGTTGGCTGCAGATTAAGGAGACAAGAGATTTGGGAAATATCATCATTACTTAGCAGGCACATGAAATTGAAAATATACTTCACCCAAGATGTATTTACTTTGTCTATAATAACAAGATAATGGTGCAAACTAAGATCAATATTAATAATATATGTTCATTCACTGATTTATTCCTTGAGTCAATGATTCAACACATATATACCTATAGGCCAGAATTTTTGTGAGTAATAAATGAAACAAGACAGGTCTCTAAACTCCTGAAATCTGCATTCTGTTAGAAGAGACTGAGAGAGAACTGTTAAGCATTACAGAAAAATCTAATTTGGAGAGTTTTAAGTTCTTTGATGAAAATTCAAAGGGATAATATGACATGTAAGAAAGAGTATGTGATTGAGGGAGGGGAGCTGGGATTGGTCAGATAAATGAAAGTGCTTGGAAGCCATCACAGAACTATGAAAATAGAGAAACATGTTTTTACTCTTCCTCACCAAGCTAATGTTTTCCCGTGGTCTTGTGTAAAGAGAAGCCATACATATATATGTGCTATATATATATGTTGAATTTCTTTCATAAATAAGATTGATGCTTGATTTTCCTAACAGAATAATAATTCACACTTTTTCTAGCCTGATTTGTCCCACATGTTAGTTTAAGTGAGAAACTGAATTATGGAGTTTAAATTCTAATCTCACAAAAAAGGTAAAAACAGTTTTTGACGTAATAATCTAATCCCAAGAAAAGAACTAAAATCATGGAAACAAATAATCTTTTAAAAAGCTTTGACTAATTTAGGCTAAAATTTCATTTTTTTAAGATTTTCCTCATTGTTAGTAAAAGTATGAGTTGGTTTTTCTGAAATGTTTGTGTACAATTTTTTAGAGAATTACAAAAGAAATCTTCTTTGCATTATCAATTAGCATACCTTACTGTGTTGACATTCTGAAAGTGTTTCTAAGTTTTCACTGGAATACTTTCTAATGAAGCCACAATTTGTTTCATTGAAACAACATAATCATTTTCATTGTCCTGATAATAGACTTCAACGCTTAAGGAACTTAACCTTTTGTGTTGTCAATACCAATAATCCATAACCAATCTATAAATCAAAATTGGGGTGAGTTTATTACGAGCCAAGTCTGAGGACTAGCCGGGGTCCTTCCTTCCCCAAGGAAGGAAGAGCACCAAAGAAATGGAGTGTACAGAGTGATTATATACCATCTTGGAACAAAGAGCCCACATCACATATGACAGGAATGTCCCTTTTACAACTGTCATGAGATGCTGAGCTGGCACAGCAGATCGGTGGTCAGCAGGTCCGTGCTCACAAAGTGAGCACAGCAGGTGGGTAATTAATCCTTAGTTTAGGGAGAGATGCTTATCCTAAAGGAAATGCCGATATGGGGGATGTTACATCTCTATCTTTAAGGGCATCATTCTTGTCTTTGGAAAATTGTAAATGTTTAAAGCAGATATACAATGTGTGCTTACCAGGCCAAATTTCACATCAGGCCCTTTTGGAAAAACAACATCAGGCTGAATTAGTTTTAAACCAAATGGTTTTCTCATACACTCCAATGTATCCTATTGCTTGCCAATTTATTTATCATTTTCATTGGTTTAGGAGCTGAAAAGTTATCATAACTAGCAGCCCCAATGGACAGACTAGGTGTAAATTGGCTGCACGTGATTATATGCAACTAAGAATTGGTGAAGAAAGCCTGGAGTATATAGAATTCAATTCTTTTTTTTTTTTTTTTAAAGATTTTATTTATTTATTTTTCCCCCCAAAGCCCCAGTAGATTGTTGTATGTCATAGCTGCACATCCTTCTAGTTGCTGCATGTGGGATGCGGCCTCAGCATGGCCGGAGAAGCGGTGCGTCAGTGGGCGCCCGGGATCTGAACCCAGGCCGCCAGCAGCAGAGCGCGCACTTTAACCGCTAAGCCACGGGGCCGGCCCTAGAATTCAATTCTTATTTTATTAACATTATGTTGTAATTTTCAGATGTACAAACATTTATACTTCTACTTTGAGCAAGTTATAATTTTATTCCATACAAATCATTCCTATACACTAAATTCAAGCAATCCAATCTTTTTTGTGCTGAAGACCACAACTTCTTAATTAGTCAAAATCTAGGTATTAAAAGCATTTGTATATACACAAGCAAGACACATCAAAATTTTTATAAATTTGTCATCCACCATCAGTAAACAGTCTGTTTTTTCATAGCATTTAGAATAATTATATGATCAGTGCTATTTGAAATAGATCACTCAAGCTGTAAAAGTAAATACTGCATATATTTCTCTTTTTTATATTTAAATGTTTTAGGGCTTCTGAAAATGGACTGTTGCTTTTCATGATAGCATCAGCTGAAATCTTCACAAATAAATTAAGATTAGCAGGACGCTTCAGACTGCTTCAAGTTGAAGTCAGTGAACACTTAAAACATCAATTTCTTTCTTCTTCTTATCTTTGTTATGAAGCAAACTCTGGTTTAAACTTGACTTTCTTTGTAGCAAAGTAACATACTTCCAAGAGCAGACAATTTTGTATTAAAAATCTGATCTCTCTTTTTTGTGTGTGTGAGGAAGATCAGCCCTGAGCTAACATCCATGCAGAGCCTCCTCTTTTTTGTTGAGGAAGACCTGCCCTGAGCTAACATCTATAGCCAATGCTCCTCCTTTTTTTCCCTTTTTCTCCCCAAAGTACCAGTAGATAGTTGTATGTCATAGTTGTACATCCTTCTAGTTGCTGTATGTGGGACGCGGCCTCAGCATGGCTGGAGAAGCGGTGTGTTGGTGCGTGCCTGGGATCCGAACCCAGGCTACCAGTTGTGGATCGTGTGCACTTAACCGCTGAGCCATGGGGCTGGCCCCTGGTCTATCTCTTGTCTGAATCACTTATTAGTTCTGTAAATTATCTTAAATTATCTTAACCATAAAACATGGTAGTAATACATGTTTTAGAATTTTATTGTATAGAAACATTTCCAAAACTATTAGACAATTAAAATGGTTTTAAAACAAAAGAAACATTTCAATTTATTGATCACACGATATTGGCAGATATTCCCTTAGAAATTTTAATTCTTATGTCAACTAACAGAAGAATGATCAAATTTTATATTTAAACAATCCACTCTCTAGATTTGCCAGTTGCAACTTAAATTGTCTGGGTGAGCATATTTGCCTCTCTAGATTATAATTTAATTAAAAAATAAAAACCTGAAGTAATTTTGAACATTTGCTCTAACTCTAAAGATCTAACAAATGTTCTCCACAGAGTCACTGCTGGACTTCATTTTCCTTACTAGAAAATAAATAAACAATAGATAATCGTTTATGTAACAATATGAAGGATACATATTTCTACCTTGTGGAACTTAAGAGAATGCACTGATTATCGTTTAAATTAAATTACTCATGCAATCACCATTTATTTGTATATTTGCTTATTTATTCAGTCATTCCAGAAGTTATTATTGAAATGCTAACAGTTCTCAGGTGTTTATCAGGTAAAAGGGACTCAACAGTGAACAAGGGATTACAACTTCGTTTTAAACATGGTATTTTAATCACAAGGATATGCATATAATGTAGCAAATTTTAAAATTTCTTACAATAAACTATTCTACTTTATATACTTTTTATTAGATACACATTTCTTAAATGATAATTTTCCTTTTCAGGGGCACTCACAGGCATATTCACTCGTCCCTCCATTACATTGCTCAGAGATTTGCACAGTCAGTAAATAGTTGTTGGGGTTTTGAATTTTTAATTGGTAGTAACTACAAAGCACACCACCTGTTTTATTTTGGACACTTTAACCCACTTGAACTTCCATGGTCTCTGAAATGATGGGAATGGTGTTAGCGTTTAGCTCACTGGTCCACTGGTTTGTTCTGGCTCAAGGCCAGAGGCTGAACTTTTTCTTTACATTTAATGAAACATTCAATTTTATATTTACTTTTTTTTTTGTGTGAGGAAGATCAACCCTGAGCTAACATCCATGCTAATCCTCTTCTTTTTACTGAGGAAGACCGGCTCTGAGCTGCAATCTATTGCCAATCCTCCTCCTTTTTTTTTCCCCCCCAAAGCCCCAGTAGATAGTTGTCTGTCATAGTTGCACATCCTTCTAGTTGCTGTATGTGGGACGCAGCCTCAGCATGGCCGGAGAAGCGATGCGTCGGTGCGTGCCCAGGATCAGAACCTGGGCCACCAGTAGCGGAGCGCACGCACTTAACTGCTAAGCCACGGGGCCTGCCCAATATATTTACTTTTATGTTTAAATATCAAACTAAAACATAAAATATGTATATTTAGTTTGTATTTGATTTATATGTATTCAGTTTTATAATTAGTTTGACTTTTCACTGAAATATTAAACTAAATAAGTTATATCAGCACCTATAGATTTTTTTTCCTAGTAATTTTATTGAGATAATAATGGTTTACAACACTGTGAAAATTCAGGTTACATTATTATTTATCATTTTCTGAGTAGACTTCACTGTGGTGACCCCAAGTTGTCCAATAATTGCCTGTCACAGCACATAGGTGCTCCTTTACCCCTTTCACCCACCGCCCACCCCCCTTCTCCTCTGGTAACCACTAATCTGTTCTCTTTATCCATGTACTTGTTATATTCCACATATGAATGAAATCATGCAGTATTTGTCTTCCATTGTCTGACGTATTTCACATAACATCATACCCTCAAGGTTCATGCATGTTGTTGCAAATGGGATGATTTTGCCTTTTTTTATGGCTGAGTAGTATTCCATTGTGTATATATACCACATCTTCTTTATCCAATCATCAGTTGGTGGGAACTTGGGTTGCTTCCACATCTTGGCTATTGTAAATAATGCTGCAGTGGATATAGGAGTGCGTAGATCTCTTTGGATCATTGATGTCAAGTTCTTTGGATAAATGCCCAGTATTGAGATAGTGGGATTGTATGGTATTTCTATTTTTAATTTTTTGAGAAATCTCCATATTGTTTTCCATAGCGGCTGCACCAGTTTGCCTCTCCACCAGCAGTGCATGAGGGTTTCCTTTTCTCCATATCCTCTCCAACATTTGTTGTTTTTTGTCTTGGTGATTATAGCCATTCTCATAGGTGTAATGTGACATCTCATTGTAGTTTTGATTTGCATTTCCCTAATAACAGTGACGTTGAACATCTTTTCATGTGTCTGTTGGCCATCTGTATATCTTCTTTGGAAAAATGTCTGTTGATGTCCTCTGCCCATTTTTTGATTGGGTTGTTTGGTTTTTTTTGTTGTTATTGAGTTCAATGAGCTCTTTACATATTTTGGAGATCAACACCATGTTGGATAGGTGATTTGCAAATATTTTCTTCCAGTTTGCAGGTTGTCTTTTCATTTTGTTCATGGTTTCCTTTGCTTTGCAGAGATTTCTAGTCTGACGTGCTCTCATTTGTTAACTTTTTCTTTTGTTTCCCTTTCCTGGTCAGACATGTTATTTGAAAAGATGCTGCTAAGATCAATGTCAAATAATGTACTGCCTATATTTTCTTCTAGGAGTTTTATAGTTTCAGGTCTTACATTCAAGTCTTTAATCCATTTTGAGTTAATGTTTGTTTATGGTGCAAGATAATGGTCTACTTTCATTCTTTTGTATTTGGCTGTCTAGTTTTCCCAACATCATTTCTTGAAGAGACTTTCCTTTCTCTATTGTATGTTCTTGGCTCCTTTGTCAAAGACTAACTGTCCGTAGATGTGTGGTTTTATTTCTGGGCTTTCAATTCTCTTCCATTGATCTGTGTGTCTGTTTTTGTGCCAATGCCATGCTGTTTTGATTACTATCGCTTTGAAGTATATTTTGAAGTCAGGGAATGTGGTGCTTCCAGCTTTGTTCTTTTTTCTCAGGATTGCTTTGGCTATTTGGGGACTTTTGGTGTTCCATATAAATTTTAGGACTCTTTGTTCAATTTCCATGAATAATGTCACTGGGATTTTAATTGGGATGGTGTTGACTCTGTAGATTGCTTTAGGTAGTATGGACATTTTAACTATTTTGATTCTTCCAACCCATGAACATGGAATATTTTTCCCTTTCTTTGTGTCTTCTTCAATTTCTTTCAATAATGTCTTATACTTTTCAGTGTATAGGTCTTTCACCTCTTTGGTTAAGTTTATTCCTAAATACCTTATTCTTTTTGTTGTGATTGTAAATGAGATTGTACTCTTGATTTCTCTTTCTGTCAGTTCATTATTAGTGTATAGAAATGCAACTGATTTTTGGAAGTTGATTTTGTACCATGCAACTTTGCTGTAGTTGTTATTTCTAATAGTTTTCTGATAGATCCTTTAGAGTTTTTTATATATAGGATCATATCATCTGCAAACAGCAAGAGTTTCATTTCTTACTTTCCAATTTGGTTCCTTTCATTTCTTTTTCTTGCCTAATTTCTCTGGCAAAAACCTCCAGTACTATGTTGAATAAGAGTGGTGAGAATGGGCACTCTTGTCTTGTTTCTGTTCTAAGAGGGATGGCTTTCAGTTTTTCACAATTAAGAATGATGTTGGCTGTGGGTTTGTCATATATGGCCCTTATTATGTTGAGGTACTTTCCTTCTATACCCATTTTGTTGAGAGTTTGTATCATAAATGGATGTTGGATCTTGTCAAATGCTGTCTCTGCATTTATTGAGATGATGATGTGGTTCTTATTCTTCATTTTGTTAATGTGGTGTATCACATTGATTGACTTGCACGTATTGACCCATCTCTGCACCCCTGGAATAAATCTCACTTGATCATGCTGTATGATCCTTTTAATGAGTTGCTGTATTTGGTATGGCAATATTTTGTTGAGGATTTTAGCATCTATGTTCATTAGCAATACCAGCCTGTAATTTTCCTTCTTTGTATTGTCCTTGTCTGCTTTTGGTATCAGGGTAATGTTGGCCTCATAGTATGAGTTAGGAAGCATTCCATCTTCTTCAAATTTTTGAAATAGTTTGAGAAGAATATGTATTAAATCTTCTTTTAAACTTTGGTAAAATTATCCAGAGAAACCATCTGGCCCTGGACAATTGTTTTTTGGGAGGTTTCTGATTACTGTTTCAATCTCTTTACTTGTGATTGGTATATTCAGATTCTCTATTTCTTCTTGATTCAGTTTTGGGAGGCTGTATGGGTCTAAGCATTTATCCATTTCTTCTAGGTTATCTAATTTGTTGGTGTATAGTTTTTCATAGTATTCTCTTATAATCCTTTGTATTTCTGCAGAATCTGTTGTAATTTCTCCTCTTTCATTACCAATTTTATTTATTTGAGCCTTCTCTCTTTTTTTCTTGCTGCGCCTGGCTAAGGGTTTTTCAATTTTGTTTATCTTCTGGAAGAATCAGCTCTTGGTTTTGTTAATCCTTTCTACTATTTTTTAGTAGAAAGGATTCTACTATTTCATTTACTCCCACTCTGATTTTTATTATTTCCCTCCTTCTGCTGACTTTGGGCTTTGTTTGTTCTTTTTCTAGTTCTGTTAGGCACAGTTTAAGTTTATTTATTTGAGATTTTTCTTGTTTGTTGAGGTGGGCCTGTATTGCTGTGGATTTCCCTCTTATGACCACTTTTGCTGTATCCCATAAGAGTTTGTATGTTGTATTTTCATTTGTGTTTGTCTCCAGGTATTCTCTAGTTTCTCCTTTGATTTCTTCATTGATCCATGGGTTATTCAGTAGCATGCTGTTTAGTTTCCATATATTTTGATTTTCCCAGCTTTTTTCTTGTAGTTGATTTCTAGTTTCATAACGCTGTGGTCAGATATGATGCTTGGGATGATTTCCATCTTCTTAAATTTATTGATGTTTGCCTTATTTCCCAATATATGGTCTATGTTTGAGAATGATCCGTGTGCACTTGAGAAGAATGTGTATTCTACTGTTTTTGGATGGAATGTTCTATATATAGCTATTAAGTCTATTTGATCAAATGTTTCATTTAAATCTACTATTTCCTTGTTAACCTTTTGTCTAGATGATCTGTCCATTGATGTAAGTGGGGTGTTGAGGTCCCCTACTATTATTATGTTGCTGCTAGTTTCTCCCTTTAGGTCTAATAGTTGCTTTATTTAATAAAAATAGTTTATTATTTATTTGGTGCCGCTGTGTTAGGTGCATATATATTATTAAGTGTTATGTCCTCTTGGTGTAATGTCCCTTTTATCATTGTGTATTGCCCCTCTTTGTTTCTCATCATCTTTTTTTTCTTGAAGTCTGTTTTGTCTGATATAAGTATGGCAACACCTGCTTTCTTTTGTTTGCCATTAGCTTGGAGTATCATGTTCCATCCTTCACTCTGAGCCTATGTTTGTCTTTAGACTGAGATGTGTTTCCTGGAGGTAGCATATTGTCGGATCTTGCTTTTTAATCCATCCAGCTACTCTGTCTTTTGATTGGAGAATTCAATCCATTTACATTTAGAGTGATTATTGATATATGAGGGCTTAATACTGCCATTCAATATCTTGTTTTCTGGTTGATCTATGTTTCCATTGTTTCTCTTGCTTTGTATTTCTGACTGCTATTTCATTTTGGTGGTTTCCTGAGGAGGTTTTCTCAGTTTTCTCTCTTTTTGTGAATTGTGGCTCTGCCCTGATTTATTGTTTAGTGGTTACCATGAGGGTGTATAAAATATCTCATTGATGAAATAGCCCATTTTCTCATAGTCTCTTATCTCCCTTAACCTGAGCAGGTTCCATCCCTTACCTCTTCCCCTTCTGAGTTGTCGTTACAAATCATTCTGTTTTTAATGTTGTGAGTTTGTGACTAAGTTAAAGTGTTTATAGTTACTTTTGATGCTTTCTTTCCCTTTCTCTTTAGGTAACAACTGAGGATTTGTTTCCCTGTTCTGATAGAGAGCTGCAGTTTTCTGATTTTGTCTGTCTAATTATCTCTTTGCTCAACACTTTGCAGGCCTTTGCCTTTCTGTTTGCAGTGTGAGGTCATCTTTAATTATTTCTTGTAGGGGAGGTCTAGTGGCAATGAACTTCCTGAACTTTTGTTTATCTTGGAAAGCTTTTATTTCTTCATTGTACCTGAAGGAATGTTTCACAGAATAGAATATTCTTGGCTGAAAGTTTTTGTCTTTCAGTATTTTGACTGTATTATTCCATTTTCACCTAGCCTGTAGAGTTTCTGCCAAGAAATCCACTGAAAGCCTGATAGGGGTTCCTTTGTATGTGATTCACTTTTTTCTTGCTGCCCTTAATATTTTTCCTTTGTCATTGACTTTTGCCAGTTTTACTATTATATGCCTTAGAGAAGGTCTTTTAGGATTGATGTAATTAGGCATTCAATTGGCTTCAGGTATTTGTGTATCTGGTTCCTTTCCCAGATTTGGGAAGTTCTCAGCTATTATTTCTTTGAAAAATCTCTCTGCTCCTTCCTCCTCTGGAATACCTATAATCCTTACATTGCTTTTCCTAATTGAGTCAGATATTTCTCAAAGAATTCCTTCATTTTTTTTAATCTTATTTCTGTCTCCTCCTCCACCTGTTGCATTTCTATATTTTATCCTCTAAATCACTAATTCATTCCTCCATAACATCAGCTCTATTCTTTAAGGCTTCTATATTGTTTTTTATTTCATTGATTATGTTTTTCATATCCAGAATTGCTGCTTGATTTTTTTTTTTTATAGTTTCAGTCTCTTGGGTCAAGAGGTTCATTTTATTCCTGAGCTCACTGAACTGTTTTTCTTTGTTCTCTTGTATCTCGTTGAGTTTCTTTATGACAGCCATTTTGAATTCTCTGTCATTTAGATTGTAAATTTCTGTGCCTTCAGAGTTCGTTTCTGGAGAATTGTCATTTTCCTTCTGGTCTGAACTGTTGCTGTGGTTTCTCATGGTGTTTGATGAACTAATCTTTGGTTGGGGCATTTGAGGTAGTATCAGGTCGCAGGTTCCACCTGCTACACCTTGGGGAGCAGGAGCAGAGTTTCTGGTCCCACTCTGCCTGCTGGAAGTTGTGTGGGTACTGTGGGCACTTGCACTGGCCTGGAGAGTGTTCAGGCACTTGTGTGGAGTTTGCTTGGTGGGCGGGGCTTCCTCATGTGGGACTGAGTTAGGGCCATTCTTTGGGATTGCAGGGGCATGATGGGCTCCCTCCCTCACCTGGAAAATGATCATGAGTGGGTTAAGGGTGGCTGCCACCTCTTCCTGCAGTCCCCCCATGGCACACTTCTTCTTTCAGGGCTCAGTGGTACTATGTGTGCTGCCACAGGCCTGGAGAATGCTTGTCCCAGTGTACTTAGTTCTGCCTCAGACTCTGCTTCTAGATTGGGAGGCTGCTTGGTGGGTGAGGCTTCTCATGTGGACCCAGCCAGGGCCACTCCTTGGGACCACAGGGGCATGGTGGGCTCCCTCCCTCACCAGGAGAGCAATCACCAATGGGCTAAGGGCTGCCAATATCTCTTCCTACAGTCACCCCAGGGCACATTCTGTTCCCACTTGTGGGGTGCTAGTGCCAGTCTGAAAAGTGTACCTGTGTGAACACAGGACTGTGTGTCTCAGGGGTAGGGAGTGCTTACCTATCTCCACCACTTCCTAGAGGGTCAGTCTGTCCACCTTCAGATGTGTAGCTGTGTGTGTCTCTGAGGTGTCCTGTTGTGCTGTGTAGGTTTCTTCTGTTGGTCAATGAATGTCCATTTAGTTGTAATTCAAAAGAGGGAGAGACAAAGGGAACAGCTCACAACACCATGTTGCTGAGATCACTCCCTTAGACAGTTCTGCTTTTAATTCTAATTCATTTTGTTCTCCCAAATAAGATAAAGTGCAGAAGAGTAAGTGGAAAGCATCAAGATAATTAATAATAATAATAATGATAATAATATACTTATTATGTCTATACCCTGGAGAGGATTCTTTGATGATAATTTCTCCCACACAATGTGATTAAATGTAGTTTAACCAATTTCTCAAATACTGACACAAATCTGAGTGTTCCTTCATTCAGTATGCATTCTATAGGCTAACTACAGTTCTCTGATTCACACTTATGTAAGTATATAGAATTACTATGTAATTCCAAGGAATTACAAGATTGCTCATCCAATGCATTCAGGGCCTAAATAGAACAAAAAGATAGAAGAAGGGCAAATTTGCTCTTTGCATGTGCTAGGATATTGATCTCCTACTCTTGGACATTATCATTTCTGGTCCTTGAGCATTCAGCCTCAGAATGGGACTTACCCTTTGTCTCCTCTGATTCTCAGATCTTCAGGGTTGGATGGGAACTACAGCCTCTGCTTTCCTACAGACATCCTGTATCCTACAGACAGCAGATCTTGGGACTGTCATAATCGTATGAGCCACTCTCTCATCATTAATCTCTTTCTATATATCAAGAATATATATATATTCTCTATATAATATTTTATTGGATCTGTTTCTCTTGGGAACCCTGATTTACATTTAAAAATTTGTAATACATTTTTATTTCTGCTTTAGGGAATCAATTATATCTTAAGGTGGTTAAAAATTAGAAAATGTTGTCTTAATATACTTATGTTCATTTTGTCAGTCTCAGGAGGTTTTAATTCTTTATATGGACCCAGATTCCCAGGCTTCTTTAGCCATCCAATTAGCAAACTTGGGCCATCTCCTGGGTGATTGCTAGTGTGTTAAATCCAGTGTCTCATGAGAATACTTCTAACTTGATGAACTCTTACTGACCTATGTTTTGACCTCCTGGATCAAGCACACTCAGGATCCAATCCCACTTGTATTCTATCAGCTCCTGCTGGTAAATGCAGCTCAGATGTTATAGCTCTTTAGGATATATTTCCTTTTCTATTTTATCACACCTAGCACCTCTACCCCCAAGTTATATGTAACTTAATCCCATTTAATGGCCTAATGACCAGGAGGGAAAATGGGTGTACATCACGTCAGAGGAGAGGGAGAATCCCCCTCTGCCCTTTCCCTCAAGGTTCATATGGCTGGCCAAATAATTAACAAGACATGTTAGCAGGAGAAAATAATACCAAGTTTAATAACGTATACATGGGAGAAACCGGGGAAACTGAATTTCTCAACACAATAGCAGAGATTCTCATCTTAAACACCATCTTCAGCTAAAGACAAAGGAGGATGTTGGGGGTGGTGTTTTGGGATTTCAGAGGAGAAGAAGACAATTTACATGAAGAGGGAAATATAAATGTTTGTCAGACAATTCTTTGCAGGTCCACCTATAGAGAATGTGGCCTGAGAGACAGGAATTATAGTAATCAAGAGTAGGTAGATTTAAGTCTTCTTCCGTCCTGATAAGAGTTTTCACAGATAAGGCCAACCTCCCTTCTTCCCACTACACAGAGGGAGATACTTTTACAAATGTAAATATTTGGTAAACAGAACTTTGTTAAGAATGGGCTCCCCAAGGACCCTGCCAGTCTGTCTACAGCCAGAGTTAAATTCCTTTAGGCAGTTTGGGGGAGGTCAAATGTCTGTCAGAGACAATAATCAAGGTAAAGAGACATATTTCAGGCTGGCCAATTTTGATCTCCCACAATCATAAAACACAATATGTGTTGTGTGGGGTGGAAGCCTCTGCATAGCCTCTGCTTAAGGAGGAATTGCTAGTGTGGGAGATCAAAATTGGCCACTCTGAAATATATCTCTTTACTTTGATTATTTTCTCTGATGGACATTTGACCTCCCCCACTAACTTCCTAAAGGAATTTAACTTGGGGTATGGACAGACTGGCAGGGTCCTTGCTAAGCCTATTCTTACCAAAGTTCTGTTTACCAAATATTTACATTTGTAAGGATATCTCCCTCTGTGTTCTGGGAAGAGGGATGGTGATGACCTTATCTCTGGAAATTCTTATCTGGACGGAAGAAAAGGACTTAAATCTACATACTGTTGATTACCATACTTTCTGTCTCTCCAGCCACATTCTCTATAGGTGGCCCTGCAAAGAATTTTCTGACAAACATTTACATTTCCCTCTCCATGTGAATTGTCTTCTTCACCTCTGAAATCCCAAACTCCCCACCCCCAATATCCTCCTTTGTCTTTAGCTGATGATGGTATTTAAGATGAGAATCTCTGCTATTGTGTTGAGAAACTTAGTTTCCCTGGTTTCTCCCATGTATACATGTTATTAAACTTGGTATTATTTTCTCCTGCTAACCTGTCTTTTAATTATTTGGCCAGCCATAAGAACCTTAAGAGAAAGGGCAGAGGGGATTCTCCCTCTTCTCTGACACTAGGTATTAAAGGAAGGTGGACCTTTCAGTACGTTAAGAGGGTTCAAAGAAAGATAGGAATGCAAGAAATTCAGAGACATAAATACAGATGTCCCAATTCCTGGCATCAAGGCCCCACTCTTTCCTAACCAGGGTCTTGGCATGGTAGTCCTCCTTGTTGGTGATTTGGCTTCTTTGGAACTCCTCTACTTACTCTGACTCTTAGGTCTTTGGCCTTGGCCTCAGTTTCCTCTGCCCTCCCACTGCAGGAAGTGAGCAGTCCTCAAGGAGCCCCTCTGCTTTCAGGTTTACATTTCAAATGACAATTAATTATTCACATCTTTTGATTGTTTTTTTCAGAGCATCAATTGACTACACAACAGCCATCTTATTTGAGTTACAGTTACAATTTTCCACATATTTCTCAACAGCCTGACAGATTACACCAGTTAATGTGTTTTCTTCCATGCGTTAGCTCAATTCTCCACTGTTTACTGTTTTAAAAATTAGAGCTTTGCCTTGCACCAGGCCCTCTGTCCTTCACAGACATCCAGTGATGGGTTCCTCA
This sequence comes from Diceros bicornis minor, assembly GCF_020826845.1. Taxonomy (NCBI): domain Eukaryota; kingdom Metazoa; phylum Chordata; class Mammalia; order Perissodactyla; family Rhinocerotidae; genus Diceros; species Diceros bicornis. The sequence goes on along the minus strand of NC_080769.1, from coordinate 2,608,529 downwards.
TTGACTTCTGGGTGGCAAGCGATCCAACGTCAAGACCCCAACAACAGCTTTGGCTTACCCAGTGGGGAACTCTGGAGTTGGAATAGCCCTTTAGAGTTGTCCTCCGTTGGTTGACATGGATGGGTCTCTACAGTTACCCACTGTTCAGGCATTAGTGGGCCTCCCAGGCAAGGCTGCTCTCTGCCACTGTAGGAATCCCTTTAGGGGTAGACAGCTGAAAATTGTCTGCCAAGAGCCTTCCTAGCAGCTGGGAAACAAATCATTCAGAAAAAGGGAAGCCAGAGAGCATAGAAGTGGTCAGTGTCCTGAGGATAGTGATGAACTTTTAGCATAAGTTTTCTGGAGTTTTAAATAGCAGGTTACCAGTGTCATGGAGAAGAACTTTAGACATAATTGGAATCAAAAGCTGAGGTTGGAGACTGTGCAGGCTTGAGATAACAGAGCATGTCTGAGATTACTGCCCCTAGAAAGCTCTCCCTGCATGGCTAGCCCTAGGCTGGCATCTAGGAATATGGCTATCAGTGTGTTCTCAGTGAACAGTTAACTAATAACAGTGCTTTACTGTGCTTCAACCATTTGTGACATCATTATGGTTTAAGCAGAATACCTTCTCTCCTTCCTGAAGTCTGAAATTTTGATATGTACTAGACAGAGGATGCCTAGATTACCAGTAAAAGCTTTGGATGCTGAGTTTCTCCCTTGCACACATGATGTTGTATTTTCATTGCTGGGGGAAAGTACACTTTGTGAGACACTCTGAGTGAGAACATGAAGAAAAATGCAAATGAATTCCTCTAGACTCTGTCTTTCTCCCTCATGATCCTAGTCTGTATCATAACTATAGCACTGTAATACATCTTAGCTGTGAGTCTGGCTATGTGCTGAAACCTGTGCATCAGTCTTGAGAATCTCTGAATAAGTGGATGATTTGAGGGCCCACAAAACAGAGATCACTGATATCTCTGTTGATAGTAACAGGACCAAGTAGGAAAGCTGTGGAATTTTGTTACACTAGAAGTCAGGCTAAAGAAATGCATTGAACTGGTTTTGTTACTTGTCTGGCAGGTAAAGATCAATGGAGTTGATGGTATTGGAAATGAACTGGTTTGAATATTGAATCATGAGTCCTAAACTGATAATAGGAGGAAGTTAATCACGAAGGGTTGATGAGGGCAGGTAATGAATGAGAGGTCTTTATGAGATTAAAGAGAAATTTAACGTAAGGATGCTTTGAGAACGAATGCTTATGATTGTCATTTTAGAAAAGGAGCATTTTTTGGTTGTTATGAGTAAATCAAATGGTATCTTTTTTTTGTGATGATTTCTTTTGCATATGCTTGAGTTTGTGGAAGAGCCTTGAGTGACTTTAAAGTGTCAGTTGTTGGGTCATTTCCTATAGCTAGCAAGGGAGGATCGGATTCAGGTCAGATGAGGAAGCATGAAGCAGATTAGGCTAGACTCAGACTCTTTTTTAGGAATGAAATCAAAGTGTAAAAAATCTACATTTCCCATATAAACTTGCCAAAAGAGAAGAAGAGATAAGAATTTTGCATTAATTAAAATAATAAATCTTTTACTTATTTTTAGAATGTTCTCCTCAAGTAATTCCAGAAGCAATTCTGGAAGTAATCATATCTAGTTTCAAAATCTTTTTAGTATCATAGAAAATCCAAATACTTTTGGTTATGATTAATATTATTTTTATATAGATTATGTCAATGCATGCTTAATGATATGTTTTTATTGTTACTTGAAGGATGTATTTAAAACTCCTCACTTTGAAATGAGATCCTTACAATTAAGCCTGTACTGTTTTTTATTTCTGTTTCCACAAGGACTCATTATGCACGCAAAAATCAGCCACATATACTCCTCAATGTATCTATGTCCAATGCTGCCCAGCTCAGTGGTTTTGTTCATACATTTCATTCTTCCATAATTTTTTACAACCATTCTTTTCAGGAATATTCCTGTTTATTTAAATAGAATATCATACATGCCAACTGTGCAAGGAAGCCATTCCAGAGATTTAAAATGTTCTTAATTGCATGACAAACTCCTATCCACTACACTTTTAAAATTGAAGCCCTTGGCCTTTATTGGTTTTCCATTCCTGCATGACAAATTACCACAACACTCAGTTATCATCTCGCAGTCATGTAGGTCAGAAGTCCAGGTAGAGCTGGTTGGGTTCTCTCCATAGGTTCTCACAGGCCAAAGTCAAAGCATCAGTCAGACTAGCTCTCATCTGGAACTACGTGGAAGAATACATTTCCAAGCTCATTCAGGTTGTTTGGAGAATTTTGTTCCTCACAGGACTAGGACTATAGGTTATAGGACTGATATGACACTTTTTTTTTCATGGACCCAGTAGAGGATCTGTGTGGGCACAGAGATTTAGGAGGATGCTCAACTACAACTACATTGGCTGTCAGTCAGAAGTTGCTGTCAGCTTCCAGAACCTGCTCCTTGCACCTGAGCCTTCCATCTTCAAAGCCAATGATGACATGCCAAATCTTTCTCATGGTTCAAATCTGTCTTCCTTCCCCTCTTATTACCACCCAGAAAGGACTCTTTGTTTAAAGACTCTGTGACTACTTAAGACACAAACTTGTAATATCCCAATATTAAGGTCAACTGACTTTAACTTCAATTATATTTGCAAAATGCCTTTTGGCCATATGATGAAACAAGTACAGGAAACATGAGCAATATTCATAGTCCCTGGAATTTGAATGAAAAATCTTGTTGGCAATCATAAAATTATTCTGATAACAACCTTTAAATGTACATTATAATGTATCTGCATCTTCTTATTTCTCTTTTCCTTAATTATAAACTTCTTGAAATCAGAAATAATACAGTGCTAATATTTTACCGCTAGTAAAAAATCAGATTGTTTACCATATAGTTTGCATTCAATAAATATTCATCAAATTAATTAAGAAGTAATAGAAAAGGAAATGACTCAAAAAGAAGAGGATCCCACAAAATCATTACTGATTATATGTGTAAATGATATTAATTGAAAATCAATTGAGCAACAGCTAAAAAGCCAATGCTTTAGCACAGGTTGGTTTCTATTCAGATAGTATGTAAGTGATGCATTTCACTGACGGAATAAAAATAACTGTACCAATTAGAAAATAGTGGGTTAGGAAAACAAAACTATAACGATCTATTTTGTGCAGGTAAAAAGACTAAGATAGGAAATATATATTCTTTTTTTAGGTTCATGTGTATCTGTGCACAAAACAAAAATAATAAAATACGCATATGTGTATGTTTGTGTGTGTGTATGTATACACACATATACAAAACATGAACATCAATATATTTTAGGCCCCATGATAAATATTCTTATTCTTGCAAAGTACCTCTTATGTGCAAGAAGCTGTTCTAAGGACTTCACGTACATAAGCTCATTTAATCTTCACAGTCATTCCATTATTATCATTTTTATCCCATTATACACAGAGTGTAACTAATTTGTTCCTGGTTACACATCTAGTGACAGAGCTGAGTTGTAGACACAGGCCTCTGACTGCAGACTGTTTACCTCACTATACAGCATTCAAAGAGAGAAAGGAATACTTGTCTGATATATGTTTCCATAGATAACAAAATTAGGCAAAGTTTAAGGTGGGAATGAGCTAAATAGTTCTGAAATTCCTTGAGAATTATTCTTCAATGTATATTTATTAGGATAACCATAAATATGTCTGCAAAAGGAAGGTATGAATTTCCAGGCTATCCCAAGTGCACATTCCTTAGGAGAGCCTTCAGATGACTTCATGGACATAAACCATAAAAATATTGATTTGGAAATAAACAATGATGAGTCAATTTTTAGTTACATAATCATGAAAGTGATCATATCCATAAAGATAGTCATAAAATATAGAGCAAAGCATAAAAAGAAGAAGAGAAATAATCACAGGAGAAAAATAAACAAATGCACAATTATCTGCAAGTCAAAAAATAACAGATCGACACTAGCAATGAACAATGAGAAATTAACATTAGGTAAACAGTCAATTTGTAATAACATCAAAAAATAAAATATTTAGTAGTTCATTTAACAAAATAATGCAAGATTTTTACACCTAAAAACTATGAAATATTGAGAGAAATGTTAAAGGAAAGAAATAAATACAAAGATATCTTGTGTCTATGAACTATAGAACTCATTATTGTTAAGTTGGTAATATCCCTAAAATTGATCTATAGATGCAACACTATCTTTATAAAAAATCTAGTTGCTCTTTATTTTCAGAAATCGACAACCTAACTCTAAAATTTATATGGAAATTCAAGACACCCAGAATAGTCTAAACAATTTTGGCCAAGAAGAACAAAGTTGGAAGACTTACACTTTCTGACTTTTCACTTACAATGAGGCTATGTTAATCAAGGCACTGCAATATTAACATAAAGATGGATATATAGATCCATGAAATAGAATTGAGAGTCCAGGACTAAATATATGCACCTATGATCAACTGATTTCCAACAAGGGTACAAAATGAATTCAATGAGGAAAGCATAGTCTCTCAACAAATGATGCTGTGATAACTGGACATCACAGGTAAAAGAATGGAAGTATTTCCTACCTCACATCATATACAAAAATTACCTCACATGGATCAATGACATAAATATAACAAATAAAACTTTAAAACTCTAAAAAGAATACATTAATCTTTGTGACCTGGGATTAGACAATAGTTTCCTAGATATTATACCACAAGCATAAGCAATAAAATGCTAAAAATAGGAAAATTGGACTGCATCCAAATTAAAACAAGTTTATAAATTATAATTCAAAGGATATCATCAATAAAGTGAAAAGAAAACTCACTGAAAGGGAAAAACATATTTACATATCATATATCTGATAAGAATCTTGTATCCAGAATATATAAAGAAGTCCATCAACAACAAAAAGAAAAATAACCCAATTTAAATGAACAAAGGATCTTAGCAGACATTTCTTTAAGATATTCAGAAGATGATAAGCATATGAAAAGATGTACCAAATCATTAGTCATTTGGAAAATGCAAATGAAAACCAGAAGGATATACCACTTCATGCTCACTAGAATGGTTATAATGTTAAAAAATGGAAAGTAACAAGAGTTGATGAGGATTTGGAGCATTTGGAATCCTACGACATTGACGGTGAAAACGTAAAATTTTTAGACACTGTGGAAAACTGGCAGTTCTGCAAAAGTTAATGACAAAGTTACCATATGACTGAGCAATTCTACTCCTACATATACACTCAAGAGGTTGGAAAACATATGCCCACACAAAAATGTGTATTTTAATGTTTGTAGTAGTATTCTTCATAATAGACAAAAAGTGGAAACACTATAAATGTCTATCAATATTTGAGTGGATAAACAAAAGGTGGTATGACTTTACAATGGAATATTATTCATTCACAGAAAGGAATGAAATACTAATACATGCTTCAACATGAACGTTAAAAACATGCTAAGTGAAATAAGCCATCACAAAAGATCAAATTTTGTAATTCGATTTGTATGTCATGTCCTAAACAGGCAAAACTATAGTCACAAACATAGTGATTATAAGGGTTTGGGAAGGAGAGAATGGGGAATGAATATTGACAGGTATGGTTGTTCTTTTCGGGGTGATAATGAAGTTTGCAATTAGATAATGATGGTTGCACAACCTGTGAATCTACTATAAATCACTGAACTGTGCACCTTAAAATGTTGAATTTCATCCTATGTAAGTTTTACCTTAAAAAACATACCGAGAATATTCTACTTCCCCAAATATTGCTATTTTGATAAAAAAGGATGTGAAAGATTATAATTCATGGTGTATATTATTAAAATATAAAGTCTACATTCAGGAAAAAAATGTATTTATGGAGCAATAATATATTATAAACATACATTAAAATTATGTATAATGAAATTAAGATAGTCTCCATGAGGCAGGTGAGGATTGCTTTTAATTTTCAAGGATGTATATTTTTCAGATATGCAAATTGCAATAAATTAATAAAGGTTTAGTTACATCAAAGTGCGATCACTCCACGGAATGTTAAACAATTGGTGTGGACAGATACAGAGACTGTGAATTCTCTTTAAGAAAACTTATGTCAGTTTTATGGGATAATTTTGTGGAATAATTTATAGGGAATCATTTTGGCAAAGCTGTAAAAAAATCATGGTTATCAATTCTGATAACTGATAGATCTCTAATTACTTCAAATAGATTCTAGTTATCAATATAAGGATGAATACTGGATAAAATCAATCATGATAGTGATGAAGGTTGGGCAGCCAAAACAAATAGATAATTTATATGGACTTGTTAAGATATTCACTTTATTTTAAAGGTTAAAACCTATGTAGGAATTTCTAAAAGTTATTTTACATACACTGAACACCTGATTGAAGAATGTGTCAACACTAACTCCCCACTACTAAATGTTTGGGAATTGAATAGTGAAGAATTAGAAATAAAACAGTCAAAGCACAGGTTTGAGGAGAGGTAAAGTTGAAGAAAATTACTCACAGGTAACTAATCTTTAAACAAAGAAGCAGCTCACCCAAAGCAGTGGATCAACTCCAACCTTTTTCCTTGGATAAACAAAGAAGCTCAGACTTATATCTGATTTCAAAGGCAGGCATCCTAAAGTAAAGTGCTCATAGCTCACAACCAGTGATATAACAAACTCACAGGAGTGAAGCAGTCTAACTACAACCCATTTTACCCATGATGTTTATATAATATACTAACTACAGCTATTTTAAATTTGAAAAAAGAGGGAGAAAAGATTAAAAAAATAGGAATAGAATTATGCAAGGGATTCAAGTTTCCTTGAGAAGTGTTGACCAAGTTGGGCAATCAAACATGTTGGATGAAATTATATTAACTTTCTTTTCCTCAATAGTTTCAGAAGTCCCCTGGATACTTCTCTGTTGCGGAGGCTGTAGATCAGAGGGTTCAGCATGGGAGTGATGATGGTGTAGAAGGCTGACACCATCTTGTCCTGGTCTGGTGTATGGATAGAGGCTGGTCTCATGTACATGAACATGGCAGCCCCATAGTAGAGTCCAACCACAGACAGGTGGGAAGAGCAGGTGGTGAAGGCTTTGTGGCGACTTTCCCCAGAGCCCATGCGGATGACAGCTCGAAGAACTCCTGAATAGGAAATGATAATCGCTGAGACTGGGAAGATCAGCATCACCACACAGCAGATGAAAAGTAGTCTTTCAAATGCAGAGGTGTCTGTACAAGAGAGAGGGAATAGGGCAGCAACATCACAGAAAAAGTGATGAATTTCCAGGGAGCTGCAGTAAGAGAATGACAAGGCTGCTGCAAGAACAATGATACCATCAAGAGACCCCAAGATCCAGGAAGCAACAGTCATGCGGACACAGACCTTCTGATTCATAAGAATTGTGTATTGAAGAGGGTGGCATACAGCCACATAGCGGTCATAGGCCATGACAGCCAACAGGAAACATTCAGCTCCAAGTAGGGACACATATAAGAGTATCTGGAGTCCACAACCTGCTACAGAGATGGATTTCCTGCCAGACAAGTAGCTGACAGCCATCTTGGGTACGGTGGTGGAGACGAGCATGAGGTCCATGAGGGAGAGTTGGCTGAGGAGGAAGTACATGGGTGTGTGGAGCTGAGAGTCCAGGTAGATGAGAAGAACCATGGCTGTGTTTCCCATGAAGGCCACTGTGAAGATGCCCAAGACCAGAGAGAAGAGGAAGATGTGGGTGGGGCTGTGATTGAAGATTCCTAGCAGGATGAAGTCAAAGTTGAAGGTCTGGTTTCTCCACACCATTCTGGGTACTTTGCCTTATCTGGAAGTTCCAGAGAAGACACGAGCTTACTTATTAGCTTAGTTTTCAAATATATACTGTGGTCATACCCTCAAGTGAGCACTGTACTGGACGCATGCGTAAGATCTTCTCATCAAACTTCAGTTACCTCCCCTTTAGTCACAATAAGTTGTGTGACTTGGTCCATTGCTTTCCAGTTGTTTCCTCATCCAAACTCCACAAAAACTTCAATAACTATTTTATTTATTTTGCAGAAAATAAAACGGAAGTATATTAGAGTTTACTGACTTACCCACAGGGACACAATCAATAGAGAACATAGGAGAAAAATAAATATATCTGTTGCTAAGTTTTATGACCTTTCCTGATTGCAGGAAATTTCCTATTGGCCTTTATCTTCTTTTGTCCTAACATGTCTCCAGTTACACTCTCCTCAATAACCATTGAATTTCTGTTCTCTTGATTCCCCCATCATCCTGCCCCCTCCTGACTGTGTCATGCCAGCCCAGTGAAAGACTGTTTGGGACCAATATCATTACCCTCCTAGGAGCACCTATACACCTTAATTAAGAAAACGGTTTAATACTGTACATTTTAACTTTTCCATCTCGAAGCTTTGGAGTCTTGCCGTAATTAACCAAAATGTCCATTAAAATGTTTTTCTAAGGAAGAAAAGGGCATTCACTTCTCTTTTAAGAATAATTTGCTTCTCCCAGCCTAAATAAGGAGAGAAACTATCTTTTTTTTTTTAGAAATTGACTTCTTCCTGCTACAATAAAATGTTATAAGCGGCATCAACTCTAGGGAACAAATGAGAACTGCTTCTCTGCTCTTTATAAGCTTCGCTGCAATGTGCCGTTTTGGAAACTAAAAGGCCATGTTCCAGCACAGTGAGTAAAGGTGTGACTGTAAGCAACACCTGACCTATTACAGTTCCAGACAGGCAGACATGGGGATGCACTGGAGCGGAGAGAGGACAGTGCTGTGACAATGAGCCTGGATATGTGTGAGGAATCAGATCACAGGGAGCCAGAAGAGCATACTTCAATTTTGTTTTTACTTGAGCAATTATCAAAGAAGTATTTTCAGCTGTAAAGATGTGGCGTGATGTGAAATGATCTTGCATTGAGGAAATCTCTTGGTTGCTGCAGTATGATAGGTTGGGTGGGTAAAGTGTGTGAGCATGGTCCCCAGGGAGGAGACCCCTGTGGCATCTAGGGGAGCCAGGGTAAACCCCAGGCAGTGACAGTGCAGGAAGGAGAGGACTGGTGGGTAATATCATCACACATCAGGTCTCTGTTAAAGGCTATTAAGGTCTCTGCCCCTCTTTTTAAATTTTCCTTTAAAATATCATACTACAGAGAAACATCCCGGGTCCTAAATTAGTTATTCTACACTGAATAGAACTCAATCTAAAGCAAGATCTACATTTTTTTTCCTGCCTGATATACATCACGGCCACTAAAATTCTTCTGGACTACCAGACTTCAAATTTTGAAATAGCATAATTTCCTTTTTCCCTTATGTTTTCATGGTCTTATTTTTAATTAAGTTTCAAAAGATCTATATTTTGGCAGATCATGTCATGCTTTTTAATATTGAATATCTACTGATTGGATATTATTTGCCATGGTGAGTGTTTATTCTTGGTATCTGTCTTTCATTACATTTTTAAAAAATTAAGCAAGCAGTAGTTTTCAAATACATTCTGTGGAGTTTGATTAAATTGTAAAGAAATCCAATTATCTATTTATTTGACACTTCAGTGAGCAATACCATAAATGGAGATCTATCAAGAATTTTCTAATTAATGTTCACAACCTAGATGTATTATTGTATACATCAAACCAAATAATATATTCTTCCAAGATAGAGCAGATTCCTAAGAACTGTTCTATAAGTTACATTTTAATGGTATATGGTCTATGCTTATAAAAATATTCTAATGTTGAGTAAATTAGTTTGAAATCTGTTTGCTGCTGAAATTTTCCCTAGGAAATATTCTGGTTATGCATTGATATTCTAAATAAACTTCTGTTAATTATAGATAGTGGTAAAATCTTCTCAAAGTTGGCAAACTAAATAATAGAGAACTTTTTGCTTGTTTTAATGACACATAGATATGTTGTAGCTCTATTCATTTTCACAGATTTAAAGTGTTATGTCTGGGCCGGCCCCATGGCTTAGTGGTTAAGTGCACGCACTCCGCTACCGGTGGCCTGGGCTCAGATCCCAGGTGTGCACCGATGCACTGCTTCTCCGGCCATGCTGTGGCTGCGTCCCACATACAGCAACTAGAAGGATGTGCAACTATGATATACAACTATCTACTGGGGCTTTGGGGGAAAAAAAAGGAGGAGAATTGGCAATAGATGTTAGCTCAGAGCCAGTCTTCCTCAACAAAAAGAGGATTAGCACGGATGTTAGCTCAAGACTGATCCTCCTCACAAAAAAAAAAGAGAGAGACCACATTCACATAACTTTAAAAAATAAGATAAAGTGTTATGTCAGTATTCAAAGACAAAATTTTCATTCCACTTTTAACATTTAGGCATAGGAGAGTGCCTTAAAGGATGAGATATACCAAATAGTGAAACCAGAGACTAAGTCATTTTAGATCACTAGTTCATTTCTTTTTATAACTTCTATGCATTAGACACTTTCACCTATTTTAATAATGAAGATGTGCTGAGAGAATCCAAATTTTCTGCAAGAATATATCAAAATATTAACTATTTAAACATATAACAAACAGGTTTTTTTCCAAAGTCGTTAACATAAAAAACTGCCAAATTCTATATCTGTTCTCTGAATTTAAAAAATAGGATTCAGTGTCACAATTTCATATGAAATTTAAAAATATTCACATCCTAGCTAAAGCATTTTGGTGCTTCTATAATCTTTAATGCCAAGTGTTAATGGAAAATGGAGAGAAGATGACCCAGGAAGATAAAAAGAAAAAAAACAAAAACTTTGAAGAAGAGAAATGACTTAATGCAAAGAAAATTAAGTCTCTGTAAGACAGAGACATATGAGGAAAATGAGTGATAACATACAGCTGAAAATAGAAAGGAAAAGGAAAACAGTAAGATTGAGGACAGAGGCCTGTGATATTTAGACTTTAAAATATCAATGGAGGGCGCCGGCCCTGTGGCTTAGCGGATAAGTGCGCACACTCCGCTACTGGCAGCCCGGGTTCAGATCCTGGGCGCACACCAATGCACTGCTTGTCTGGCCATGCTAAGGTGGCATCCCACATACAGCAACTAGAAGGATGTGCAAATATGACATACAACTATCTAATGGGGCTTTGGGGGAAAAAAGGAGGATTGGCAATAGATGTTAGCTCAGGGCCAGTCTTCCTCAGCAAAAAGAGGAGGATTGGCATGGATGTTAGCTCAGGACTGATCTTCCTCAAAAAAAAAAAAAAATCAATAGAAATGGGAGAAGAACAGACATCATAAATCATGGCCTTGGCAGAGGGATCTTTGTGGGCACAGAGATTTGGGAGGATGCCCAACTACCTACACGGTGCAGCCTTTCCCTAAGCCTTGTGATATTAGGTGACCTAAATGTTTCCATCCCAGCACATTCATATTTCCAGATCTCAGAAGAGTTTCACATACTGTGCGATTTAACTAAATTGTTTCATTGAATTCTTCTTTTTCTTCACCTTTAATGACTGATTCTGATAATTTTATTAATTTATGAAGTATTTGGAATGTACATAAGGAAACTGGGTTTTATTTTGGGTCAAATCACTTTCCCCAATAATTTATAAACTGAACATTTGCACTAGGTCATGTTTAAGGAATTTTTCAGGTCTAAGTTTTCACAAGTCTGTTTTAAAGCACTTTGTTGGAGTCACTTGTTATTTGACTATTCCTGTGAAGCCATTTTGAGATGCATATCTACCAATTGGAACATACTTATATTTATCACAAAGGCTTCAATAAATCTTTTAAATAAATCAAAAATAATTTAATCATTAAGAGAAGAAGTCTATTTTTACTTTTCTCCTTTATTTTTACCATGAAAGGGATTCTAGATGTGTGAGGAAATGTTGACTTTACTAGGATGTTGTGAAAAACTGTGCACAATGTGGTGAATTCATAAAAATATACTTCATAATTTTAATAAATAGGGCGAGGAATGTTTACATTTCTATAATCCTACTTAGTGTTGCAAATACTTTTTCATACACATTATCTCATTTTTTTCACCAAATGCGTTTAAAGTCAGTAGAGGAGGTAACAGATTCTCAAAAAAGAAGAGTTTGTCTTACTTTTTATACTCAGAAGTAGTGATCAGAACATAGACACATCAAATAAATTCTAGGATCTCTGTACTCTGGAAAATGATAATCTATCTCTGAGCCACATCACAACCTTTCCTTCTGTCTCTTCTTGAAAAGATTCAGCAGCAGCTACTTGGATGGTCCAAAGGGCCAAAATTTCCAGAGTCTGAGCCATCTCATGGTATCACGGACCTTAAATCTTTTACCTCCACAGAGAATTCAGTTCCTTAACTTCAGTTATAGGAGGGCATACCCTCATTCAGAACGTCTCCTAGGAAACAAGATCCATATGGACACCCAGATTCTAGTTAAATTTGGCAATATATGTCATTCTTGTTGTTAAATCATAAATGATGGCTGCCTACTTTTCTTTAGTAAGTAAATAGTGTTAATAGTGATAAGCTTAACATTTACAAATTAAAGAAAAGAGAGTTAGAATTAAAACAAGGCATCTTTATTACAAAGTAAATTGAATTTTTCAACCTGCCTTCTCAAATATGTTAATATTTTTACCTCATTTACAATATGTCTTACCAAATTTTTAGGCTAAAATAAAATGTAAATAAACTACAGAAGCCTAAATATTTGTGAGAATGTGGTTAACAATTCAAAGGAGTCCCAATGAGGCTATATGAAATTTCCTTGCAGCTCCCCTCTTTCGGACATGCCTGTTGTGTTGGTCGCAGCCTAATGATAGTGATCTTTGGGCTACGAACACCGGAGGCACTCACCCTGGCCTGTTTGACTCATAGTGAGCCCCCAAGACATTGCCCCCCACAAGGCCAGCACTTGTGGTCCTTGTTATGATTGCAGGCTGCACTTCAGCAAACACCATCGGGGAACTTTGAGGAACAAGATTTATTACTCACACTTCATGGAGCCTATACTTTATGCCTGAGAGCCACACAGGGAGATTTCAGGGTGGAGAGAGAGAGAGGATCTGGGGCTCTGCTTTTTAAGGCTCAGGATGGGGTGTATGGTGTTTCACTGAGTCACTCATTATTAGCTAATTTGAAACATGAGAGTGGGAATTAGGGCTCAGGAGACTAGAGGCAAGATCACTAAATTAGTTATTTATTGGGGTAGCCCGGGGTTTTCTGAAACGGTAACCTCATGTGTGTGAAGGGCCTAATTCCTTTTCTGGTTGTTTTGCTAGTAGCTGTGCCATAACAGCTGACAATATGTTTATTCAAGATGGATATCTTTTGAAATGGATGCCTTAGCAATTAAAACTTTAATGATAAGCACTTACACTACACTATCTTTTCATTGTTCTAATTGTACTTTATTCACTGTACAAAATTCATAACAGTTCTATCTTCAGGCCATGCCTCTCCACTCTAGAAGCTTCCATTTGCCTAAAGCAATGACCTTTCTCAAATGTAAATGTCACTGACTAGGGGCCTCAAGAAACTCAAAGGTGGGTTTGGAAGCAATTAACTGCTTTTCCAGGTGGTTTCTTTTCCTTTTGTGTGTTAAGGAGATGTAACCACCAGCCATCCTGAAACTGATCAAGGCTCACCACAAGAGCTGTGCCCATGACCTTTGCCTTACCTTTAATTCAAAGATCTTTCCAGGAGGAGCTTAGCCCTCATTATGTGGAAGCATGTTCTCCAACTGAACCTGTGCAAGCGAATATGTGCCTCTCTCTTTTGAATATTCATTCCCCAACCAAATAAAAATTCCTGCTTTCCTTTGTTTGGGGATGCCATGACTTTGGAAATGATTCCTCATGGCCTCCTATTTGCTGCAAATACACTTTACTTTGTGAGACAACTTCCACAGCTGTAGAGTCTTATTTAACTCACTAGGAGGCGAACCCACTGGGTTTGGTATCATGAAGACTAGTACCAACTCCTTACTTAAAATTATCTTGTGCCCCGTGATAAATTTCAAAATGAAAACTAAACTTCATTGTAGACACTTTGTAAGCTGGTGTCAGGGGAAGAGGGAGAATCCCCCCTGCCCTTTCCCTTAAGGTTCTTATGGCTGGCCAAATAATCAACAAGACAGGTTAGCAGGAGAAAATAATACCAAGTTTAATAACATGTATACATGGAAGAAACTCAGAAATGAGCGGCTCATCCCTCTGTCTAAGCTGCTTGCTTAAGTATTGTAGCTAAAGGCGAGGAAGGTGTTGGGGGTGGGTAGTGGTCTGGGATTTCAAAGGGGAAGAAGACAATTCACATGGAGCTAGAAATGCAAATGTTTGTCTGACAATTCTTTTCAGGGGCATCTATAGAGAACTTGGCTCTATTTTACATTATCGTTACAGCCATCATGTTAATAACTCCTTCCTGAAACAGATCTTTTGTTTTAAATTCCTCAGGAAGTTTGGGAGGGGAAACTCAAATATTCTTCCTGAGTTTTCTGTGTCTTTATTGTCTTCAGCTCAAAATAATCTGCATACCAGAGTGGTGCTTCCTGGGGTAACTTGCCCTGAGCACCATCACTGGCCTTTGGCTTTCTGGTCTCACTTCTCAACTCTTTATTGTGCAAGTTTCTCTCTGAAACATCTTCTTTCTCCACACCTCCATGACCTTTCAAAGTTGATCTTCTCTCCTATCTGCTTTGTTCCTTGTAAAAATCAAGTTGTCTAACCTCTTTTCCTTCGGGATCCCTTCCACAGAAGCCTATCATGATGACCAAGTCTGTGTCGAATGTCTCTTCTATGTGTCTATATAGACCAAGTGGAAAGATTTACTAGAGCAGATATCACATTTTATTTGAATGGCTTTTCTTCTCTATTTCATTCAGATCAGTAATTGTCATTTACGTTGGATCCCTTGCTATCTAAAACAATTTGGTTCCTCATAAAGCTAACTGAACTATAAAATAGTATTAAAACTTAACAATTAAAATCTTCTCCTCAAAAGAGTGTAAAAAGTAGTCCCTAGTAGTTGAACATCATAAAATTATGTTAAAATTCATGGTACAATTTTTAATATCAAAGGTCTTTTCAAATATAAAAGTCATTTATATTGATGAAAACCTTTGAAGGGAAATGGTTAAGTAGGCTTTTAACGAGGCAGGGACTAAGCATATATTTTGGGACAGGTTTTATGTTAATTTCTTAAAGTATACATAGTCTTATATAATCACCACACAGCCCCATGGTTTAGACATTATTATCTTCGTGTTTCTAACCAGAACACTAAAGAAAGATGACATAAGTAATTTGCTGTGTCTTACGTAGCTTGTAACAGATCTAAAATTTAATTCTAAAATTAAGTAGAACTATCTTACTTCTAAGTGTGTGTGCGTGTGCAGGCACACACATGGGTGTGTTTTTCATAAAACTTACAAAATGTAAAAATTATACCAGTTTTCTATTATTGGAATACAGTCTCCATTGACTTCATTTTTCTGTCACAAAGAGGAACTAGGGAAGAAAAGTGGCCTGCTTTTCATCCATAGATGGTTGCTTTATCTGAAAATTTACTATTTTATATCTGCTCACACATGCCCCATTTGGGTTAACAGTAAAGAAATAAAAAAGCTTTTTCTTTGCCTCATGATAAAATTTATTCTGAATCTACAGTACTCTTCTTTATTGGATTGAGTGTACAATATAGAGGATTATTTGCCTCACTGTCACCAACTAGTTGCCTCGAGAAACTCAAAGGTGGGTTTGGAAGCAATTAACTGTTTTTCCAATTTGTTTCTTTTCCTTTTGTCTGTTAAGGAGATGTAACCACCACGCATCATGAAACTGACAAAGCCTCACCACAAGAGCTATGCCCATGACCTTCGCCTTATTTTTAATGCAAAGATCTCTCCAGGAGGAGCTTAGCCCTCATTATGTGGAAGCATGTTCTCCAACTGAGCCTGTGCAAGAAAGTTCCTACTTCCCTTTGTTTGGGAATGCCATGACTTTGAAAATGGTTCCTCATGGCTTCCTATTTGCTGCAAATACACTTCACTTTGTGAGACAACTTCTGCTGGTGTAGAGTCTTATTTAACTCACCAGGAGGCAAGCCCAGTTGGTTTGGTAATATCACTATGGTATATGTAGCGTGAAGTAATTTACTCCCCTATGTAAAAGGCTAAAAGTAAGAAAGGAAAACTTTAAAATAACAAAGAAAGTATAATATATACTTTTCTGTCTAGTTTTTACAGATTCCATCTTTCTATTCATCATAAAAAACAAATCCAGAATTTAGGGGAAATTTTCACCAGAGTATAGTAGAAATAGTCTCAGTGAAAGAGAGAATGTGACAGATCTTTGTAACATCAGTTTCTTCTTCAGGAGTCTATATAAGAACGTCATTTAACACAAAGACAATTCATTGCCAAGTTTGTTGATGTAAAATCTAGACAGATTTTATCTTCTTCACAAATGAGAAAGAAAGCCAAAAAACAGTATATTTAACTATTTAAAATGTCTTGCCAGCTATAGTAATTCCAGCCATCTGATACTGACACAAAAAAAGTAAAACTGACCAATGAGACACAATACAGTCCAGAAACAGACCCACAGGTATATTGTGGGAGATCAAGATTTGGCCACCCTGAAATATATCTCTTTACCTTGATTGTTTTCTCTGATGAACATTTGACCTCCCCCACTAACTGCCTAAAGAATTTGACATAGTAACTCCTTCCTGGAACAGATCTTCTATCTGATGGCTCTAATATAATGTAAAATAGATGTTACAATAGAAAAGGTACAAACAAGCCCATCTTATAGGAAGTTCTGTCTCTCTGGCCACATTCTCTGGATGGCCCTGCAAGGAGTTGCCAGACAGACATTTACATTTATAAGGGAAATCTCCATTTGCAAAGGTATCTCCCTCTCTGTATTGGGAAGAGGGGGGATGGCCTCATTTATAGAGACTTGTCAATGTGGAAGGTGAGGCCTTAAATCTGCATAATAACCTTACTCTTGTTTACTGTGCTTTAGTGGTAATCTCCTGTAACTGACTCCCCCCACCCCCAACATCCTCCTTTGTCTTTGGCTGAACATGGTATTTAAAATGAGAATTTCTGCTATTGTGTTGAGAAACGCAGCATCCCCGCTTTCTCCCATGTATACATGTTATTAAACTTGGTATTATTTTCTCCTGCTAACCTGTCTTGTTGATTATTTGGCCAGCCATAAGAACCTTAAGGAAAAGGGCAGAGGGGCAGTCACCCTCTTCCCCCTCAATATGTTTACTGATGGGGCAGTTCTCTGAGCAATGATTCCAATTCATACTCCTTTCATTTTGTAACTCCAGCATTCGCTATAGAGCCTTTGAGCACCTGGTCTCTGAATTCTCTGCAGTATCCTCTCCATCTAACCCACCAATGAGCCAAAATACAGCTTGTGACAGGCTCTCTCAAGAGCCTCATGCTCGGAGTCAGTGATGCTATGCTCACATCCCTTTAGTTTGAGCTGAATCAAATGGATCTAACTGGAGGGGGTCCTGGAAATTGGCACCCTCTGTGTTTAAGAATTGCTTTCATTAAAATTTCTAAAATTATTCCCATAAGAAAGACATAGAGGGCCGGCCCCATGGCTTAGCGTTTAAGTGCACGTGCACCACTGCTGGTGACCAGGGTTCAGATCCTGGGCATGCACCGAAGCACCGCTTCTGCAGCCATGCTAAGGCCATGTCCCACATACAGCAACTAGAAGGATGTGCAACTATGACATGCAGCTATCTACTGGGGCTTTGGGGAAAAAAAAGAAGGAGGGGGATTGGCAACAGATGTTAGCTCAGAGCCAGTCTTCCTCAACAAAAAGAGGAGGATTAGCACAGATGTTATCTCAGGGCTGATCTTCCTCACAAAAAATAAATAAATAAATCTTAAAAAAAAAAAGAAAGACATAGAAACAGCCTAAGTGCCCACTGACGGATACATGGATAAAGAAAATGCGAGGGGTGTGTGTGTGTATATTCCATTGTGCATATATATCTATGTATGTATATATATATGTACACACACACAATGGGGTGTTATTTCACCATAAAAATGAAGGAAACACTGCTATTTATGACAACATAGATGGACTGTGAGGGTGTTATGCTAACTGAAACGTCAGACAGAGAAAGATGAATACTGTCAGATCTCACTTATATGTAGAATCTAAAAACATCAAATTCATAGAAACAGGGTAGAATAGTGGTTACTAGGGGCTGAAGGGTGAAGGAAATGGGAAAATGTTGGTCAAAGGATACAAACTTCCAGTCATAAAACAAATAAATTCTGAGGATCTAATGTGCAACATGGTGACTATAGTTCATACTACATTGTATACTTTAAAGTTACTGTGAGAGCGGATCCTTAATGTTCTCACCATAAGAACAACAAAATGGTAATTATGTGAGTTGAAGGAGTTTTAAACTAATCTTATTGTAGTAAACATTTCACGGTATATACATGTATCAAATCATCACATAGTGCACCTTAAAATTACACAATATTATATGTCAAGTATATGTCAAAGACTGTTGCCTTTCTTTAATTGTTATTACTTTTTAATGATGAAATATTTATCACTGATCATTTTATTGTCTTTTGCATTGACCTTTACATCATATTATATTAAAATTTTCAAGAATGAATTATGTTAACATTTACTCAATAAATATATTTTTTCTGCAATTTTAAGTCTCTCTTAAACCTACATAGATAGATATTTAAAATTCATCCTTTAGTCTCTAATTTTTAATAAATCACTTCATCCAAGTCCATATTTATAATTTTTCCTGCAATCTGATATTATATGTGTGTGTGTATGTGTGTGTGTGTCTGCTACATATCTCCACTTCCTTTGCTTTTGTTTAGTTATATTTTCCCTATGTATTGGCTGTTTTCCCTCTGTTTCCAATTTTTTCCCCTTCACTGCTTTTTGAATAATTGATTGATACTTGTTTAACATTCACCTGTACCCTTCAATGTATATGCATTCAATTCATTTACTTCAAATTTACATATCCTTATATATTTATATTTGTATATGTAAAACATGTATTTTATAACCTTATTTCTAAATAAAAAATGAAAACAAATCATGTCAATGCTTTTTTATTCTTTCTCTTCTTGCAGTATGAATATTAATAAATCCTATTGAATTTTGCTTCTTTTCTTTTTAAATGTAGTTTTCAATAGATATTCAGGCCTTTCAATGTATTTACTGATTAATTTATCTTGCTTCTTCCTCTCCAAACATTTTTCTTCTAGCCAGTATACAAATTTTATTGGTAACTTTGTCATCTAAGGATAACTATAAATATAAATTTTCTGAGCTATTGATTATATAAAAATTATGTGACATCATCCTCCCTCTTACATAATAGTTTAGGTGGGCATACTACTATCATCCAAGTTATTTTCTTGTAAAACTTTGAACATATTGGAATATTTCCCTGCATTCAACAGTGTTAATAAGAAGTTTCATTTAAATTTGGATTTTGTTCTTTTTTTAAGGCCATATCTCCCACAATCCTCCATGCAACAAGTGTATTTGAGCATTTTTTTTAACATAAGTATGTTCTTTTTTAATTGAGATATAAATGACATTACACTGAATTGCTTGAAGTGTATAACGTTTTGGGTTGAAATGTTTATATATTACAGTATGATAACAATATGTTCTTATAAACATTATGGTATGTGTTTATATATTTGCACGTGCACTTGTGTGTCTTAACTCTTCCTGCTTGGCTTCTATTTACTGTATCTATTTATGTGTAAAAACCACATCAAAATGCAGTGGCTTGGGACAACAAGCATTTTATTGCTCATGACTGCGGGGGTCAGGTAAATGGAACAGGTTCAGCTGGGTCAGGTTCATTTGTTCTTCATGTGGTCTTGGCTGGGGCAGTGGAATGCGCTGGAAGATCTGAGATGAGTTTACTCAAACATCTGATGCCTTTGATGGGATGGGTGTAACAACAACTAACAACTGGAAAATGACCAGAATTCACTTTCTATGACCAGAAGGGTATCTGGACTTCTTTATGTGGTGATTCAGGGCTCAAAGAGAATGAATATGAAACATGCCATGCCTCCTAAGGTCCAGAATGAGACTGGCACAGCATTATTTCTGTCACATTCTATTGGAGAAAGCAAATCACAAGATTCTGAAAGGGAGGAAATAAACTCCAGCACTTCATACACATACAGTCCTGCAGTGCAGATACATGTGAAGGGGCAGCACAGCTATATGAGGATGGGAAGAATTGTTGGCAGCCTTCGTGCAGGCATCCTGGCAAAGCCTCCACAGGGCTTTTTCTTCTGCTCTGAAAAAATTCTTTGTTTTCTTTTGTGTCATTTTATTTTGTTTAATCTTCTGTGTTTGCTTTTGTTTTCCAATCACTTCTCTTTTCTCTTTACTGTCTACCACTGGAACCCTTTTTAGAAAGATGTTTATCAACAAAATCTACTCTACATTTTGTAACTTTTTAGAAGTATGTTCTGTTTTTAATCGTTCATGATTAAGCTAGATTTGAAAATACAGCTTCTTATGTGTCTCTGTAGTTGTCCACATTCTGCTACTCAGCCTATCTAATAATTTTTAAAAAGTAGTTTTAACAATTAAGTTTAATTTGTGTAATGCCAAGTTGATTTATTTTCAGGGACGTGAGGGATTCTGCTTCTTTGTGAGAAGTTCAACTACACTCATATAACAATGTGAATTCTTCTTTCTCTATTTTGAATTCTCATATATAGACACTTTATCTCATGAGTTTAATATCATCTTTTTTTCCTTCAGAGAATCTTCATAATTTCTCATTAACCATGGTACCCTTATATGGTTTTTGAGCAGGATGATGAATTGATTGGCTTTTTAGGTATCGTTGATGTCGCTTCTAGCGTTTTGTAATGGAAAAAGAAATCTTGAATTATCTGTGTACTCTGTCCTCTTAACTGATTTGTCTAGGATGAGTCTACAATTTATTTACAAATAAGTTCAAAATGGACCCCATACTGCAGCATCCCCAATTCCATATATACTTTGAAGTTTAACTTTTTTGATCATATCCCACTCATTCCCTATTGTCAGGGAACATTTAAAATAATTTATATCTTCCCTTGCGTGATTGTTGTCTTCCCTCTCTTCTATAGTTGAGGACATTTGGGTCAAAGGTCTTTCCTCTTCCCTTTCACCAAAATTGCCAAGACAAATGTATGCTACCTCAATAATTACATGGAGGAACTGAGGAATTCTTCACATATTGCTCATAACCCAAACCTCCTTTCTTCTTCCTTCCTTCTATGTACTCTTACACCTCAAAAGTCTCGAAACTTGGGGGCTGGCCCGGTGGTGCAGCAGTTAAGTGTGCGTGCTCTGCTTCAGTAGCCCAGGTTTCGTAGGTTCAGATCCCAGGCATGCACTGATGCACTGCTTGTCAAACCATGCTGTGGTGGCATCCCACAAAGCAGAGGAAGTTGGGCACAGATGTTAGCCCAGGGCCAATCTCCCTCAGTAAAAAGAGGAGGATTGGCACGATGTTAGCTCAGGGCTGATCTTCCTCACAAAAAAAAAGTCTCCAAACTTGGTCATTTATTTTATCATAGTTTCCTTAAGTTTTTCCAACATGTATCTCTAAGTCCTCACTCTTAATGAGAATTTTTCTCATTGACTCACCTTATGTTTATTCAGGGCTGTCCTATGCCCAGCACTCTGGGCACTGTGAATACAGCAGGGAACAAAACAAGATAAGCTGTCTTCTTCATGATACTTCCTTCTGGCTAATCAAAAATTTTCCTACTTGAAGAAGCCCTTCCCATGCAGAAACTGGTGAGAATTGCTACATTGTATATTATCCCACAATGAAAACCAAGAAAAAGTGTTTTTAAAGAAAAACAAGTAAGCAAAAGAGGCTAGCATTCAAGGAGCACTGAGGTGTATACTGCTGGAGTGTTAAGAAAATTCTAGAATGAAATGGAAAGAAGAAACATTGACATGCAGAGGGTGGCCCTAGAGAGAGAGGAAATTCGAGCCAGATGAAGTACAATTTCCTAACAAAACATAAAGATAGATGTTTTCCTGAAAGTGGTGACTACATTGCTAGGAAACAGTTCTCAGGAAAGTGTTGAAGATGTGAAATGCTTGTTATAAAGAATGCAAGTGATAGATATCTACAGATAAAAGAAAAAGATTTTTAAATTAAAATCTACAGTTAAAAAAAGAAATCTCACTGATAATATAAGAAAATATAATTTTAATAAAATACTATTGATTTTAAAATTCTTGATGAAATGATCTCCCTCAGTGGAGTTTTTAATAATGTTCTTAAGTATCATTACCTTCTCCATAAACCTTTTATTTTTAGCATTGTACCAGCAACTATACATTGGATAATATTCTGTTTGATCATACTGCTTCTTTTTAATGGACTGTAACTCCTTGATGTCACAAGCAGTACATTGCTTTTTTTTGGATTCATGGATTTTACAAAGTGCCTGGCATATAAAATGCTTGAATTTTATTAAAGATCAAGTAATTAATTGATAATTATTGTAGGGGTACAATAATCGTAGGGGTAGTTAAGCTTAGTCATCATAATAGATAATTCTTGCCAAACTAAAATAATTATAGGTTTACATAGAATTACCAAACTAGAAATTCAAGTTAGTATGTTCACAATGTTTAGTAGTAGGGATTTTTACATTTTGAAAAGACAGCATCCATTTGTGGCAAAGAAAAAAACAACTAAAAAATCTCCTAAATAAAAGATAACTCCAGAGGATACAAAAACTCTTAAAATTTAATTCTTAGTATAATTACAAATTTCCACAACTGAAGTTATTTTAATTGATAATTGATAATAGCTCTCCTGGGATATGAGCCGCAGGAGAGGATGAAATTTCCTGCCTTGTTTATTGCTGTGCTCCTGGTAACTAGAATGGGAAGAATATTACAAATACTACTCTGCAAAATTATCACTTTATAAACTTTATTTTCTGATCTTGAAAATATAGCTATCTTTTGAAATTGTCCAGAATGTTGACATTATCTTTACATTCAGTGACAAGTTCCATAAATTAAGTACTGATACTAATAGAACATCAGTGTGGTATGGATTGTAGCTGCTGGAGTAGGAATTTGAATGATAGGTCATTTAGTGAAGCTGTGATTTCTCAGTTTTTATGGGCAAAGAAGTGCATAATATCTCAGTTAGGGCAAAGGGCAAGGTTTTCTAGACACTTGAAAGTTTTACTTTTATAGGAATGATTATTTACATTGTTTGGAGGGTGAAGCAGACTTTGCAGGGAACTCAGAAGCATAGCATATGAAACCTTTGACCATGTTATTCTTTCAGAGTCAGATTTAGTGACAGGCCTCTGTCAATTATCAGTTGATTCTCTTTCAGATCAGATAAAAAACAGAATTCCTTTAAACATGTTTTTAAAATAAGCATGATAAGATTTTTTTATTATTATTGGGTGTTAGAGGAGCATTGCAGAAGAAAGATTCCTCTCGTGGTTTCTGATGCAATCAAGGGACCCTGGAGATGTGAATATGGAAATGTCTGATAGACCCTGCTCTGGTCACAGGCCCAGAATGCAGCACCTTGGTGACTTACTGTCTTAGCCCAACAATAATACTTCTGCAGCCCTCTTAACATAAAAAGAAGAGCCCTGTGTGTCCTGGATGTGACTGTCTATGTGACTCCCTTTTGCTAGACCAAAAAGGGGAAAATGTAGCACCTGATGGGGCCTAAATTCATTGATATGGGCACAGGATTGTCTTACTATAAGCATTCCTCAGTGTGCCCTGAGGCCATTAGTAGAGAGTCTATGCATTAGGAAAAAGAAGTCTCCATACCTTTTGAAAATAACTAAACACTGGCTCTGAATGATTCTAATTTCTGGTGGCCCTGAAAACCACTATGGCTGACCAGTCAAAGTCAGGGCTTATGGTTCTTAGGTGCTAGACAAAGCTGTAAATTAAATCTGACTCATAGTGTGACCATGAATTATTCACTCTGTTATTTCTTCGCCAGTTCCTGAATGTGTAACTGGAACAGACATACTTGACAACTAGTAGAAACCCTAATTGACTGTGTGACCCATTGGATGAGGGCATTATGATGGGAGGGGTAAAGTGGAAGGCCTTGGAACACCCCCTTCTTGGCCAAGATACTAAAAAGGAAGCAATACTGCATCCAAGAAGGAATTGCAGTAATTAATGCCACCATCAAAATGAAAAAAGCAAAGTTGTGATAACTACCACCTCCCAGTTTAATTCATTAGTTTGGCCTGTGCAGGAGTCAGACAAATCTTGAAGCATGACTGTGGACTATTGTGAATTTAATCAAGGGATGAATCCAATTATAACTGCTGTCCCAGGTGTGCTCCTTGCTGGAGACAATTAGCACAACTCCTGGTACCTGGTATGCAGCTATTAACATGTGTATCTTTTTTTTGTTTTTTTTTTTTTTTATTTTCCCTCTATCAGTTTATAAATACCACTTGAAGCAGATTTCTTTTACCTGTCAGGGTCAGCAATACATCCTCACAGTTTTGTTTCAGGGCTACATCAGTTCTCCTGCTCTTTGCCATAATATTGTCCTTTGAAACTTTGATTTTCTTAATATCACATGAATCATCACACTGGTCCACTATATTGATGATTTTACCCCCATTGGTCCTACTTTATCAAGAAATAGCAAGACCTTTTTTTTTTTTTTTTTGTGAGGAAGATCTGCCCTGAGCTAACATCTGTGCTAATCCTTCTCTTTTCTGCTGGGGAAGACCAGCTCTGAGCTAACATCTATTGCCAATCCTCCTCCTTTTTTTTCCCCAAAGCCCCAGTAGATAGTTGTATGTCACAGCTGCACATCCTTCTAGTTGCTGTATGTGGGACGCAGCCTCAGCATGGCCGGAGAAGCGGTGCGTCAGTCCGTGCCCGGGATCCAAACCTGGGCCACCAGTAGCAGAGCACGTGCATTTAACTGCTAAGCCACGGGGCAGGCCCAAGACCTTTTATTTCTGATTAAGAGCATTTATTTGTCTTCACTTTATTCAGCATCAGTGTTCTTTCTTTCTTTTTCAGTTTTATTGAGATATAATTGACACTCAGCACTGTATAATTTTAAAGTGTATGGCATAATGATTTCACTTGCATATATTATAAAAAGATTTCCACAAGTTTAATTAACATTCCTCATCATATAGATACAATAAAAAGAAAAGGCTAAAAATTATTTTTCCTTGTGATGAGAATTTTTTAGGATCTACTCTCTTAACAACTTTCATATGTAGCGTATAGCAGTGTTAACTATAGTCATCACATAATACATTGCATCCCTAGTACTTATCTATCTTATAACTGAAGTTTGTGCATTTTGACTATCTTCCCCCAATTCCTCCTTCCCCACTCCCTACCTCTGGTAACCACAAATCTGATTTCTTTACCTTTGAGTTTTTTTTATTCCGTATACAAGTGAGATCATACAGTATTTGTCTTTGTCTGACTTATTTCACTTAGCACAATGACCTCAAGTTCCGTCCATGTTGTCGCAAATGACAACTTCCTAATTTTTATGGCTGAATAATATTCCATTGTATATATACCACAACATCTTTATCCATTCATCCGTCAGTGGACAGTTAGGTTGTTTCCATGTCTTTTCTATTGTACACAATGCTGCTATGAACATGAATGTGCACATATATTTTGAAGTTGATGTTTTCTTTTCCTTTGGATATATTCCTAGAACTGAATTGCTGGATCATACAGCAGTCCTATTTTTAGTTTCTGAGGATCCTCCACACTGTTTTCCACAGGGGCTGTACCAGTTTGCAATCTCACCAACACTGCACAAGTGTTCCCTTTCTCCACATCCTTGCCAGCATTTGTTATCTATTGTCTTCTTGGTGATGGCCATTCTAATATGTGTGAGGTGATATTTCATTGTGATTTTGATTTGCATTTCCCTAATGACTAATGAAGTTGAGAATCTTTTCTTGTATCTATTGACCTTTCATATGTCTTTGGAAAAATGCACATTCAGCTCCTTTATCCATTTGTGTGTGTGTGTGTGTGTGTGTGTGTGTGTGAGGAAGATTAGCCCTGAGCTAACATCTGTTGTCAATCTTCTTCTTTTTTGCTGAGGAAGATTGACCCTGGGCTAACATCCATGCCCATCTTCTTCTACTTTATATGTGGTATGCCTGCCACAGCATGGCTTGATAAGCAGTGCATAGGTCTGCACCCAGGATCCGAAACTGCAAACCCCAGGCCGCTGAACTAGAGCATGCCAACTTAACCACTATACCATCGAGCTGACCCCAACCTTTGTTCATTTTTTAATTGGATTATTTGTGCTTTGTTGCTATTGAGTTATATGAGTTCTTTATATATTTTTCATATTAACCCCTTATCTGCTGTAAGGTGTGTAAATATTATTTCCCATCCTGTAGGTTGTCTTTTAACTGTTTTGAGTGTTTCTTTTGCTCTGCAGAAGCTTTTTAGTTTGATGTAGTCTCACTTTTTTGTTTTTTATTTTATTGATTATGCTTTAAGCGTCATATTCAAAAAATCATTTCCAAGACCCGTGTCAGGGAATTTTTCCTATATTTTCTTTTAGGAGTTTCTTTAATCCATTTTTTTCTTTGGCTTATTTT
The DNA here is from genome assembly GCF_020826845.1 of Diceros bicornis minor. Classification (NCBI taxonomy): domain Eukaryota; kingdom Metazoa; phylum Chordata; class Mammalia; order Perissodactyla; family Rhinocerotidae; genus Diceros; species Diceros bicornis. Next base: position 2,581,820 of record NC_080769.1, on the reverse strand, counting down.
AGTGACTGGTTAAGATAGGAGTCTAGTTTCCTTCTTTTTCAGTGAATATCCAATATCACAACATCGTTTATTAAAGAGACTGTCTTTTCTACAATGAGTATTCTTGTCAAATATTAGTTAACCATATATGCTTGAATTTATTTCTGGTTATTTGATTCTTTTCCTTCTGATCTATTTGTCTGTTTTTATGCCAGTATCACACTGTTTTGATTAGTATATCTTTGTAGTATATCTCAAAATCAGGAAGTGTGATGCCCCCCACTTTATTCTTCTTTCTCAGGATTTCCTTTGTTATTAGGGGTCTTTTGTGGTTCCATATAAGATTTAGTGTTTTTTTCCTACTTCTGTATTAAAAAAAAAAAAGCCATTTGGATCTTGACAGGGTTGCATTGAATCTACAGATGGCTTTTGGTGGTATTAACCTTTTAACAATATTAATTATTCCAATTCATGCACAAGGGATACCTTTAAATTTATTTGTGTGTTCTCAGGTTTCTTTCATCAGTGTTTTACAATTTTCAGAGTAGAGATCCTTCACCTCCTTGGTTGAAGTTTATTCTTAAGTATTTTATTGTTTTTGACACTATTGTAAATGGGTTATTTTCTTTAATTCTTTTTCAGATAACTTGGTGTTAGTGTATAGAAACATTACTGATTTTTGTACATGGATTTTGTATGCTGCAAATTTAGTGAATTCATTGATTTGATATAACAGATTTATGGTGAAGTCTTTAGAATTTTCTATATAATCATGTGCTATATAATGATGATTCAGTCAATGATGGACCATATATATGATGGTTGTTCCTCAAGATTATAATAGAGCTGAAAAATTCTCATCACCTAGAGATGTTATATCCATTGTATCATCATAAAGCAAAGCATTAGTCATGTACTTGTGGTGATGCTGGTATAAACAAACTTACTGTGTTGCCACTCATATAAATGTATAGCACATGCAATTATGTAGAGTACATGATACTTGATGATGATAATAAATAACTATGTTACTGATTTATGTATTTACTATACTATACATTTCATCATAATTTTAGAGTGCACTCTTTCTACTTATAAAAAAAGTTTACAGTAAAACAGTATGCCGTGTTATGCTGGCAGCAGCCTCATACATCTCATGTTCACCACATCTCTTGATTACATCATTATACCTTGGGCTTAATTTAATCTCATGTTGCTTGGTTTATCATGGCGCCTAAGCAAGCAAATCCACTCCTAATGTTGCCACTAAGAGGCCATGTCAAATTATTGACCAAGAAACAAAATTAAAAGTAATTAAGGACAACCAAGGTGGAAAATAAATGATGGTTATTGTTCACCAGTCAAGCATGTTCCATTTGAGTGTAGATATGATCTTGAAGAACAAGAACAAAGTGACCGAAGCTGTTAAAGTATCTGCCTCATTGAAGGCAATGAGATTAACAAAAATTTGAGAAGGCTTATATCAGATATGAAGAAGCATGTAATGAGCTGTACTGAAGATCAGACATAGAAGTATATCCCTTTCAGTACCATGATGATCACAGCCAAAGCGAAGAATTTGTGATGTTGAAAGGAAAGCCTGGAGCTTACTATGGTGTTGGATTTACTGCTAGCTCTGGGTGGTTTAAATAATTCAAGAATTTTTATGCAGTACATAATGTGAAAGTGAGTGGTGAGTCTTCAAGTGTTGATGTGAAGACAGATAAAGAATTTTTGGAAATTCTAGATAAGTTGATTGTGGAGAAAAATTACTGTCCAGAACAAATATTCAATATGGATTAAACTTCCCTATTTTGGAAACAGATGCCTAAAAAGACCTTCATTCATAAGGAGGCAAAGTCAGTGCCAGGTTTCAGGGCCTTTAAAAACAGGATAGCAGTCTTGCTTAGGGGCAATGTTGCAGGCTACAAAATAAAATGCTTTGTGATCTGGCACAGTGAGAACCCCAGGCTCTTCAAGCATATCAATAAGCACACACTGCCAGTGTATTACAGGAGCAATAAGAAATCATTGATGACTTAGATCCTCTTCCAAGATGCCCTTCTGAAATGTTATGCCAATGAAGTGGAGAAGTACTCTTTGGCAAATATCACACCTTTTAAGATTTTACTTATTATTGATAGTGCTCTCAGACATCCTCCTTTTATCGGTAATCTTAATCCCAATATCAAAATTGGTGTTTCTCCATCCAAACACCATTTGTTAGAAGCAACCAATGGATCAAGTATTTATAGCAGCATTTCAGGCCTACCTGAGAGGACCTTTGCCCAGGATATTGCTACAACTGAGGAAGACACTAAGATGACACTGACACAACTATGGAAGAATTACAGCATCTATGATTGCATCAAGAAACTTGCTTGGGGCCGGCCCGCAGGCTTAGCAGTTAAGTGCGCATACTCCACTGCTAGTGGCCAGGGTTTGGATCCTGGGCACGCACCGGCGTACCACTTCTCCGGCCATGCTGAGGCGGCGTCCCACATACAGCAACTGGAAGGATGTGCAACTATGACATACAACTATCTACTGGGACTTTGGGGGAAAAGAATAAATAAATAAAATGTAAAAAAAACAAAAGAAGAAACTTGCTTGGGCTTGGGGTGATGTCACCAAGGAGTGTACAAATGGCATCTGGAATTACACACACAAAAGGTTCATCCATGATTTCAAAAGATTTGCCAGGGATGAGGAGGTTGCAAATATCAAAAAGGCTGTGGTTGAGATGGCAAAAAACTTTAACCTGGATGTGGATGAGGATGACTTTGAGGAGGTCCTAGAGGTGGTTGCTGAAGAATTGACTAAGAAGAAGTTGTTGGAAGTGGAACAGGAATGCACAGCTAAAGAAGAGGCAAGAGAAAAGGAAATTGCATGAGAAAAAAAAAGAACCCTCAAGAACATTCACAGTAAAAAGTTTAGCAGAAGCATTTGCAGACCTCAACAATTTCCTTAAAATGTTTGAAACATGAACCCCAACACCAAAATGTTTTCATTAATAGAGAAGAATATTCATGGTGCATTATCTGCTTACAAGCAGATCAGTGATAAAATAAACAAATCAAGCAAAACCACCATGGACATATTTTGAAAAGAGAGACACCACCTCAAGAAAAGCTTCAGGCAGATCCTTCAGGAAATGTTCCAGAAGAAGACAATATCATAGGAGATGGCAGCTCCATGCATGCTACTGCCCCTGAAGACCGTCCAGTGGGATAAGATGTGGAGGTGGAACACAGTGATACTTAGGATCTTGATCCTGTGTAGGCCTAGGCTACTGTGTGTGTTTGTGTCTTAGTTTTTTAAAAAAAAAGTATAAAAATTAAGAAAATTAAAAAAAAATTAAAGACAGAAAAGAGTTTGTAAAATAAGTATATAAAGAAAAAATATTTTTGTTCAGCTGTACAATGCATTTGTGTTTTAAGCTAAGTGTTATTTAAAAATAGCCAAAAATTTTTAAAAAATTTAAGTTTACAAAGTAAAAAAATGTATAGTAAGTTTTGGTTAATTTATTATTGAACAAAGAAAATTTTTTTTTCATAAATTTAGTGCAGTCTAAGTGTACAGTGTTTATAAAGTCTATGGTACTTTGTGGTAATGTCCTAGGTCTTCACGTTTACTCACCACTCACTGACTGACTCACTCAGAGCAACTTCTATTCCTGCAAGCTCCATTCATGATAAGTGCCCTGTACAGTTGTACTATTTTTATTGTATTTCTACTGTACCTTTTCTACGTTTAGATATGTTTAAACTCACATATACTTACCATTTTGTCAGAATTGTCTACAGTATTCAGTACCATAACATGCTGTACAGGTTTGTAGCCTAGAAGCAGTGAGCTATACCATAAAGCCTAGATGTGTAGTAGACTATAACATCTAGGTTTGTGTGAGCATACTCTGTGCTGTTCACACGGTGTTGAAATTGCCTAATGACACATTTCCCAGAACATATCCCTGTCATTAAATGATGAATGACTGTATATAAAATTATGCCATCATGTCATCTCCAAATAGATAAAATTTTACTTCTTCTTTTCCAATTCCGAGGCCTTTTATTTTTCCAGTAATATGTTGAATAAGAGTAGTGAGAGTTGGCACCCTTCTATTATTTCGGATTTTAGAGAAAAAGCTTCTAGCTTTTCATCATTGAGTATGATTTTAGCTTTGGGCTTTTCATGTGTTGAGGTACATTTCTATCTACCTGATTAAGAATTTTTCTCATCAGGAGTGACGTCAGCATCATGGCGGAGTGAGCTTTCCCGTGAATTCTTCCCCCACAAGGTACAATAAAAGCAACAGCCACAGACCAACAACGGAATCCCAGACAGTGAAAAGCTGGAGCAGAGGGATCCACACTGCCGCACATCTGAGAGCGGAACGTGCTGGGCCCCCGGAGGAAGTGGGGAGAGGTAAGGAGAACTCCGCTCCCTCCCCATCAGATCAGCGATCTGGTCCGCGCGGCTCCCAGAGAGGGGGGAGGGGCGGCCCTCGGCGGGAAACTGTAGCTCTTCGGGCTCTCTCAGCCAGTGGGAAACTCCCACGCAGAGGGCTCAGAGGAGCCACAGGGCTACCATCAACATCTGAGCACCCCAGAGAGCAGATAAAGAGGGGCAAACGAGAAGCCTCCCACGTCAGGGACGCAGAGGGCAAAAGAGAGAGCTCCCCCCTCCCCACAACCCGGAGTCTGCAGCTCGACCAGATCTAGCGATCCGAGGCAGACCTGAACAAACTGGACTGGACCCGTGGATCGCAGTGGGGAAAAAAAACAAAACAAAACAAAACAAAACTGCGGATCACAGCAGAAAAACTGGGGCAGAGCACAGGGGGCTTAGACTACACAGCCCTTTACCACCAGACAGTGGCGGCAGGTGGAAATTGCAACCAGAGACTTCCAGGATGAGGAAAATCAAAACCAACACAGGAACCACTATGCAATAATATATGAAATCACCAGACCAGAAACAAAATGACAAGCACCCAGAAATCAACCCCGAAGACACAGAAATCCATAAACTAAATGACAGAGATTTCAAAATAGCTATCATAAAAACACTCAACCAAATACGAGACAACACAGACGAACAATTCAATGAGATTAGGAGTTTCTTCACAAAAGAGATTGAAATCATAAAGAAAAACCTATCAGTGCTGATGGAGATGAAGAACACAATGGAGGAGATAAAGGAGAATCTGGAATCTTTAAAGAACAGAGCTGACAATATGGAGGAAAGAATTAGTACTTTAGAGGATAGGAATACAGATATACTCCAGATGGAAGAAGAGAGAGAACTAAGACTAAAAAGAAATGAAGAAAGACGCCGAGAAATATCAGACTCTATTAGAAAATGTAACATAAGAATTATAGGTATTCCTGAGGGAGAGGAGAGGGAAAGAGGAACAGAGAGCCTATTCAAGGAAATAATAGCTGAAAATTTCCCAAATCTGGGGAAGGAGCAGGAAATACCAGTAAGCGAAGCCAACAGGATGCCTATATATATTAACAGACAAAGGCCTTCACCACGACACCTAGTGGTAAGGCTAGCCAGGGTCAACAACAAAGAAACAATATTAAGGGCAGCTAGACAAAAACAAAAAATAACGTACAAAGGAACTCCCATCAGGCTCTCAGCGGATTTCTCAACAGAAACTTTTCAGGCTAGAAGAGACTGGAATGATATATTCAAAATACTAAAAGACAAAAACTTTCAGCCAAGAATACTCTATCCAGCAAAAATATCCTTCAAATATGATGGAGAAATAGTAACTCTCCCAGATAAACAAAAGCTAAGAGAGTTCATGGCCATGAGACCCCCACTACAAGAAATACTCAAGAAGGCCCTCAGGCCTGAAAACAAGAAGAGAAAGGGAACACAAAGCTTGGAGTAAGGAGAAAAGTAGGTAGACAAAATCAGAGAAATAGTAGATCTTTACCAGAATAGGTTAGCAACCACTTAAATACTAAACTCAAAGATCAAAGGAAGAAATTCACCAAAAATAAATTCAACCTCATCACTGTAAACACACAGCCACAACACAAGATAGAATAAGGTATAACAAGAGCAACTTAGAAGGGGAAGAGGAAAGTGACTGAATTGACTTAGTATAAGGAAATAGGAGGCTATCAGATAATGGACTATCTCATACAGAAGATTTTTTGCCCAAACCTCAAGGTAACCACTAAACAAATAATCAAATTAAAACCACATATGATAAACAAAGAGAAAACTAGAAGAATCATAAGACAGAACAACCAAACTGAATTGGCAGTCCAAAACAAATGGGACAAGAAACAAAGGAAATGCAAAAGAACCAGAAAATAAGTGACAAAACAGCAACATTCAGCCCTCATATATCAATAATTACCCTAAATGTAAATGGATTGAACTCTCCAATCAAAAGATACAGAGTGGCAGGATGGATTAAAAAGCAAGACCCAACAATATGCTGCCTTCAGGAAACACATCTTAGCACTAAAGACAAGCACAGGCTCAGAGTGAAAGGATGGAAGACAATACTCCAAGCTAATGGCAAACAAAAGAAAGCAGATGTTGCCATACTCATATCAGACAAAGTAGACTTCAAGATAAAACAGGTTAAGAAAGACAAAGAAGGGAAATATATAATGATAAAAGGGACACTCCATCAAGAAGACATATCACTTATAAATATATATGCACCCAACATAGGAGCACCAATGTACGTAAAACAACTATTAACAAACCTAAAAGGAGAAATCAACAACAACACAATAATAGTAGGGGATCTTAACACCCCACTTACAGCAATGGATAGATCATCCAGACAAAAAGTTAATAAAGAAATATTAGACTTAAATGAAAAACTGGACGAGATGGACCTGGTAGACATATACAGAGCACTCCACCCAAAAACAGCTGACTACACATTCTTCTCAAGTGCGCATGGAACATTCTCTAGGATAGACCATATGTTGGGAAACAAAGCAAGCCTCAATAAATTTAAGAAGATTGAAATCATAACAAGCATCTTTTCAGACCATAAGGCTATGAAACTGGAAATGAACCAGGAAAAAAAAACTGAGAAAGTGACAAAAATGTGGAGATTAAACAACATGCTACTGAACAACCAATGGATCATTGATGAAATTAAAGGAGAAATCAAAAACTATCTGGAAACAAACGAAAATGATAACATGCCATATCAAACCATATGGGATGCAGCAAAAGCGGTCCTGAGAGGGAAACTCATAACGATACAAGCCCACCTTAACAAACAAGAAAAAGCCCTAATAGGCAACCTTAAAGTACACCTAACAGAACTAGAAAAAGAAGAACAAACGAAGCCCAAAGCCAGCAGAAGGAGAGAAATAATAAAAATCAGAGCAGAAATAAATGATATTGAGACCAAAAAAACAGTAGAAAGGATTAATGAAACAAAGAGTTGGTTCTTCGAGAAGATAAACAAAATAGACAAACCCTTAGCCAGGCTAACTAGGAAAAAAAGAGAAAAGGCTCAAGTAAATAAAATTAGAAATGAAAGAGGAGAAATTACAACGGATACCATGGAAATACAGAGGATTATAAGAGAATACTATGAGAAATTATATGCCAACAAATTGGACAATCTAGAAGAAATGGATAAATTCTTAGACTTATACAACCTCCCAAAATTGAACCAAGAAGAAATGGAGAATCTGAATAGACCAATCACAAGTAAAGAGATTGAAATAGTAATCAAAAATCTCCCAAAAAATAAAAGTCCAGGACCAGATGGCTTCTCCAGTGAATTTTACCAAACATTCAAAGAAGATTTAATACCCATCCTCCTCAAACTATTCCAAAAAATAGAGGAAGATGGAACACTTCCTGAATCATTCTATGAGGCCAACATCACCCTGATACCAAAACCAGACAAAGACAATACAAAGAAAGAAAATTACCGGCCAATATCGCTGATGAACATTGATGCAAAAATCCTCAACAAAATATTGGCAAACCGAATACAACAATATATTAAAAAGATCATACACCACGATTAAGTGGGATTTATACCAGAGATGCAGGGATGGTTCAACATCCGCAAATCAATCAACGTGATACATCACATCAACAAAACAAAGAATAAAAACCACATGATCGTCTCAATAGACGCAGAGAAGGCATTTGACAAGATACAACATCCATTTATGATAAAAACTCTCAATAAAATGGGAATAGAAGGAAAGTACCTCAACATAATAAAGGCCATATATGACAAACCCACAGCTAACATCATACTCAACGGGGAAAGACTGAAAGCCATTCCTCTGAGAACAGGAACGAGGCAGGGCTGCCCACTCTCACCACTCCTGTTCAACATAGTACTGGAGGTTTTGGCCAGAGCAATTAGGCAAGAAAAAGGAATAAAAGGAATCCAAATAGGTAACGAAGAAGTGAAACTCTCACTATTTGCAGATGACATGATTGTATATATAGAAAACCCTAAAGAATCTGTTGGAAAACTGTTAGAAACAATCAACAACTACAGCAAAGTTGCAGGGTACAAAATCAATCTACAAAAATCAGTTGCATTTCTATATGCTAATAATGAACTAACAGAAAGAGAGCTCAAAAAGATAATACCATTTACAATTGCATCAAAAAGAATAAAATACCTAGGAATAAATCTTACCAAGGAGGTGAAGGACCTATACAATGAGAACTACAAGACATTATTGAGGGAAATCCACGATGACATAAAGAAATGGAAAGATATCCCATGCACGTGGATTGGAAGAATAAACATAGTTAAAATGTCTATATTACCTAAAGCAATCTACAGATTCAATGCAATCCCAATCAGAATCCCAATGACATTCTTCACAGAAATAGAAAAAAGAATACTAAAATTTATATGGGGCAACAAAAGACCCCAAATAGCTAAAGAAATCCTAAAGAAAAAGAACAAAGCAGGAGGCACCACAATTCCTGACTTCAAAACATACTACAAAGCAATAGTAATCAAAACAGCATGGTACTGGTACAAAAACAGACACACAGATCAATGGAACAGAATTGAAAGCCCAGAAATAAAACCACACATATACGGACAGCTAATTTTCGACAAAGGTGCTAAGAACATGCAATGGAGAAAGGAAAGTCTCTTCAATAAATGGTGTTGGGAAAACTGGACAGCCACATGCAAAAGAATGAAAGTGGACCATGTGCTATCGCCATTCACAAAAATTAACTCAAAATGGATCAAAGACCTGAAGGTGAGACCTGAAACTATAAAACTCATAGAAGAAAATATAGGCAACACACTATTTGACATTGGGTTTAAAGGAATCTTTTCGGATGACATGCCTACCCAGACTAGGGAAACTAAAGAAAAAATAAACAAGTGGGACTTTATCAGACTAAAGAGCTTTTATAAGACAAATGAAACCAGAATCAAGATGAACAAACAACCAACCAGCTGGGAGAGAATATTTGCAAAACATACATCTGACAAGGGGTTGATCTCCATAATATATAAAGAACTCACACAATTGAACAACAAAAAAACAAACAACCCGATCAAAAAATGGGCAGAGGAAATGAACAGACACTTCTCCAAGGAAGATATACAGATGGCCAATAGGCACATGAAAAGATGCTCAACATCACTAATCATCAGGGAAATGCAAATCAAAACAACACTAAGATACCACCTCACGCCCGTTAGAATGGCTATAATCACCAAGACAAAAAACAACAAATGTTGGAGAGGATGTGGAGAAACAGGAACCCTCATACACAGCTGGTGGGAATGCAAATTGGTGCAGCCTCTATGGAAAACGGTATGGAGATTCCTCAAAGAATTAAAAATAGAGATGCCCTATGATCCAGCCATCCCACTACTGGGAATCTATCCAACGCACCTGAAATCCACAATCCAAAGAGGCTTATGCACCCCTATGTTCATTGCAGCATTATTCACCATAGCCAAGAAGTGGAAGCAACCTAAGTGTCCCTCGACTGACGATTGGATTAAGAAAATGTGGTATATATATACAATGGAATACTACTCAGCCATAAAAAAAGACAAAATCGTCCCATTTGCAACAACATGGATGGGCCTGGAGCGTATTATGTTAAGTGAAATAAGCCAGAAAGAGAAAGACAAACACTGTATGATCTCACTCATATGTGGAATATAAACCAACACATGGACAGAGAAAACTGGACTGTGGTTAGCCGGGCAGTGGGGGTGGGGGGTGGGCACAAGGGGTGAAGGGAGTCATATATGGGGTGATGGACAAACAAAAATGTACAACCCAAAATTTCACAATGTTAGAAACCATTAAAACATCAATAAAAAAAAAAAAGAATTTTTCTCATGAAAATATGTTGAATTTTGTCAAATGATTTTCCTTTATCTATTGAGGTATTCACATGATTTTTTTCAATTTATTAATGTGATGTATTAGTGCAATGATTGATTTATGTTTGTTGAACCATCCTTGCATGCCAAGTATAAATCCCACTTGATCATGGTGAATAATCCTTTTAATGTGCTGCTAAATTTGATGTGCTAGTATTTTTGAGAAATTTTGCAGCTACAATCATTGGGATATTAGTCTATAGTTTGCTTTTTTGGTAGTGTCCTTTTCTGGCTTTGATATCAGGGTAATGCTAACCTCATAAAATGAGTTTGGGAGAGTTCTCTCCTCTTTGATTTTTTTTTTTTTTTTGGAAGAGTTTGAGAAAGATTGGTGTTAATTCTTCTGTATATTTTGGTAAAATTCATGAGAGAATCTATTTTGTCCTGGGCTTCTCTTTGTTTGGAGATTTGGGATTACTAACTCAATCTCCTTACTAGTAATTGGTCTATTTAGACATTCTATTGTTTCTTGACTCAGTCTTGGTAATGCACTTATTTTTAAGAATTTTTCCATTTCTTCTTGGTTTTCCAATTTGTTGGTGTGTAATTGTTCATAGTAGCCTCTTATGACCCTTTGTATTTCTGTGGTATCAGTTGTAATGTCTCCTTTTTCACTTATAATTATTTTAACTTAGGTCTTCTCACTTTTTTTCATTGGTTCATCTAGCTAAAAGTTTGTCAGTTTTGTTTATCTTTTCAAAGAACCAACTCAATTTGGTTATCTTTCATATTACTTTCCTCTTTTCTATTTCACTTATGTCTGCTCTGATGTTTATTATTTCATCCGCTAACTTTGAACTCAGTTTGTTCTTCTTTTTCCAGTTCTTTAAGGAGTAGAGTAGAGAGTTTATTTGGAATCTTTCTTGCTTCTTAATGTAGGAATTTATTGCTATGAGTATCTTTCTTAGAACTACTTTTGCTGCATCTCATAAGTTTTGGTATATTGTAAATCCACTTTTGTTTGTCTCGAGATACTTTTTTATTTCCCTTTTTATTTCTTCTCTGATCCATTGGTTGTTCAGAAGAGTATTGTTTAAATTTTATATATTTTTGAATTTTCTAGTTTTCCTCTTATTATCAATATGTAGTTTCATACTGTTGTGATCAGAGGAGACACTTGGTATAATTTCAATCTTCTTGAATTTGCTAAAACATGTTTTGTGTCCTATCATACGGTCTATCCCAGAAAATGTGCCATGTGCACTTGAGAAGAATGTGGTTTTTGCAGTTGTTTGATAGAATATTCTTTACATGTCTATTAGGTCCATTTGGTCTATACTTTTGTTCAAATCCACTGTTTCATTATTGATTCTCTCTCTCGATGATCTACCCATTGTTGATAGTGGAGTATTAAAGTCTCTGACTATTATTGTATTGTTGTTTATTTCTCCTTTCAGCTCTGTTAGTTTTTGCTTTATGTATTTAGTTGCTTCAATATTGCAGGCATAGTTATAATTGTTGTAACTTCTTGATGTATTGACCCCTTTATAACTATATAATGACCGTCTTTGTCATTTTTTACCATTTTTAAAGTCTATTTTGTCTGATATAAGTATGGCTACCCTTGCTGTTTTTTGGTTATCATTTGTACGAAATATCTTTTTCCATCCCTTTCCTCTGTCTATGTGTGTCTAAGGCTAAAGTAAATCTCTTGTAGACAGCGTATCATTAGATCTTGTTTTTGTTATCCATTCAATCATTCTGTGTTTTGATTGGAGAATTTAATCTGTTTACAAATATAATAATTATTGATAAGTAAGGGCTAACTATTGCTTTTTTGAAAATTGTTTTCTGATTGTTTTGTAATTATATTTTTCCTTGTTATTTATGTTTCTGTCTTTTTCTGTCTTGTGATATCAATGTGCTTTGACTTCTTTAGTATGTTTTTTGTGTAATTTTTACAGGTGTTACCCTGGTGGTTACTATGAGGCTTACATAAAATATCTTAAAATTAAAATTTAATCTTAAATGATAAATTATGCAAATTATAAATTATATAATAAAATTGTAGTATAGATATTATAACATAATAATTACAATTATTATAAATGTATTATAAATAATATAAATTATTTTAAATTATAACTTGCTATTTTAAGTTAATAACAACTTAAATTCAATAGAATTCCTGAGTTTTACAGTTTTACTTCTTCTTTGCTCTCACATTTCAGGTTATTAATGTTACAATTTACTTACTTTTTATATTGTGTGACTATTAACAGATTATTGTAGTTATGGTTTTTTTTACTATATTTGTTTTTTTAACTTTTAAACTAGAGTTGTAAGTGAATTACACAGCACTATTACCATATCGCAGAATCAAAATTTAACTATATATTTTATATTATCAGTGAGTTTTACACTGCCTTCTTATGTTTTTATGATGTGAATTAATGTCTTTTTATTTTCACTCAAAAAACTCTCTTTAGCATTTCTTACAAAGCAGGTCTAATGGTTATTAGTCCTCTCAGCTTTTGTTTGTTCTTAAAAGTTTTTATCATTCATTTCTGGCTGACAGATATTTTTCTTTCAGTATATTGAATGTGTCATCTCATTCTTTTCTGGCCTGAAAAGTGTCATTGAGAAATCCACTGACAACCTTATGGTGGTTACCCTGTACGTAACTTCTCTCTTTTCTCTTTCTCCTTTTAAAATTCTTTCTTTGTCTTTGATTTTTGACAATTCAGTTATAATGTGTCTTGGTGTAGCCATATTTGCATTCATCTATTTGGGGTCCTTTGGGCTTCTTGGTATCGATGTCTATGTCTTTTCCCAGGTTTTGGAAGTTTTCAGCTATTATTGCTTTAAATGTACTTTCTTTCCCTTTCTCCTTCTTTTCTCCTTCTGGAATTCCCGTGATGCAAATATTGTTTCCTCTTCCTCTTTTTTTTCTCCCGTAAGTCTCATAGGCTTTCTTTACTCTTTGTCATTCATTTCTTCTTTTCGATCCTCTGACTGGGCAATTTCACATGTCCTTTCTTCCAGGTCCCTGATTCATCCTTCTGTACGGCCGAGTTTGCTTTTAAAGCTTTCTAATGAATTCTTCAGTTCAATTATTGTATTTTTCAGCTCTAGGATTTCTGTTTTTTATGGTTTCTATTTATTTGTCAAACTTCTCATATTGCTCATGCATTGCTTTCCTAATTCTGTTTAGTTTTCTGTATGTGTGTTTTTGTAGTTTACTAAACTTCTTTAAGATAATTATTCTGAATTCTTTGACAATACATAGATCTCCATTTCATTGGGGTCAGTTATTACAACTTGCTTAGTTTTCTTCAGTGGTGTCATATTTACGTGATTTTTTGTGACCTCTGATTCCACACATTGGTGTCTGCACATTTGGGAACCAGCGTCCTCCTCCAGAGTTTTCAGTTTTGCTTTGGCCGGGACAGTCCTTCACCAGTCAGCTCAGTTTGGGTTACTGGATGTGTCTGCAGGTGGCATTCTTTGGCAGGTGAGGCCTGCTATTATGGCCTGTTTTGGGGTGATACAACTCTTTGAGCTCTGAGATGGTGGTGGTGGGTGTGTAATGGGCTTAGAACAAATGGATAGGACTGATGGCTTGGTTCCCAACCCAAGTGAGATTGTAATATGGGCTCCACAGTTGCCTGCATTCTCTTGTCAGGCTTACCAGATGGTCAGGAGTGGGTACCACACTCAGCAGTATATGGGGCTATGAATTAGCCTTCCTGCCCTGGAAAGTCAGCAGGACAGGACCCAGGGCCTGCACTGCTCATTTTTTTGGACGAAAATCAGTCAAGAGTGTGCACTGAATATCCTTGTCATGTGTGGCCAGCAGTTTTGCTCTACAGACACGGAAAACCATAGACTGTGCTTTGTATTCAATGACACTCTAAGCAGGCCTGTTGGATGGGCTACACAGCTTCCTGTGTGCTCTGGCATGTTTCCCTGATAGAACAGGCTGAAGGCTGTATTCAGCAATGAACAGGTCTACAAATTAATTTCCCTCTCTGAACACTGTAGAAGCAGCAGCTCTAAGGCCACTAAGGCTCTTTGTGTTCCTGACTCAAGTCAACCTGTGCCCCGAGTCTCCTGGCTGAACAGGGCCTCTGTTTTACTCTGGGGCCAGTGAGCTCTGCCTGGCCATCCCTTGACTCAGGTGTTGCTGGGTTACACAGCTTCCAGTTGTTGTTATCAGCCCTTCCTGTCAGATGGAGCTGGAAGCCATGCTCCACAGTGGTTGGGGCTATGAATTAACTCCCCTTCCTTGGTGTAGCAAGGGAATCATCCATGACTGGTACTAGCTTTGCTTTGAGGGTGATCAGCCCTGCCCTCTCTCCTCTCAGCCTAAGCATTGCTGGGTCACATAACTTTCAGGTGTTTTTGCCAGCCCTTCCTGTCAGCTGGGGCTGGGTGCCATACTCCACAGGGTGGGCTATGACTTAACTCACCTTCCTGGGCAGGGCTGGGAGGGCCCACATCAGGCTACTCCCAAATTTTCCCAAACATGATTTCTGGTCCAGAGGGGCCAAGAGCCATGCTCTACAGTGGGTGGGGCTGTGACTTAGCTTTTCTGCTGGCTGTGGGCACACCAGGATCCAAAACTGGCCAAACTCCTCATTTTAGGACCTGAATCAGGCAGATCTGCACCCCACCAAGTTCCCTGGTCAGACTACATCACCAATTTGTCTCTGCAGATGGCAAAGCTGCTGGTTGGGATACTACTTGGCTGCTGCAGGTAGAAACTCAATCTGACAAGAGCTGAGCGCTGGTTTTTGGAAGTCCCTTCCCCCTTCTCCACCATAATCTGATTTCCATTGGTTGGGCCCTGCAGATTTCCCTGCAATCCCTATGGGGTAAAACCAGAGTAGGGGCTCCCATGAAGTGACCCACCATGGGTCTGGCTAGGTATTACCCTTGGGCTCTCCTTTTCTACTGGAGAAAAAATAGACTTGGGGGAGACTTGTGGGTGTGGTGCTGTGCCTGCCCGGGGGAGGGGCAATGTGGTCAGCATGTAGGTGTTTTTCTTACTCTTCTAATGTAGTCTATTGTCTCTGGCGCAGGGGGTGCTTCAGCGTCACTCCTGTGTTCTAGAATTCTCTCAGTGGTGTCTTGTCCATGAAGAGTTGTTAGCTGTTCTTCTTGTGAAGGGGAGCAATCTTAACAACACTCCATGTTGCCATCTTGGTGACATCCTTCTCTCTACATTTTCTTTATTAGATATTGGAAAATAAAGATTATCTACTCACCTGCTTTTAAAATTTTAGTAAGATGTAAAAAAATTAATATTGTATATAAGAGAATTATTAATTGAATTTAGTAATGTTGCTAGATATAAGCCAATATAATAAATTCAGTTTTATTTTTTATTTCAACAAATAAAATGAAATTACAAAAGTATGACTATTTATAACAATGTCACAAAACATCACTTACCCAAGAGGAAAAGATGTGCCAAGGTACTTAACATATAGCAGAGACAGCAGCAAATATAGGTCTTGCACAGCTGACATCCAGGTGCAGGGTTGCTGGATTGCCGGGTTAAGCAAATCAGAACACAGGACACTCAATAAATTGGAATATCAGGTAAAGAGCAAATAATTTCTTAGTATAAGTTTGCTCCAAATACTGCACGAGGAGTTAAGAGAAAATGTCTAAGAAATAGAATGCAAGAGACATATTTTTTCATCACTTGAATGTAATATTTTTCTCTGCAATAAAGAATGCTAGAGTAGTAAATGGCATTCTTGGATTCAAGATCAACATACAGCAATAAATAGATTTCTATATATCAGCAAAACAAAGCAAAAATAATCACAAAAATTCCATACATTAGAGCAACAAAATATAAGATACGCAGGGACATTTCTATCTAATGAAGTGAATAACTTTAACAAAAACATATACAATTGTTTTGAAGGATATAAAACGCATTAAAGAAAATACGAATAGATTGAGAAAACTGTGGGGAACTTCCAAATACAAAAAACACCAATTCTGCTCAAGTTAAGAGACACACATCTTGCTTTGGTATGGGAAGATGGGGCAGAAGGAAGAGTGAAGATGCAACATAGAAGCTGAATGAATAACATTTCACAGTGTAAGTTCTGGGTCTCTAATGTACAGCTTTGTGACTATAGTTAACATTACTGTATTATATACTTAAATTTTTCTAAGGGGGTAGATCTCAAGTGTCCTCACCATGCACAAAAAAATGGTAACTGTGTGAGCTGAGGGATATGTTAATTAGCTTGATAATACTGATCATTTCACAAGGTATACATAAATCAAAACACCAAGTTGTATATCTTAAATATATATAATTTTTATTTTCAATTACATCTTAATAAAGCTAAAAAAACTGAAGCAGAAATCAACATTGAAACACCCTGTCTGTCATTTTCTACCTTTATTACCCTGGGCAGTTTCCTTCAGAAGCTTCATCATGGAAGAAAACACGAGAGCACAATCAGAATGGTAATAAGAGGACCTGACACATGTAATGTTGGTAAGTGTTCTCTGAGTTTACATACATGCTCAACACAGCACCAATTACACAGACAGCAACTCAGTGTACTTTTCCTCTCATTGTTATGTAAGTGAGAAGGAGGAGAAAGTTTTAGGGAGTTCACACTAATACTCAAGGAAAGACACATATTATCTACCCTGAGTAAGTATTTTCAAGAAAAGAAAGCTAATTCTGTCTCTTCGTCTTAGGAGAGGAGGTGGAAAACAAGACAAGCTATTATAATTAAAGACAAGGGAATGGATTCCTCAGAGGGCTAAGAACTTAAGTTTCCGTCTTCTTACCAGAAGCAGGCTGAGTAAGGATTTTCTAAGAATGAAAATCTTTTTAATTTAGATTGCTGCTTTGTGTCTTCCTGGGAAGCTACAAAGGATAAGGTTTCAATAAAATCACAATTCAGAACAGGTATGAATTCCAGATTCCATGAGTGCTTCTAGAATTTAGATGGAAATGTATTAATAATTTACTGCTAAACAAAATCTCTAAAGTGAGAGAGATATTTTAATTTTCACAGATCTATAGTATTTATGTTCATGGATATATCATATCCATAAAATCAGAGTAATATTGATTATGTGTGGGGTTTAAGTAATATAATATATTTGAGGATTATAGTGAAATGAGTGGAGTTCTGATGACTTTGGGCCGCTCTCACGAAGACTACTGAGTAATTATCATTAGATGTGCTTCTTAGCTCCGGTTCATTATTTTGTCTTTCCATTCATCAATAAGAGTAAAGTTTCCAACTATGTGTTAGGTGCTTTTTTAAATTATGGGAATATGAAAATATGCAAGATACGTAATCTGCCTTTCCAGCAACCTACAATCTCATTGGGATCATACACTATTCAGACCCATACTGAGAGGTAACATAAGTAACCAGGTGAGAATGTGTGTAAGCTAATG
The DNA here is from genome assembly GCF_020826845.1 of Diceros bicornis minor. Lineage (NCBI taxonomy): Eukaryota > Metazoa > Chordata > Mammalia > Perissodactyla > Rhinocerotidae > Diceros > Diceros bicornis. Next base: position 2,564,046 of record NC_080769.1, on the reverse strand, counting down.
CCAAACTTTCTGCTGAACATGGAGATGACTGGTTTCATTTCTTAAGTGATTTTTCTGCTAAGCAATTTATGTCATTCTTTCATCTCATCCATAAAATATTACTTTCAGGAATATGGTATTTCTTTGTTTGTAGGGATAGAAAATTGAAACAGGAGTTAAGTTACTTGCCTCAGCTCATAGATGGGAAAGATTGGATAAAAATCCTTTATATATATATAAAAATATATATAATGCTGGTGTTTCTGAGGTGAGAAATAAATTGGTGGTGGGTAGGAGTAAAAAAAGGGTTAGGTGAAAATAAGGACATAACTGAGTGATCTGAAAGGCAGGTTTAAGTCACATTCTCTTCTAATAAGCACAGCTCACATTCATGGATGCTTTACAGCTGTTGTATATTCTTCTAAGACCTTGCATGTTTTTGGAATTTGCTTTATTTAACTTCAAATAGACACAAACATTTATTAAGAGCAAACTTATTACATATGAAAATTTTTGTTTAATGCTTAAAACAAATTTACCAGCATTTTCATAAAGCAGTATGACACTCTCCGATCATGTAACACCCTTGGTCCATGCCAGTGATAACCATTATCTCAATAGTGCTACATTGCTTAGATAACATATCATCTGTGTTTAAACTTCATATAGTAGGATTCATGAAGCTGTTCCCCTGTGATCTACTTTGTTCATTCAACATTCTATTCTTGAGTCTCATTACCACTACCTGTAACTGTGATTAGTAATCCATATTTATGCACATTTGGGTTGTATTTTGCTATTGGAAACACAGCTGCAATGACCACTTTTGCTTATGTGAGAGATTTTTATTTTCTGATCTGTTTTGTTTCCTGATCATTTCTGCTATAAAATTGTATTATCAGTTTAGCAACCAGAGTTGATTACAGTAATATATACAGTCTAGTATCACTTTCCATAATGCTTTGCTTATTCTTTTGATCAAATTCTGGCTACTTAATGTCTCTTATCCATTCTTTCACTCAGTGATTCTCTTCTCAATTTCCATGATATATGGGCTGCTATTGCTATGAACATGTGAAGAGGTGAAGATACAGAAAAATCATTAAAAATAATACATGTATGTACTCTTTCTCACAAAGTGATGAAGTTTATTTCAAGAAAAGCAATGTAGTTTAGATAAAATAAAGAAAAATAAAAAAAGAAAATTACAACCAAGAAAAAAAATCTACAGGTAAAGTCTGAAGCAGAGTCTAAAATGTTGTACCTCACCATATGAATATTTTTGAGAAGCTAATAAATATTCTGAAAAAAATAAAAACAAGATGTCTAAATTTTAAATTCATCCCAGAAATGCTATTTGTTATATCGCTCCTGCTAAGAGAGCTGCTACTCAAAATGTTCTGCTTTGTCTGGCAGCAAATAGTCCCAGATAACCTACTGTTTCGATAGATATTTCACCGCAGGCGCATTTTTTTTTTTTTTTGGTAAGAATATATAAAAGTACCTTGTGAAATCCCAATTTTTTTCTGGAACATGGTTTGGGATTTTTTATATCCCTGGTAGTTTTCACTGAGCTTTGAAATTTGGGTCTCATCTTCCTGGTGGTTAAAAAGTAAACAAGTTCAGTTATATATATGTTAGTAACCTAGAACAAACATCTAGTTTCCTCATGAGAAACAGCACTTGTTTTTCTTTACAGAACATTCTTGAATAAATATCCACTTGAATCTTAATGTGGAGGGTACTGGGTAATGCAGTGCTCAATATTTTCCATCTATATCCCTATTAAAATTCTATAAATTTTTGATAGGACTGTATCTTGTCACGTTCTTTGGGACAGGGCAAACTCAGTGAAAATAACTTTAGCATGTGGTTGTGAAGGGTATTTTGAAGCAAGGAAGAGAAGTGTGACAATATGATACAATTAAGTGTGAGTTTGTTTAATTTCAGCTTGAAATAATGATGGAACTAAGAAAATCACAGAGGAAAATGTAGGTTCTACATTTGTTAGCCAGTCATGTTTTAATATTACATCCTTCAGCTGCTATATGGCAGAAATGTTCAGATTATATCCAAAATAATTATTCAACCTTTTATATCAACTTAGTGACTAGGACAGATTTACCCCTACATGTGCTAGACTATTTTGTCAACTTAAAATAAGCATACATATGGGCTAACTTGACCAGATAGCTTCATTCTTGGAGTCACATTGAAGACAGACTTAAGGAAAGTCATGGTGGAATTTTGGGATAACACAAAATCTTATTGGGTAAATTAGTCTATTGCAATAGTTGACAAGTTCAAGTTAACTGGGTAGCCTATGGCATGATGTTCAAAATAAGTTCTTCCATAAAATAGTTGGGACAAGTTATTTTACAGAAACAAATTTAGTTGTATAAGCCCTTGAAATTATTGATGCAATAAAATGCCCTCCTCCCTAACTAAACTAAAGCCTACATCCTCTTTCACACAACACAAGGGTACCCTGTGGCAGGGAACCCATCCTCATCTCCAAGAGGTCCCAGAGATACCCATTCCTAATTTTCAACAAGTTGGCTGGACTTGGATCTGAGTCATCAATAACCAGGTCTAGACAACTTATTGATAATAATTTATTAAAAAAAATTATATATATAGGGGCTGGCCCAGTGGTGTAGTGGTTAAGTTCACATGCTCCGCTTCAGCAGCCCAGGGTTCATGGGTTCAGATCCTGGGTGCAGACCTACACACTGCTTATCAAGCCATGCTGTGGCAGGCATCCCACATATAAAGTAGAGGAAGATGGGCACAGATGTTAGCTCAGGACCAACCTTCTTCAGCAAAAAGAGGAAGATTGGCAACAGATGTTAGCTTAGGGCTAATCTTCCTCACCAAAAAAAAAAAAAAAATATATATATATATATATATATATATATATATATATATATATAGTTACAACCAAAGGAATAAGTATCAGGCCTACTTCTCTCTTCAAGCCAGTTGACAAAAATTGTTTCTTTTTTTTTGGAAAATTACTTCTCAGCTCATGAGATGCACATGAATCCCCTTTAGAGGTACTTTTTGGTAGATTAGTATTTCCAAGTCACAAGCATTCATGTATTGAAATATTAAAATACTTTTGAATTTTTCTCTTTCTTACCCACTATATCATTCACAACTTATATAAAAAATTGAAACTCAAAGAGGCTGTATTTTACTACCTCCCCACGTAAAAAAAATTAATTCAAACTCTTGAGGCTGAATTCAAGTCTTCGTCTTCCTCTACAGATTTATTTTCCTTTGCCTAGGTTACTCAGCTTTCGTGTCTGGGTATTTTGTTTGTTTCTTTTGTTTTCTTTTGTTTTTAACCACTTCACAAAACTCTAATGCATGGATAAATGAGTAAAAGTGCATTACTGTCTATTTTTTTCTATTCACCATACTGGTCTTTCTGTTTACGACATCATTTTTGTTGTCTGGTATAATTTCCTTTCATATATTAGCGTTACTCATACATTTATAATTGTTTCATACATTAAAATTTAAATCCTACAATGAACAGAAAATATACCTCGAAGTTAGAAAACTCCATTTTTTCCTATAATCTTCTACACATTTCAATTTTTTGCATGTGTGTTCTCTTTATTACATTCCACTTTGTGGAATTCATGCATGTTTTGCTTTTTCCTGTTAACATAGTCTTTTTCTTACTCCCTTCAAGCCTTTAGACAAATGCCATCAGATAAGCAAGGTCTTCTCTTACTACTCTATTCAAAATTGAACACTTCAATGAAATTCTAACACCCTCTTTTGATTTATTTTTCTTCCCCAGCATAGTAGTATTTTTTTGAACCATGTGGTTACTTTTGTGTGGGTCAGTGCTGTCTTTGCTTGTTCTGATTGCTGCTCTATCCCCAGTGCCCAACACATACGTGAAACTCAAAAAGTATTGTTTGAATGAGTAGACTTCAAGCTCCTCTGAATTTCTATTTTTGTACGTATTAACTCTCTAAGAGATATTGGAGGTATTAGTTTTCTAAGAATGCCATAACAAAGTACCACACACTGGTTGGCTTAAAAGAACAGAAATTTATTCTTTCACAGTATTAGAAACTAGAGGTCTAAAATCAAAAGGTGAGCAGAGTTGGTTAATTCTGAGGGCTCTGAGAGGGAGAATCTGTTCTGTGCATCTCTCCTAGCCTGTGGTGATGACTGACAATTGTAGGTATTCCTTGGTTTGTAGATGCATCACTGCAATTTCTGCCTCCATTATCACATGACATTCTTCTTGTGTCTCTGTCTTCACATGGCTATCTTCATATAAGGACACTAGTCATATTGGATTAGGAGTCCTTCCTACTCCATCCAGCATGACTTCATCTTAACTAATTACATCTTCTATGAACCTATTTTCAAATAAGCTCACATTCTGAGGTGCTGGGGGTTAGGATAACAATATATCTCTTTTTGAGTAAAACATTTCACCCCATAACATTAGACTATAGAAAAAAGGACACAACTTTTAGATTTATATAATTAAATAATATTTTCTTAACTCATCCACTTATTGCATAGAATATTTACTATAAATTATAAGCCAAACACATCAAACTGTAAAGTAATTGGCAAACATAGAGTTTTTGTTAACACTGGTAGTAAAAGTACCTAGTATCATGAAAGCAAGGTCTCATGTCTTATTCTTTCTGTCTGTTTTCATGTTTCCACATGCTAATTTAACATGAATTTCTCTATTAACTTATCTGCAAATGAATTCCGATGTTTCAGGTACTTTTTGCTTTTGAGAAGTTTTCTGTTATAAAAACCTTATCAATAATATAACATTAAATTTTATTATCCTAATTATTCAGTTGAGAAAAAAGATACTTATAAGCTGAACCTAGGGTAAGTTCCACAATTTCATAAGTGAGGCATGTACCAACAGGGCATATTTCTCTATGATACTAGACTTCTTAATCTTTGAGATTTCTAATCATGCCATGCCATATTGATCATTAACCTATGGAATTTACCAGAATCACATTAATTGTAAGGCACTGGGTTAATGTTTACCAAATTAATAAATTCATATCTCTTTTTGTTGTAGTAGATGAAAAGCACATTCATCATGACATGGGCGAATCAGACTTTTAACTCTGACTTCATCCTGCTGGGAATCTTCGATTACAGCACCACTCATATCTTTCTCTTCTCTCTGATCTTGGGCATCTTCACAATGGCCTTCATCGGAAACACAGCCATAGTTCTCCTCATCTACCTGGACACCCAGCTCCACACGCCTATGTACTTCCTCCTCAGCCAACTCTCCCTCATGGACCTCATGCTCGTCTGCACCACTGTACCCAAGATGGCCTTCAACTACTTGTCTGGCAGCAAGTCCATTTCTGTGGCAGGTTGTGCCACACAAATATTTTTCTATACATCACTACTTGGCTGTGAATGCTTTCTCTTGGCAGTCATGGCTTATGACCGCTATATTGCCGTTTGCCACCCTCTGAGATACCCCAAGCTCATGAGCCCCCAAATTTGTGGACTTATGACTGCCTCTTCCTGGATCCTGGGCTCTACTGATGGTGTCATTGATGTAGTAGCTACATTTTCCTTCTCCTATTGTGGGTCCCGGGAAATAGCCCACTTCTTCTGTGATTTCCCTTCCTTGCTAATCATTTCATGCAATGACACATCAACATTTGAAAAAGTTCTTTTCTACTGCTGTGTAATAATGATTGTGTTTCCTGTAGCAATCATTATTGCTTCCTATACTCGTGTTATTCTGGCTGTCATTCGAATGGGATCTGGGGAGGGTCGCCACAAAGCTTTTGCCACCTGTTCCTCCCACCTCATGGTAGTGGGAATGTACTATGGGGCAGCTTTGTTCATATACATGAGGCCCACCTCTGATCGTTCCCCAACCCAGGACAAGATGGTGTCTGTCTTCTATACCATCCTCACTCCCATGCTGAATCCCCTCATCTACAGCCTCCGCAACAAGGAAGTGGCCAGAGCTTTCATGAAGATGTTAGGGAAGGTCAAGTCTGAAGAGCAAGTTACCTAATTATTTTCATGCTTTACTGTCTGCTAAATTCTTCTCTTTAATGCCACCATTTTTTCATTCACTTCTAAAGATGTCACTCATTGTTTACACATTTTTGGAATAACATATTTCTGGGCAACTATACAATTCTTCTTATTCACAGAAAATTATTTCAAGTATTCATTATTACTTTATATTCAATTCAGTTATGACTACACTATTAGGCATTTTCTTGAATAAAGATATTACAGATTTATTAAAAAGTATCAGGAATTTTGTGGTATATAGAAAGGTAATAAATGAAGCTTCTTTTCCCCAAGTTATAAATCCAAAATTGTATTGAGGCACTTTGAATTCCCTTTGGAAAAAGCGTTGGTGCCTTTGGCCTTTGTACATTTAGTTAGTATTTTATGATTTATTTTTACTTTTCATTTTTATTCTTCCAAGCTTATAGAAGAAAGTGTTGTAGCACTTCAACAAGGATGATGCTTTTTAAGTACACGTTTATTTACCTCCATTATAAAAATTTGAATCCCAAATCCAAATTGTCTTCCAAGTTGTCAAAACCCATCTAAGATCCATGCACTGATTCAACAATTTAACAATTTCACTATTCAGATCCCCAGTGAACTGAGAGTTTACAGGTGTCCATAAATCAGGCACTGATACTTATAAATTTTATTAATGATTATGGGGCATATATTGAAATTCAAGATATAGTTAAACTTTTCGTGTGTTTTCTAAGAGAAATATCTTATTTCATAACAGTAAATATAAAATTTTATAACTTTATTGTAGTCATATTCCCTTCAATGAAAATAAGTTAATCTCAATTGCATAACCTTTATTGGAATATTGAAACACAAAAGAATTAAATATTCCTAAAATTGATAAATTGCTTCAGCATTTCTGCCCATTGAATAAGATCAGATTTTAAGGAATTATATAAAATCTTATAGTAAATTTCTAGTTTTTGAAGTTATTGTGAAAAAAATCATATCCAGTAAGCAGATTATTTGGCCAAATAGATATTTCCACCATGGCCCAAGGTAATAGATTAAGAAAGTATTATTTGGAGTCTGTCAAATGTCTACAATAGATGTTATTTACTTCAAAATGCATAGTATATCTGTACATAAACCAAAAAGTTAAATATATTTTCATATTTTTATAATACATATCCACAGGACTATAGATTCAGGACACCAGTATATACACTGTGATTGTTTATATAGTGGGTTGAGGGAAGTAAAGATAGAGAAAATATTCAATCATCCTAGTGATTTTTCTAACAATTAAACAGGAAAGAACTGAATGATTAAAGTTATTTACATAAAGTTACCTAGAAAGAGCTTGATCAAAATAGGAAATTGAATTTTATAATATCTAAGCATAAAGTACTTTGGATTAATTAAAATATGTTTATCTATATTAATGAATATAATTCATGAATTATATTATACTGAAATATAATTGTGATTTATGTTGAAAAGTAGCTTGTTTAATTCAGATCAACAACTGATGTAAAATAATAATCGAAGTTGCATAGTTGTTTCTTTCTTCTACCTCTAAAATTGAACTATTTTCTCAAAGCTATTAGTGTGTAAATTTAAACATTAACTTTTCAATTTAATTGAAAATAATGATAAGGAAAATGCATCTGAACACTATTTAAATTTATACTAGTCATGACAAACAGAAGCCAGGATCCTGTGTTTTTCCCCAGGCTCCCCAGTTCCTAGCACTCAGGACAGTCATCACAGGCAGGCCTGTGACAACTGCCCATGTGAACTCAATATCATTAATAATTTAACATCTTGCATCACTTTAAAAAATGTATTTCAAATAGATTATATATTTGTTGTAGGGGTAGATTATATGATATATGTTTTGGCATTTCTGAGAACAATTTTAAAATGTTCAATAAACTATTATTTGTGAAAATAATTAACAACACTCTGGCTACTTTGAAGCACAAGCTCTCTTTCCTGCTTCTTCTTTCTTCCTCAATATCCCTACTTCTTCAGTGTTCACTAAAAATGGTTGGCATAGACTGGTACTGACCCATCAGAGTCCGTTTCTAAATCTAGAGGATGTATCCCTTTGTGTTTAGGAACTTCCTTCTGGTATCATATAGAATCAGTACTTAATTTCCATTCTTCCTTGTAATTCCAGCCCCTGATGTTGCCAATCTCATTATACCCACCAAACTCCTACTTCTATCAGCCCTGCTGATTCTAATAAATGCAATTTTTTAAATGAACATTAAAGATTATCTAGAAATATTATGGCTTACATCCTGACCATAATGATGCCTACTAGTTTCTTTCTCTTAGTTAATAATGTGATACATATATATTACAGTGGACATTTAAAGACATAATTAAGAGTTACATTTATTTAATTCACAAACAAAATAACAAAAACAATCATATAATAGGGCAAAATCTCAATGTTGGTATATGTTTTCAGAAAAATTATGTATGATAATAATTTAAAAACAGCCTAATTCACCTTAAATTCTTGTACCAGCCTTATATTTCTTTCTATATTTTTATTGTATTGCAGATTCCTACTTTAAATTTTCCACTATGCACACACAAACACAGTGTATTCATTATTTTTGGATGACAATTTAGTGGATGATACTTTAGTTCTAAAGTCTTACAAGGTATTATTGGGCACATTGCGATTCCCCAGGGATGGGAGTAGAATAGTTTCTATAGCAGTCTGGATTCAATCAGGAGACAGAAACTATGCAATGATTTTAAAAGAATAAGCTTAATATAAATGAGTAATTTTAGTAGAAGAATACTATGAGATAAGGAAACTCTATATGAACCAAGAATCTCTTGATCTAGGGATGAGGGAGAGTACCCAAGGAAAGACAAAGTTGTACAGGATGCAGAACTTACTGGAGAAGGTACAGTTCAAAGCAGTAAAATTTGCTGGCTTAGCCAGGGCAGAGCTCATACAGCATTGCTGGGAAAACAATAGGCAACTCTGCAGAGTGCAGGTCAGGGAGCAGGTGAGCAGCAAGCAGTGGCCTGGGTATACAGTGGGAGTCTGGGCACTAGGAGGAGCAGAAGGCAGTTAGAGCACAGGGATCACATAGCACGGAGTGGGGTGGTTCTTGTGGAAGGAACTACTGTTTGATATGTGGCTCTCAGGGCCACAGGCAGTCTCATGCACATCACACAGGGCTCCCATTCCACATCAACAGGGCTTCAGAAATGTTATGGGCAGCCTGAGGTAGATGGTGATTTAGGTCTGTGCCTGGAGCAGAATCTACTAGAAATTCTCATAGCCAAACCTCTTCACCAGAGATTGCAGGAAGTGTCTTCCTCCAACGATGTCCTTCTAACACCCTATACTGAGAAACTTGAACATCACGTTCACTTTAAGGGAGAAACGCCAAAAGAAACTCCATTGTTTATCAGAGAAATTGCATTGAAAGATGAATTTGGAGCTGAAAGACAACAACTTGATAATTGACACATTCCACTGCTCTGGCCACTCAGCTTCCCTATCAAAACAACTCTATATCTCTATACAAAAAAGTACATCTATGTTTCTTGCAAGTAAAGTAGTCCTCACTTGTCCCCAGAATGACAAGACAGACAGTCCCAACAATTATTGTATATATAGTGGGCTGTATTAATTATTCATCAAATTCACTCATGGTCTCACTGTATATTCTGTTATTTAAAGATTAAGTTGTAATATTAACCTCCAATAACTCTTGTATAATTGTTTTAAATGGGAAAGAGAAAGAACAAGAAATGATTAGCATGTACAACTAAACACTGTCTTGTAACAAGTAGGGAAAATATGCGAAGTACTGCAATCCTCACTTCTGTAACTGGTCGTGAGCTCACAGTTAGTGTCTTCAGCTTCTTTCCTTAATTAGTCATTCCATAGTCTCCTTTCCCTCAGCCAGAACCTCAGTTATGCTCGATTCTTTACCTGGTGAAGTGACCCAAACTTTCATTCTCAAAGGTTCTTAGGCTTGAGTCACCCTGCTTTTCTAGTTACTGTGGTTTTCCATTGACCTTTATTATCGGACATGAAAATACTAAGAGGAACCTCAGAGAATCCCCTTGGGCTCCACATATAGTTATTCTTGCCTCCATTGTATGACAGCAACCAAACGTCCCCTCCATAGATTAATTTTTCCTTTTGCCTACTGGTTCAGTGGCATAAGGAGCCCCAAATGGCTGGATGTCAGTCTCATTTTCCAATTTAGGGCAACCATAGCCATGTTCTCAGTGGAAACCATTTTGGAGACTAAGATGTCTAGCCAACAGAGGTTCAAGTTTCTGGGGCAGGAAGCAAAAACTCTGCACATGGATCCTTAGGTGCAATAGTGAGAAGAACCACACCGCTTCTGCCCCTTGATTCCCCAGCAAATGAACTTGGCTGTGAGGGAGACAGAATCCTAACAGTATAAACTATATTCGGCAAGACAGAACTCCATCCTTTCAGGTGTTGTTTTCCAGTTGGTGCTGTAACTGGCGTTCTAATAAGCCACTCCACCGTTCCATGAGGCCAGCTTCTTCTGGGTGATGATGTATACAGTAAGACTAGATGAGTCCATGGCTATGAAAACATTGCTCCACTTCCTTGGCTGTGAAAAGATTTCCTTGATCTGATGCAGTGCTGTGTGGAGTGTATGAGAGTGGATTAGGCATTCTGTTAGTCCACAGCGGTTGTGCTGGCAGAAGCATTGCAAGCAAGGAGGGCAAATTCATATCCATAATATGTCTATTCCACTGAGAACAAATCTTTCCTCCTTTCATGATGGAATATGTCCAATGATGGCAGTCTGGTCCCCTGGGTGATGGCATCATAATAGGAACTTAGCATTGGCCTTTGCTATTGGTGTATTAAGCACTCAGCTGTAACAGTAGCTAAGTTAGTTTTGATAAAGAATGTCCAGTTTATTGATGCCAAGCATAGACTTTATCCATGCCACTGTGGCCACTATGTTCATGGGACCATTAACCAAGCACCAGGGTGTCTGGTAAAGAAGCTGATTGATATCACAGAACATGTTATTTCATTCAGCTGAATACTAAGAATCTCCTCTGTGATACATGCCCTGTAGTGGGTATTCATATGGAACACAAATATCTTCACAATCTGCTCCCATTCCGAGAGGTCCATGCACAAACTTCTTCATCAAACTTTCTTGTCACTAATCTTCCAATCTTAGTCCTTCAAAGTTTTTGACCAATCAGCAAAACCATTAACCACTGCTTTGGAGACTGGATGTGCTGAAACTGGATCCTGCTGTAGAACCTTTTCTTGCTGTGATCTACATTCAAAACAAACTGTCTTACAGGTGATTCCAGAGAAGGGTCAAAGTAGCATACACAAGTGTGGTATATGTTGCCTCCAAAATCCAAGCATCATGCCTCTGTCTCTGTGGTAGGTCATGGGAGGTGAATCAACTTGTTTACCATCTTGGAAGGGACATCTTGGTATGTTTTTCACCACTATAAACCTCACCGAGGTGGTAAGTCCTTTAATTTGTGTGGGGTTATTTCCCATCCTTTTATTTGAATATTTATTGAATAGGGTTAAGGCATTTAAACTTCTTGTTAAATAGGACCAATCATCATCAGGTCATCAATATAGTGTAGTAAACCAGTGTGATGATTTGTGGGATATCAAGACAATCAAGATTTCAGTGGACAATGTTATGGCAAAGAGCCGGAGAATGGATGTAGCCCTCAAACAAAGCTGTGAGGGTAAATTGCTGACCCTAACAGATAAAAGCAAACTGCTTCTGGTGGTATTTACACATTAGTATGGAAAAAATAAAACACAAGTTAATACCCGCATACCAAATACCAGGAGTTGTGGTAACTGGCTCCAGAAAAGAGAGTACATCTAGGACAGCTGTTGTAATTGGATCCACCTCTTGAATAATTTATGAAAGTCCACAGTCCTACTCCAAGAGCCATCTAACTTCTGCACAGGACAAACTGATAAACTAAATGGGGATGTGATAGTTATCACTACCTTGTCTTTTCTTGATTTTGATGGTGGCATTAATTGCTGCAATTTCCTCGTGAATGCAGTATTGCTTCTGTTTTACTATCTTGGCTGAGACAGGAAGCTCTAAGGCCTTATATTTTGCCCTTTCCACCATAAGGCCCTTATGTTATTGGTCAAATAGTCAATTTAAGATTTCTACCGGTTGTCAAATATGTCTCTTCCAGTCACACATTAAGGAACTGGGAAAACAACAACAAGATGAGTAACTCTTGGTCCCACCGTAAGTCAGGCTTGATTTACAACTCCGTCTATCACCTGATGACCATAAGCTCCTACTTTGACTGCTCAGCCATAGTGGCATCTGGAGTCACCAGAAATCACAATCATTCAGAGTCAGTGTTTACTAATCCTCAAAAGTATGGGGATTTCTTCCTTAATGCATAGACACTCTATTAACGGCCTCAGGCCACACTGGAGAATGCTTGAAGTAAGACAGTAATGGGCCCATATCAATAAATTTAGCCCCATCTAGTGTTATGTTTTCCTTTTGTGGTCTAACACCTTAAGGATCCTTGCCAAGCATGTCCCCCTGGTGTCTACCAACATATATATATACCACATCTTGTAATTCTTTTGTTGTATAAGCTATTTCCTCTTAGATGAGACTGTGAACACATCTCCCTGGAATGTATTTGGTCTGACCCTCTAGGTCACAGGCGGCTGCATGCATTCCCCATCAGGGCATCCACAGTCTGGGTAGACAGCCACATCCAGGACACACAGGGCTCTTCTTTTTATAAGAGGGCTGCAGAAGTATTATTGCCAGGCTAAGAGAGTAAAGTCACCGAAGTGTTGCATTCTGGGCCTGTGGCCAAGGCAGGAACTACTGGATATTCTCATGTTCACTCCTCAAATGCCCCTGAGCTGCACCAGAAGCCACAGGAAGCCTTTTTCTCTTGCAATGAACCTCTTGTGTTTAACAATAAAAAGATTTAAAATCATGCTCCCTTTAAAGGAATGTTTAAAGGAATTCCTTTGTTTATCAGAGCAGAAAGGGAATCAACTGATAACTGACACAGTCTCTCATTAAAGCTGTCTCAGAAAGAAAGATGGGGTCAAAAGTTTGATATGCTACACTTCTGGGTACACTGCAAATTCTTCCTATCCCCCTAAACAATGTAAAAAATTATTCCTATAGGAGCAAAAGCTTAAAGCATCTCGGAAACCTTGCCCTCTGTCTTAACCGGCATATTATGCATTTATATGCCCTTAAAACCTGAGAAATCACAGCTTCACAAATGATCTTGATGCCCACCCTGATATCTGTTCTCTTGCGTTGAACCCAGCATATATGGGTTAAAACCAAAAAGCACTCATTCCCCCTTCCGTGCTTCTCTAAGTTACATTCACATGTAGATGTGGGTTGTTTTTTCCTTTGTGTCCCTGAATTCCACAAGGCAAGTGGAGGTAATAAATTGTTAAAAGCCCAGGTGGCTACAAACTGAAACTCTGGCTAATTACCAGTTCTTGAGGTTTGTTACAGGGAGACTGAGATCTCGAAATTATCAAGAAGCTGTAGCTCCCAACTCCCAGTTCCTGGAGCCGAATCCACCATTCATCACAGGGACAGACAAACAGAGGACACCTGTAGCTTCCCCACCTCAGCTAAACGCAAGCTGATGTGAAGACAGGGAACTGCAAAGCCGCAGCTCCCCTCCCCCACCTAAAACCTTGTAAACTTTGTAAACGTTTTTTGGTGGCAGTTGCCAACCACTCCCCAAGGCCAAATTTCAGGTGATGCGAGAAGATTGATTGATGGAGCCCTAAATCTCCTCCTGTAGATAGAGATAACAGCCGGCTTGGCGCCACAGGGCTGGGATCCCTCCTCCAACAAATAATCACAGTCACCAAGGATACATTCTTTCCCACAGACTTTCCTTTAAAAACCCCAACTCCTAATGCCTCAGGACGACTGTGGATTTTAGGGCACGAGCCCACTGCAGCCTTATTTTGCTGGCAAGATTAAAGCATTTTTCTTTTCCTAGATCCCTGGTCATTGTGTTCATTGATTCAGCTACAGTGACAGGGTCCCGGGTTTTTCCAGCTACAATCTGGTATTCAAATTCCTACTCCAGTGGCCACAATTCATATTACCCTGATGTTCCATCAATACCAGTATTTACTTCATGGAAATTGATGGTGAATAGAAAGAAAATGTCAACACACTGGACAATTTCAAAAGATAGCTACATTTACAAACTAGGAAAATAAAATTTATAAACTTACAGTTGTGGGAGACCAAAAATTGGCCACCCTGAAATATATCTGTTTACCTTGATTATTTTCTCTGATGGACATTTGACCTCCCCCACTAACTGCCTAAAGAAATTTAACTCTGGGTGTGGACAGACTGGCAGGGTCCTCACTAAGCCCATTCTCATCAAAGTTCTGTTTACCAAACATTTACATTTGTAAAGCTATCTCCCTCTCTGTACTGTGAAGTGGGGGGGTGGGGGATGATGGCCTTGTCTCTGGAAACTCTTATCACTACAGAAAGAAAGGACTTAAATCTACATATTCTTGATTACTGTGATTTCTGGCTCTCCAGCCACATTCCATATAGGTGGCCCTGCAAAGAATTGTCTGACAAACATTTACATTTCTTTCTCCATGTGAATTGTCTTCTTCTCCTCTGAAATCCCAAATCCCTCACCCCCAATATCCTCCTTTGTCTTTAGCTGAAGAGGAGAATCTCTGCCATGTTGTTGAGAAACTCAGTTTCCCTGGTTTCTCCCATGTATACATGTTATTAAACTTTGTATTATTTTCTCCTGCTAACCTGTCTTTGAATTATTTGGCCAACCATAAGAACCTTAAGGGAAAGGGTGGAGGGGGATTCTCCCTCTTCCCCAACACAGTTATGCAGAGTGATATTTGTAAAATTCCTCCCATTCTAGGTGCCAGGAATACAGCTGTAACAAGACAGGCAGTATCATCCTCTCCTGGGGCTCATATCTTACAAGAGCTATTATCAATCAAAATAACTTCAGTTGTAGAAACTTGTAATTATAGTGAGAATTAAATTTTAAGAGTTTTTGCATCCTCTGGAGTTATCTTTTATTTAGAAGAATTTTTTCTTTTCCACAAATCTATGTATACCTTGACATAGAAATCCTCACTATTAAATACCAGAGAATATGCTAACTTGAACCTCTAGCTTGGTCATTCTATGTAAACCTACAATTATTTCAGTTTGGCAGAACTATTTAGTGAGATTATGACTAGGCTCAAACAAATCCTCCAATAATTAATTACAGTTAATTAATTACTAATTAATAAAAACCATTATCTCTTATATGTCAGACACTTTGCCCTATTCATGGTTCCAAGAACAGCAATGCACTAGTTGTGACATCAATTAGCTACAGTCTAGTAAAAGAGAAATGATATGTCAGATGAACTGTTATTCAATGTACAGTTGCAAGTATGATACTAAGAATAAAAGGTTATTGGAGAATAGAACAATGCTTAAGAGCATTGTTAAAGTCTCAGCTGAGGGACATATCATTTCATACAGAAAAGAGAAAAATCAATATTTTACTAAAATTGAATTTGCCTATATTATGAGTGTGAAATTTTATTTTTTGTCCTTGTAGATTTTAATTTGACTAATCTTTCTTTGTAAGTAGATATCTCTCTACTCGACTTTCATTCCTCCTCACAGACATTTCACACAGTCAGCATTTTCCTGGGAACTCTCTTCTAATATCGGAGTCATCATTTTCAGGACAACATTTGTCCTTACATTTCATTAGAAAATCATACTTCTTCTGGCTAAAATTTCCTCGGTCTCCAGGCCAACACTCTACATGTCAATATTTCTTCTTTCCATTTCATTCTAGAATTTTCTTAGCACTCCAGCAGTTTACATCTCAGCATTGCATTTGAAGACCAGCCTCCTTTTGCTTACTCGTTTTTACTTTAAAACACTTTTTTCTTCTGTGCCATGGTGAAGTAATATATAATTCAGCAACTCTTATCAGTTTCTCTATAGGAAGGGTGTCTTCATGTAGAAAAATATTTGAACAGCCAGAAGGAAGCATTATGAAGAAGAGAGCTTATCTTGTTTTGCTCCCTGTAGTAGTCACAGTTCCCAGAGTGCCTGGCATAGGACAGGTCCTGAATAGACATAGAATGAATTAATGAGAAAGATTCTTTCTTTCTTCCTTTCTTTCTTTCTTTCTCTCTTTCTTTCTTCCTTCCTTCCTTCCTTCCTTCCTTCCTTTCTTGTCTGTGTGAGGAAGATCAGCCATGAGCTAACATCCATATCAATCATCCTCTTTTTGCTGAGGAAGATTGGCCTTGATCTAACATCTGTGCCCATCTTCCTCCACTTTATATGAGATGCCACCACAGCATGGCCTGACGAGCAGTGTGTTGGTGTGCTCCTGGCATCTGAACCTGGGCAGCCAACAGTGTAGCTTGCACACTTAATCACTACACCACGGGGATGGGGCCAGCCCCAGAAAGATTCTAATTAAAAGTGAAGCCTTAGAGGTGTATGTCAGAAAGAGTTAAGAAACTATAATAAAATAAATAAGATTGGAGACTTTTGAGATGTAAGAGAACATAGAAGGAAGGAATAAGGAAGAAGAAAGTAGAAATTGGGTTATGAGCAACTTGTCAAGAATTCCTCAGCTCCCCCATATAATTATTGAGGTAGCATGCATTTGTCTTGGGAATTATGGTGAAATGGGAAAGGAAAGACATTTGACCCAAATTTTCTCAACTATGGATCAGAGGGAAGAGAACAATCTTAGAAGGGGTGATGTAAGTTAGTTTACATGTTTCTGGCAGTAGGAATATTGGCTGGATGTGATCAAAGGAAGTTAATTTTGAAAGGATGTAAGAAATTGTAGATGCTGTAGTATGGGGTCCATTTTGGACTTTTCTGTAAATAGAGTATAGGCTTCTCCAAGACAAATCAGTTAAGAAGACAGAGTAAAAAGACACTTCAGGATCTCTTTCTTCACGCCAACATACTAGAAACGAGAGCAAAGATGTCTGAATAGTCAATAAATACACAATCTTGCTTGAAAACTAAATAATATCAATGTTTTCTAAGAGTTATGAAGATAATCTGAGGGAAAGAAGCTGACGTTAAGCTCATGAGAGAAAGTGTCTATATGAGGATTTAAAACAGAGGAAGAAGAATTCACATTGGTATACGAGTATAGCTGAATTTCTCACATGGAAACAAAATACCTCACATCCCTGAAGATAAATCAACCATGCATCACATAAATTAAACTTAATTGATAAAATTACTTTAGAGAGTTAATAGGCTGAGTAGCAGAATGGGAACAACTATAGAGCCACATAGGGAGCTCTATTTTCAAATCTAGGTTAATCAAATAAGATTTAAGAAGATGTGGTATATATACACAATGAGATACTACTCAGCCAGAAGAAACAATGAAATCCAGCTATTTGTGACAACGTGGATGGACATTGAGGATGGACAACGTGATGGACATTATGGTCACTCATAAATAGAAGATAAAAGCAACAACAAACAATCACATAGAGACAGAGATTGGATTGGTGGTTACCAGAGGGGAAGGGGGGATGGAGGAGGGCAAAAGGGATGATTAGGCACACGTGTGTGGTGATGGATTGTAATTAGTCTTTGGATGGTGAACATAATGTAATCTATACAGAAATAGACATATAATGATGTACACCTGAAATTTATATAATATTATAAACCAATGTTACTGCAATAAAAATATAAATACATAAATGACGATTACAAAAATAAAATAAAAAATAAAAATTGAAATAGAAGATTTTTTTAAAAGTTATAAAATCTAGAATGGATTTTAATGATATAATATCTTTCTAAAATGGATTCCAGCAATAGAGAGAAAAGTGAAAAGAGAATAAGATATTCTCAATGAAAAACATGCATTAAAGAATAAAGAAAACAAAATAACACAAAAGAAAACAAAGATTTATTTTTTTAAGATCAGAACAAAGGCACCAGTGGACCATGTGCCAAAATGCCTGCAAAGAAGACTGCCAACAATTCTTCCCATCCCCATATACACGTGGTACTCTTTCACTAAATGCTGGAATTTCCCCTCTTTTTCTGATTCTTATGACTTGCTTTGACCAATAGAATGTAGCAGAAGTAAAGCTGTGCTAGTTCTAGTCCTAGTACTTAGGAATCATGCCATGTTCAGAATTCATTCTCTTTGAGCCCTGAATCACCACATAAAGAAGTCTAGATACGCTTCTAGTCATAGAAAATGAATTCTAGTCATTTCCCAGTTATTAGCTGTTGTTATAGTCATGCCATCAGAGGCATGAGACATTTTAGTGAACTCATCTTGAGTCTTCCAGCCTGTTCTACTGCCCTAGCCAACATCACCTGAAGGACAAATGAATCTGACCCCTCTGAATCTATTCCATTTACCTGATGCCCAGAATCATGAGCAATAAAGTGGTTGTTGTACATTTTGATGAGGTTCTAACACAGAGATAAGTAAGTTAAATAGAAGCCAAAAGCAATAAGTTAACACACACAAGTGCACATGCAAGTGCACAAACACATACTGTAATGCACCATAAGACCACATTGAGGGGCTGGCCCCGTGCTGCAGCAGTCAAGTGCATGCACTCCACTTTGGCAGCCTGGGGTTCAAAGGTTCAGATCCCAGGCACACACCAACACACCGCTTGTCAAGCCATGCTGTGGCGGCATCCCATGTAAAGTAGAGGAAGATGGGCACGGATGTTAGCCCAGGACCAATCTCCCTCAGCAAAAAGAGGAGGATTGGCATCAGATATTAGCTCAGGGCTGATCTTCCTCACAAAACAAAAAGATCGTATTGCAACATACAAATATTTCAAACCAACAGCTTCTACACATCAAACTTATACTATGGTATATGTCATTTACATCACAATGAAAAAAAGAACACATTGATGAAAAGAAAAAGCTCAAATTTTTTATAGGCTTGTGTAGGAGAGAACACCTTTAAAACAGAGGCAAATCCAAATTTAAATGAGACTTCTTAGTAGCAATGTTGAACACAGGGAAAATGTTCCAATATGTTCAAAGTTTTATGAGAAACTAATTCAGTTGATATTAATATTCCCGCCTAAATAAACTATCATGTAGAGTGAGGATGAAGTCAGAGAATTTTCATATTAAGAGTTCAGAATATTGATATTGACAAATCTCCTCAGATGAGCTAGTTACTAATGAAATTTGTATACTACTCCAGAGGAAAAATTAGCTGGAGAGGAAAAAATAAGATAAAATATTTAGCAAATATATCAAAATATCTAAATATCTACAGAAACAATATTTAAAAAGTTTTAAAAAAGAATTAAATTTAAGGAGATTTACCAAAATTGATGATGCAACAAAAGGAAGAAAGAAACAAAATCGTAGAAATGCTTTCTTTTCCTTTTTAAATTTTGAGTAAAGTCTATAAAAGATATGTTTAAATATATATAATATACAACACCATATATGTAAATTTTGTATTGTGTATTCATAATATAAGATATTGTTTATAATATATAATATAATCTATACTATAAGAATATAATTTTATATAAATAAAATATATACTTATATATAGAAATTTGAAACAAATGAATACAGTGCATACACATTAAAAGTAGAAATGGATGTTAAATAATCAAATATTAATCATCCAAAAGGCAGAGAGAAGAAAACAATTTTAAAATAGGGGAAAAAAAGTAAATATATAGGGAAAATACAATTAAACAATTAAAAGCAAAGAAAATCGAGATACATACTCCCTATGCACACATAATATCAGATTGCAGAAAAATTATAAATATAACCTTGAATAAAGTAACTCATTAAAATTTAGAGATTAAAAGATGAATTAAAAAAATCTAACTATATATGCTTAAGAGAAAGACACAAAATTTCAAATAAATATTTTATTGTGCAAATGTTAACAAATAATTCAGACCAGATAATTTTAATATAATATGAAAAAAATTTAATGCAAAAGGCAATAAATGATGAGTAGTAGATATTTCAACATTGAAAAGTAATTACAATTATAGAAAGACTACAATCATGAACTTATAAGAACAGTAATTTTAAACATAAAAATTAAACGTGGTTAAAAAATACAAGGAAACATTGATAATTCCTCATTTTTATTTTAAACTTTATAATGTCTTTCTCATGTAAAAACAGATAAAATACTTTAAAATGAAAGATGTATTTTAAAAACAAATTGAAAAACAATAATTGCATCAAATACATTCAACAAAAATATAGAATAATAATTATTTTAAATTCTTGGAGTATTCACAAAAATTGCCTTGTTTTAGTCCAAATAATTTCACAAACATTAAACATTTTGCTTGCAAGGTAGCCATATTTGTTGATAAAATACATTGAAAACATGAAAATTAGAATATTATTGAAGATAGATAGATAGATAGATAGATAGATAGATAGATAGATAGATAGATAGATAGATGATGGATAGATAACTGATGGACAGACAGACAAACTGACTTACTATGTGACATATGTACATGAAGGGGTTAGGGGAAAAGCAGCTACGTGACCTGCAAAAGGAAGACATATCAAGAGTTTCCCAGACAAGACCCATTGCCTTTAGTAGAGACTCAGCCAACCCAGAGTGCCCACAGTGACTGGACAAGGAAATACTCTGCTCTTGCCACTGGATTTCCTGTTCATGCCACCACTACCTAAAACTCCACTAGAAATCAGAGGGAAAAGGTCACCTGAGCGCTTCTAAATGGGAAGGAGAGGTGAAAAAGTGGAGAGTGATTCTGGAAAATCAAAAAGATGCAACACAATAGAACAAGAAAGTTCTCTTCTAAAAGAAATTAGATTCATATTTGTCTGTAGATAGAGTAGAACAGGTTTAGAAAAAGGGATGCTGCTGATGTCTATTAATCCTTTAAGATTAATCCTTTATTAATCCTTTGATGGTGCTCAGGGCAATCTACCCCAGGAAGAACCACTCTGGTATGCGGATTATTTCGAGCTGAAGACAATAAGGACTCAGAGAACTCGGGAAGAATATTTGAGTTTCCCCTCCCAAACTGCCTAAAGAATTTAAAACAAAAGATCTGTTTCAGGAAGGAGTTATTATCATGACTGCTATAAAGATAATGTAGGATAGAGGTTACAATAGAAAAGGCACCAACAAGCCCATCTTATCGGAAGTTCTGTCTCTCTGGCCACATTCTCTGGATGGCCCTGCGAGGAGTTGCCAGACAATCATTTACAAGGGAAGTCTTGAGACTTCAAGAGAGGGAGATACCTCTCTGTATTGGGAAGAGGGGGGATGAGCTCATTTCTAGAGACTTATCAATGTGGAAGGTGAGGCCTTAAAACTGCATAATAAACCTTACTCTTGTTTACAGTGTTTTAGTGATCATCTCCTGTAACTGACACCCCCCACACCCAACATCCTCATTGTCTTTGGTTGGACATGGTATTTAAGACGAGAATTTCTGCTATTGTGTTGAGAAACGCAGTGTCCCTGCTTTCTCCCATGTATACATGTTATTAAACTTGGTATTATTTTCTCCTGCTAACCTGTCTTGTTGATTATTTGGCCAGCCAGAAGAACCTTAAGGGAAAGGGCAGAGGGAGATTCTCCCTCTTCCCCCGACAGTTTTGGCGTAGTCGCCAGGAGCCACACTGGCTGGCAAGTTGCCTTCTCTGGCTGGAAGACCTGCCTTCTCCCTGGACTACTGCAGATGATGAGATACGGGAACGCCTGACGAAAGCCGGGAAAAGGTAAGACTTCTTACCACGTCAGCCTCCCGGAATCTCTATCTGCGGAGTCCGGTGGAAGGAAAGGGTGAAAACTTTTTCTCTTTCTAAATTTAGATTGGCAGGAGAAAATATTTGGGAAACTAGTTTCTTGTGCTTTTAGTGACTCTTGGTTTAAATTTGGTAGAGTACTCTTGGTTTTGATCTTGATCCCTTTTCCTCCCAGAGATAGTCTCTGTTTTTCTCTTTTGTCTGTGTCTTTTGTCATAAGAAGGAAATACCATAGGGTAGGACTCAGGCATAGGCCCTATAAGCCTGCTGTCCGGGCCGGCCCCACAGACTGGTGAGTTTGCGGGTCTCACCAGACCGGCGTCTACAAACTTTGCTGTGGGTTATTATGCACATGAAGTGAAGGTCATTGCCAAGGGCATCTTGGAAGCCAAAAAGGCCGCAAATTTCGTGGGCGCGGGTCAAGCAGTTAAGAGCCATTAGGGCGCTCGCCACTTTCAGAAGACTCCCGTGACAGAATAAGTTGGGTCACGGAACGGGGTAGACGACACAGGTCCCCCGCCAACAGCAAGAAAATGTCCGTGCAACGACGGGGTACTCTGTAAAGCACACAGTCCCCAACCCCGCGGCACCAACCTGCTAGGTATTATTCTGGCTCCAAGAGACCTAAGGCGTGGCTAAAGCTGTCATTGTGCACATAAGAAAAAAAAAAAAAAAACGGATGAGCTTTTTCCTTCTGTCTTTTTCTGTGTCCTGAGAAAACTTGGCTATGTGACCAGTGAGAATATTCTCCTTGGTCTTCACCATACGGAAGGTGCTTTTACCGGGGTGACCCTTGGTGGCCAGTCGAGTAGACTGGGGTTCCGAACTGTCTCTTTGTCCGGCTGTGCCAAGCTCTCAGGGGAGTTTGTCATAAAGGGCCCAGTCCATAAGGGCTTTTGTCGTCTTAAACTTCGTTGCTTGTTAGTGCTGGAAAAATCCCATTCCAGTATCGCCTGCCCGGTGTCACAGATTAGCGGGTCTGTGACTGGAGGCGTCCCACACTATTGTGGGAGACCGGAGACACTATTTTCACTACACCGTCCTTACCGCCTGCGCAACGAAGGTCTTTACTTTCTCTGAATATCTTTGGGAGTGAATTCTGTGGATCATGGGGGCTACATCATCTGTGCCCTCACCAGGGACGCCTCTTGCGTCCATGGTAAAGATTTATTCTAAGTGTGGAAAGTTACTTCCGGGTCTTTCCTTAAAAAGGCTTATTGGATTGAGTCACTATTGGAATAAATATACAAATGAAGATCCTACTCATCAATGGCCAGACGATGGATCCTTTCAATTGGAAAAACTTCTATATTTGAAAAATATTTTAGAGAGCTCTCATCCCAAGCAGCTGCCTTATTGGTATTTATGGGAAGATCAAATTGAAAAGAAAACCCAGAAAAGTATAACGGCTAGCCTTAGGGAATCTCTTAATAAAATGAAAGAACAAAATTCGGTGTTAGTACAAAGATTAAAAGTCAAATTTACTGAAAATTCCCTTTCTCCTCCCTCCTACACTCCCTCATATCCCCAACTCCCTGTCCCTGACTCCCCAGAAGATCTTTTGGATCTCTGGGCCCCTGGTCCAAACCCTCTCCCTCAAGACTTAGCTCCTCAGCCACCTCCTCAGCCAGTTCCCTTAGGTCCCAGGACTCCAACTTCTCCAAAGGGCATTCAGCTGCCTGTTTTAACTTCTCTCACTGTTGAAGACTTACAGGGGGCGCTTAGGCCTGATCTCCAAGCGAGGGGCATACAGGTTACTTGTGTAAATGCTGAAAACCAAGAAGTAAATTTAGTAAAAACATCCAGGAAGGGCAGGAAGGTTCTTTTTGCTGTGTCTTACAACTCCTCCTACTTTCCAGGGCTCTGTAATCAGGCTCTGTCAGCTTCAGACATTCCTATGCAGTGTCCATTGAGGATGTATCCTGGACCTCCGCTGCAGAGAATTCATGTCCCCTGGACAGCAGATGATCTTTTAAATTATAAAACTCTCCTGCCTCCATTGTCAGAAGACCCTACTAAATTTAGAGAAGAATTAGAAAGATTAGTAGCTTTCATAACCCCACCCACCGAGACCTTGACTGGCTGCTAAGGGGCGTTCTTCCAGCCCATGACTACACTGTAGTTATCAGACAGGTCAGACGGCCCCTTGGAGAAAACCCCCTCATAGAGGAAATAGATGGCCAGACCCTCTCCCAGGCCCTCCTGCAGATGACGAGGAAGTGGCACAGCTAGAGGCTGATATTCAAGGTTTAATAGGAGTGATTCTAGAGGCGTTTCCTCCTAAAGTTAATTGGTCAAAAATTGAATTATGCACTCAGAACGAAGGGGAACATCCTAAAGCTTTTGTTGAACGGTTTTTTCAGACTTTCCAAAGACACACTGCATTGAATCCAGAAGCCCCAGAGCATAGGAATCTCCTAATTTCTGCTTTAGTTGGAAATTTTCTTCCAGATATAAAGAAACAAATTCAAAACAGTGTGGTTGGTTGGGCAGGGCAACCATTAAGTGTAATAATGGAGGCTGCTACACAATTCTTTGAAAATTGTCAGCAAGAAAGCAAAAAAAAAAAAAAAGGATTAAAGACAACTCTTCTTGCTTTGCAAATTGAATCTTTTGAAAAGCAAAAATTCAACCCTGAAAGTAAACTAAAGCCCACTCAGAGGTCTCTCTATTTGCCTTCCGATAATTGTAGGTATTGCAAGAAACCAGGGCCTTGGAAAAGGGCATGTCCCGCTCTTAAGATAAGGGAAAGTTTAAAAAATGTTCCCGCTTGGCCCCAGCACCCCCAAAAGGCTCATTTTTCTCCACCTGAGGGGGCATTTCTCCCTCAAATGATGGAGTCAGCCGATCCTCAGTTGCACCCCTGAGCCTACAGTTAAGCTTAAAATAGAGGATCGGGAACTGGATTTCTTAATTGACACTGGTGTGACATTCTCTACTATCTGTTCGAAGGCTATATCTCTACCTGTTACCTCTGATTCTATTCAAGCTGTTGGAGTCTCTGGACAGCCTATTTCACTGCCCATATCTAAGCCCACTCCAATATCTTTAGGCCCCCTTAACACTCATCATGCTTTTTTAGTTTCTGACTGTTCACCAGCAAACCTCTTTGGCCGAGATTTGTTATGTAAATTTAATGCCACTATAAATTGTAATGAAAAAGGTGTTTTTATCTCCTTGCCTTCTGACCAAGCCCCAAGTCTCCTACTTTCCATGATGGAAACTTGTCCTGATTTAAATCCTTCTGAGGAAGATGAGTCTTTAAAGAATGTCCCAACCAGTCTTTGGGCTACACATGCAAATGAGGTAGGATTGTTGCTTAGTGCTGAGCCCGTGCACGTTACTTGGAAAAAAAATAAACCGTTTCCATCAGTAGCCCAATATCTGCTCTCCAGAGATGCTGAGTGAGGAATTGAACCCATAATAGACTCCCTTTTGCAACAGGGTGTACTAGTTTTTACTTCCTTGCCCTGTAACACTCCTATCTTGCCAGTAAAAAAGGAAGGCAAATTTGACTCAGACGGAAACCAAATCTATAGATTTGTACAAGACCCCAGAGCCACAAACTCTTTTGTAATTCCTCGGCATCCTGTGGAATCCAGCTGTCATCCTGACCTCAATACCTGCTGATGCAGCCTGCTTTACAGTAGTTGACCTCTGCTCAGCTTTCTTTTCAATCCCATTACACCCTGACTCACAATTTCTTTTCACGTTTACATTTAAAGGGAAACAATTAACATGGACTCGAATACCTCAGGGATATTGTAAGTCCCCCTCAATATTTTCCCAGGTCCTTAAAGCTGACTTGGATTCTGTAGTCTTTACTCAAGGCTCCACTCTTGTTCAATATGTTGATGACCTTTTACTCTGTAATCCAACTAAGCAGGGGGGCTCTTTCAGATTCTCTCATTCTCCTGAAAGCCCTAGCTGAACGAGGCCATAAAGCCTCCAGGTCTAAACTTCAGTGGGTGCAAATGACTGTTACCTACTTAGGGCATGAGATATCTCAAGGCATTCAAAAGCTAACCCCCAAAAGCCTTGAGTCAATTTTATCCATCCCTCTCCCCAAAACAAAGAAACAGCTACGTAAATTTCTAGGAGCTGCCGGTTACTGTCGCCAATGGATTCCTAATTTTGCAGCCCTTGCTAAAGCTCTGTATTCTCTTCTCCCAGATATCGCCCCAGAGCCTATTTCCTGGCCCTCAGAGGCATTAAACTCCTTTGAGGCCTTAAAAATAGCTTTGTCCATGCCTCCGGCTCTTGGCTTACCTAATTTTGACAAGCGTTTTCATCTATACTGTCATGAAAATAATGAAATTGCTACAGGCATTCTAGGGCAATCTTCTGCTTCTCAAATACGTCTTATAGCATATTTCTCATGCCAACTAGACCCTGTGGCATCAGGCATGCTCCCATGCTTACATGCAGTGGCTGCAGCTGCCACCCTGATTGATAAAGCCAGTACTCTTACATTAGGCTCTCCCATTCACCTCTATGTCCCACATTCTCTGTCAGCTATTTTGCAAGTTCATAGGACACAACACCTCTCTACACGGCGACAGACCACCTATGAGCAGGCTCTTTTAACTAACCCTTCCATCATCTTACGTCGTTGCAACACTTTAAATCCAGCTACTTTACTGCCCCTTCCTGATGATGGAGAGCCCCACTCCATTCCACATGATTGCCTTGCAACTATAGAGATGGTCTCAAAGTCACGAGAGCATCTCTCAGACATCCCTTTAGACAATCCAGACTTACTTCTGTTTTGTGACGGCTCCTGTAAACGAGATTCCCGGGGAAGCATAATAACTGGTTATGCCATAGTTTCCCCACATGAAACTCTTGAAGCTTATTCTTTGCCCACCATAAGATCAGCCCAAGCTGCTGAACTCATAGCTCTTACTAGGGCCTGCACATTAGCAAAAGAAAAAACTGCCACTATTTACACAGACTCCAAATATGCTTTTGGAGTCTGCCATGCTGTTGGCACAATTTGGAAATCCCGTGGATTCTTTACTTCTGCAGGAACTCCTACTGCTAATAGACACTTAATTGCAGCCTTATTACAAGCTATTCACTTTCCTTCAAAAATTGCCATTGTTCATTGTTCAGCCCATACTAAGGAGACTGATGTCATATCTTTAGGGAATGACAGGACTGACAGAGCTGCTAAACATGCAGCTCACTATGGACCCCCTTACCTGTTTTCCACCCAATTTTTAAACCTGCCTTAATCTCTGACTGATGTTATTAACTATCAGGCAAATGCCCCACGATCTGAAAAAGACAATTGGATACAAAAGGGTGCCAAACAATTATCAGATGGATTATACTTTGGACCAAATGGACTTCCAGTAGCTCCTTTTCTTTTGACTTTTTGGCCTGCACTTATCTCCCACCAAATGGGACATACGTGCAAATGGGGGATAGTTAAGGAACTACAAGACAATTGGTTTTGCCCTGGCATCCATAAAATTTCTGACCAAATCACTTCCCAGTGCACAACTTGCAAATCTTACCAAGTTTCTGGGAGAAATCAGTGTGATCCAGTAAGTCCTCCCAGGCCCACGCTGCCTTCTGCGGCACTCCAAATGGATTTTATAGACTTGCACTCAGCTTTAAGTTATTCTCACTGTTTGGTTATTGTCTGCATGTTTAGTGGATGGACTGAATGCTATCCGACCAGACATGCAGATGCCACAACAGTGGTAAAGAAATATAACTGAAGTTATTCCTCGCTTTGGCATTCTTTTATGGATTGAATCAGACCAAGGAACTCATTTTACAGCAGATATAAACCACTTGCTTTCAAAAACTCTGGGGTATTCATTAAAATTTCATACCCCATATCACCCTCAGTCATCAGGGCAAGTGGAACGTAAAAATCTAGATATAAAAAGAACTCTAGGAAAAGTCTGTCAAGAAACTGGACTTAAATGGCCAGAATCTCTGTCCTTGGCCCTTATGAAGATTTAAAATACTCCAAATAGAAGGCATGAACTGACTCCTTTGAAATAGTTTTTGGACGTCCGATGCCTACTGGCATCTCTAAACCTTCAATTCCTGGATTAAATGAATATTATGGGAACTTAAGTGAGCAATTTGATGCTATGACTAGTTATATACAAAAATTAACTAGTATACTTGAAGCATATCGTCCACAGGTAAAAGAGGCATGGCCCCCACCTTCTGACAAGCCTTGTCATCCCTTTCGACCAGGAGATCGGGTGTACATCAAGGTCTTTAGAAGAAAACACGCACTGTCCCCTCGCTGGGAAGGACCTTATGAAGTCTTACTGACGACCTGCACTGCCATCAAAATAAGGGGAAAATCTTCCTGGATCCATGCAAACCATGCCAAAATAGACCCAGAACATCGCTCTCAAGACAACTGGGAGATAATCCCCACAGGTGACCTTAAACTAAGGATTTCGAGGGCCAAAACCCAGGCCCCAGAAGCAGCCAACATCACGAAGTAGACAGCTTTTCCCAAGATCACGGATCAAGAAAACCTACTTTGACCCATTTCCTCCCCCTTGCTTTACAACTCCCTATATATATACACACTCACACACACAAATTATTAGTGGATATATATATATATTTTTTAATCATTTATTAGAAAGCTGACTGGAGAGTGCTGGTCTCTATCTGTCCCTCTTTCCCTCTCTAAGTCTCTGCTATGGGCTCTTTTCCGATCTGTGTCTTGCTTTTACTAACCCTCTCCTTTTCAACAAGTCAGGCACAGACCAAACACTCCCTTATGCCAGTTTACCAAGCCCTAGCCACGCTAACTAATCAATCTGACTGTTGGTTATGTCAACAGCTAGATAGTGCAAAAGAACCTGAACTAGTCTTTGTTCCTGCTGATGTGAACACCTGGTGGACTAAGTATGGAAAATGGATGAATAACAGAGTATGGTATCTGCAACAAGGGAAACTTCACTCTGTTTCTTCTCCTGGTGAGTCACTTGGGCCCCAGAAAGACTACTTAGAAGGTCAAGGACTGTCCCTTGCCCAAGTACAAGCAATAAGTGAAAGTTTTTCCCTCTGCATTGAAAGTAAACATGGCGCTGGACCTTTCCTGGGTGACATACCGAGACAATATTGCAGTCAAACTCTGTGGTTTGATTCCGCAGGTGGCATCTTCAGAACTCTCAAGGGAATTGTAAGTGACTCTATCACTACTCCTTCTGGCACAAACATTTGCCAAATCACCAAGTGCTCTGGATGGCTTACGAGCCACCCGTGTGCAACTTGGGGTATCGCAGCTATCTGCATGGTTAAGCTGCCCAACGCCACAGACTATATATGGGTGGATCAAAAATCTGGACTCACCTGGTCAGGTGACAAGACCAGGCTTTATAGCTGCCAAAAGCAGACTGCAGGCCTCCTGTACCAGCTATTCCGCAATCTGTTCTGTTCTCGCAGACTGACAGGAGCTCATGGGAAATGGAGATGTTTAGGTAGTAACAGTGCAAGTGGCACAGATCATGAAATAGTCCAGATTCTAGGAACTACAGACTCAATTCTAACCTTGTCTTTAAACTACACTGGTCTTTTCATTTTATGCGACAACAAAGTGTATAAAGGATTCCCACCTAATTGGTCAGGACGATGCGGACTTGGATACCTGGTTCCTTCTGTCACCAAACACTCCACCTTAAATGCCAGCCAAATTACAAACTTGGGTTCGTTTGTTCATAAGATTGTGCCACATAAACGTGCCAGTCGAGAAATCGTGGACAATCCACTTGTGTATCACAACTCCAAGTTCTTTTCAGCCTTGAGAGTCGTATTCCCCAGCTTTGGAGATTATGAGTTGGAAAAGGCAATCTTAAATCTCTCTATGGTAGTGAAACAAGAGTTCAACACCACCATGCAAACCTTGAACATACTCCAGTCAGAGATTAACAGCCTAGCATCTGTGGTGCTCCAAAATCGATGTGCTCTGGATGTGCTCACTGCCCAGCAAGGAGGAGCATGTGCAATCATTGGAGAAAAATGTTGCTTTTATGTGAATCAAACAGGTCAATTAATA
Source organism: Diceros bicornis minor (assembly GCF_020826845.1). Lineage (NCBI taxonomy): Eukaryota > Metazoa > Chordata > Mammalia > Perissodactyla > Rhinocerotidae > Diceros > Diceros bicornis. The sequence goes on along the minus strand of NC_080769.1, from coordinate 2,534,121 downwards.
TCTAACTTAAATCTATTAAAAGAGAAGATTGACATTTTTCATCAGATAAACGAAGCTCACACATTTTATTGGACTGACTTATTTCCAGGATTGGGGGACTGGTTTAATGGAGTGTGGGGAAATGTGCTCCGATTTCTTCTTTTCTGCTTGTTCATCCTCATTCTAATCTACATTCTTTTCTCTCTTTGCAGACTTCTTATCACTCGGATACTAACACGATTTCTCTCTCCACAGTTACCAGCTCAGCTTTTAATATGTGAAACTTTTAGGGAAGTTTCAGAGGAGGGAACTGATGGTGCTCAGGGCAAGCTACCCCAGGAAACACCACTCTGGTATGCGGATTATTTCGAGCTGAAGACAATAAGGACTCAGAGAACTCGGGAAGAATATTTGAGTTTCCCCTCCCAAACTGCCTAAAGAATTTAAAACAAAAGATCTGTTTCAGGAAGGAGTTATTATCATGACTGCTATAAAGATAATGTAGGATAGAGGTTACAATAGAAAAGGCACCAACAAGCCCATCTTATCGGAAGTTCTGTCTCTCTGGCCACATTCTCTGGATGGCCCTGCGAGGAGTTGCCAGACAATCATTTACAAGGGAAGTCTTGAGACTTCAAGAGAGGGAGATACCTCTCTGTATTGGGAAGAGGGGGGATGAGCTCATTTCTAGAGACTTATCAATGTGGAAGGTGAGGCCTTAAAACTGCATAATAAACCTTACTCTTGTTTACAGTGTTTTAGTGATCATCTCCTGTAACTGACACCCTCACCCCCAACATCCTCATTGTCTTTGGTTGGACATGGTATTTAAGATAAGAATTTCTGCTATTGTGTTGAGAAACGCAGTGTCCCTGCTTTCTCCCATGTATACATGTTATTAAACTTGGTATTATTTTCTCCTGCTAACCTGTCTTGTTAATTATTTGGCCAGCCATAAGAACCTTAAGGAAAAGGGCAGAGGGAGATTCTCCCTCTTCCCCCGACACCTTTTATCCTTTAGTATAAACTTTTGGAATATTTAAGAAAATTTGTTAATGCAGAACTTTTTGTTTATTTTTGGAAAATAATCATAGATATCAAGAAGTTTAACTAATACAACTTCTCTAGCAAATTTTTTATTGAGATATAATTGAATAGAACATTGTATAAGTTTAAGGTATACAAAATGATGATCAGTATACATATATATTGTGAAATGTTTACCACAATAAGGTTAGTTAACACATCCTTTACCTCACATAATTACCACTTTGTTGTTGTCATTCTTGTGCTGATAACATTAAAGCTCTACTCTCATAGCAACTTTCAAGTACACACAATACATATTGTTAACTATAGTCCTCATGCTGCACGTTAGAGTCTCAGAAATTATTCATCTTATGACTGAAAATTTGTACCTTTTGACCAAACTCTCATTTCCCCAATCGTTCAGTGCTTAGCAACCACTGTTCTACTCTCTGTTTCTATGAGTTCATGTTTTTAGATTTCACATACAAGTGGGATCACACAGTATTTGTCTTTCTCTGTCTTTTTTAACTTAGCATAATACACTTATAGTCCATCCATGTTGTCACAAGTGTCAGGATTGCCATCATTTTTGTGGTTAAATAATATTCCATTGTATATATATATATATCCTATTTTTTTAATCCATTTATCTGTCAATGGATACTTAGATTGTTTTCATATCTCAGCTATTGTAAATAATTCTAGCAGATTTCAATGAAAGTAATACTTAGACACATAGGATGGCATATCCCAGGCCTCCACTGTAGTTAGATGGAGCCATTAATTCAGTTCAAGCTAAAGGGATGTGAGCAGTAGTACCATTGTCTCTTCCAGGACAAGGGTATCAAAAGAGCCTGTCACAAGCTGTCCTTTGGCTCATTGGTTGTCTGGATGGATAGAGGATACTGCAGAGAACTCAGAGGCCCAGGAGCTCAATGGCACTATAGTGAATGGTGGAGTTATAAAATGAAGTCAACGTTTAGATAAAACCCTATTTAACCTTTTCCCTTTCTGAATATTTTTCTAAATATAAAATGACTTTATATTTGAAAAGAGCTTTGATACTAGAAATTGTTAGGTGAATTTTAACATTATTTCATATTATTCAGCCTCTAGGGCCTCTCTTTTGCACCTTTTTGATGAGAAGACTTGGTGAATTTTAATGATCTTTTATAGGTCAGTTAGTTTCATAAAGAACCAAACTATTTTAGATGGCAAGGGATCTGACATAAAGGATAATTACTGATCTAATGAAAAGGGAAAAAAGTCAGTCAAATAAAATTTGATATATGTTATATTAAATGTTTCCATATGGGTTATAGAGACACATAGAAACAACACTCAACACAGACTTTGTCATCAGGATAAGCTTTTGGGGAAGGGGTCTTAAAGGACAATAATATGTTAGCCAATTTGAAAGTACAAGGAATAAAACAGATAGGAGAGGAGATAAAATTTGACAGGTCATAGAGGTGAGAGAGAAAGCAGATGTTTCAGAGAGAAACTTGCATAAACAGAGAGTTGGTAAGGTCACAATATCCCTGCAATGAAGTTTACTATTTGTCTTGAATTTACAAAGAGGCAGTTGATAATTTCAGTAAGAAGTTGATGCTCATCTTTGCATTTTAGAAATGTCATTGCTTTAGACAAGTGACAGCATTTAGAGTGGAGAAAAGCATGGCCTGAAGACGGAACTGTCAAGAAGAGAATTCAGTGAATTAAGTGAACAATGCAAAGCGCGTGTCCTAAAGAGGTGAGCTGCAAGGAGCTTTCATAAAACCTTTGTACCCATTTGAATTGTTAATCACATACTCACATGCATATAGGTTTCTGTGTGTTTATTTACATTTTATTTCTGCCTAAGTATTTCTTGAGACATACTGTAAATGAAGTAAAAATATTAACATTTGAGAAAGCGGGTTGAACAATTCAGTTTACTTTGCAATAAATACTCCCTGTTTTAATTTTAATTATTTTTTTTAAATTTATAATTATTTGGCTTCATCATTATTAACACTATTTACTTTCTAAAGAAAGGTACACAACCATTATTGATGACAGTACAACAATTAAAAAATAACAAACATTGGTAAAATTAACTATAATCCAGAGGTCCATATGAGTATTGTTTCCTAGAAGAGGTTGTGAAAGAGGGCATGCTCTTCTATAATTGAAGTCAAAGGAAGTGAATTCTCTCTGGTAAAGGATTTAAGGTCCATAATGCCACAAGACGGCTCCCAGTCTGGAAATGTGGGTCCTTTAGTCCATCTGAGTAGCAGCTGCTGAATCTTTTCTAGAAGAGGCAGAAGGTTATGATGTAGCTCAGAGATGGATTATCACCTTCCAGTGTACAGAGTAGAAATTCATGCAGCGAATCTATGCCCTGATCACTATCTACGGGTATAACAAGTAAGACGAACTCTTCTTTTTTGGGAATTTATTACCTCCTCTACTGACCTTAAATGACTTTGATGAGACAAAATAAGATAATGTGTATGAAAAAGTTTTTGTAACACTATACTTGTAATCCTATATGTAGGATTATACAAGTATAAACCTTCCTCATCCTGATTATTAAAATTATGATGTATATTTTTATAAATTCACCATATTGTGCACAGTTTTTCACAACATCCTGGGAATGACGTCATTCCCTCTCACATCCTGGGCTCTCTGTCTCCTTCATGCTAAAAATAAGGGAGAAGAGAATAAAGAGACTTGTTCTTTTTAATGACCATATTATATCTAATTTATTAAAATTATTTATTGAAGCCTTTGTAATAAACAAAAGTATCTTCAGTTGGGAGATATACACCTCAAAATGGCTTCACAGAAACAGTCACATAACAAGTAACTTCAATATACTGTTTTCAAACAGTTATGAAAATTTAGAGCCGAAAAATTCCTTAAACACCACCTAGTGCAAATTTTCAGTTACAAATAATTGGTGAAGTGATTTGACCCAAAATCAAACCCATTTCCTTATTTGTGTTCCAAATACTTCATAAAATATACCAATTAATAAAATCCTCCAAATCAGTGCTGTAAAGGTGAAGAGAAGCAGAATTCAATGAAGCTTTATTTAGTTGAATTGCACAGTGTGTGAAACTACTATAAGATCTGGAAACAAGGAAGGTGCTGGGATGTGTAGATGGAAATCTTCAGGTTTAACCATATCACCAGGTTTAGGGAAAGGCTGGATAAATGTCTAGAGAAAGAGAACAAAGATAGAAGCTGGCAGTACTTTATGTTGACTACACTAGAAATAAGACTATATTTGGTGTTTTATTTAAAGAGTTACCAATATTTTACATATTCTTGTTGTAGAGAATTTGGATTCCTACAACACGTATTTATCATTAAAATAGTTGAAAGTACTGAGCACATAGGAGTCATACAAATAAATGACTTTGTGACCTAAGGAGGAGGAGTTATTCTCTGGTTTCAATATTTGGCATTTTCTCTCTTTAAGGCACTGTTCTATGCCCAAATGTTAGAATTGGGAATGAAAACTTCTCTTGGAATATGGGCATAATGTTGTAATTCTGTGAACAAAATAAACCCATTCCATTTTTGTATGTCTTTAAAACAATTAAAGATCTCTATTGTTTAGTTAGCCTACTTTGAGAGATCTAGCCTTAACTATAATCAACAGAAATTTTTTTAGAATACCAATACATAACCAGGACATTTCCTAGGAGAAATTTGAGAAGCAAAACAACTCCAACTAATTTCTCCAACATAAATAAAGTGTTGTGACAGGCACTGACCGCATATCATTGAGAGATAATTTACAGAGAACGTCTCAGGAATCTGCTCTGTCCTTCGAAGTATATATTATTTGGTTTGAATATATAATAAAACTATATACTAAATACGAAATGCTAAAGCTATAATAATAACCTAGCTTGTGGACATTAAATAGAAAAAAAAAAACTTGATATATCTTCATTTATGCCATGAGTCATTGAAGTGTCCAAGGTAAAAAAAAAATTGGATTTCTTAACCATTTAATTGAATTCCAAAGACCATATTTGAAAGCTGCTACTTGTTTAGAATTTTTCTGAATACAATGAAAGATAGACATCTAAGATAAAAAAATCACAATGGTAAATAATCTTCAGTCAGTAGATATCAGCACCAACAAGCATGATACGTGTTAGATAAAAATTCAATTAAAAAAAAAGCTAAATAAAAAAATCACACCATGAGAATATAGGGGGAAAAATACATTCTTTCAAATCTGAAGTCTGGAAGTCCAGAAGAATTTTGATGGCAGTGATGTATATCATGCATGAAAAAACATGTGAATCTTACTTTGGTTTGGGTTTTATTCAGTGTAGTATAATAAATTTGGGACTCTAGAGAAATGTCTCTGCAGTATGATATTTTAGAGGCAGGATAAAAAGTGGGGGCAGAGACCATAATCAATAACCTTTAACAAAGACCTGATGGGTGATGATATTTCCCACCAGTCCTCTTCTTCCTGCACTGTCACTGCCTGGGGTTTACCCTGGCTCCCCTAGATGCTGCAGGGGTCTCCTCTCTGGGCACCATGCTCACACACTTTAACCACTCAACCTATCATACTGCAGCAACCAAGAGATTTCCTCAATGCAAGGTCATTTCACATCACTCCACATCTTTACTCTATAGCTGAAAATACTTCTTTGATGATTGTTTAAGCAAAAACAAAATTGAAGTATGCTCTTCTGGCTCCCTGTGATCTGGTTACTCATTCATCTCCAGGCTGTTTTTTTTTTTTTTCTGCTCAGGAAGATTGGCCTTGGGCTAACATTTGTACCCAACTTCCTCTACTTTATATGTGGGACACCTGCCACAGCATGGCTTGATAAGCAGTGCCTAGGTCCACACCTGGGATCCGGATCTGTGAACCCGTGGCCACCAGAGCAGAACACGTGAACTTAACCACTATGCCACTGAGTCAATCCCGTCCAAGCTCATTTTTTTTACAGTGTTTTCTCTATCCCTGATTCTTCCCACCTTGAACTGTAATGGGTTGGGTATTTTATACATTCATGCCTTTAGTTACTTGGTGGAACATACCCCATCAGTCCCCAAAATGGCACATTGCAGTGAAGCTTTTAAAGAGCAAATAAATTCTCTTTGTTTTCTTTAGGTTTATTCCACTCTATTTATAACACTCTGGTGTACTAAGAGTAAGTCAGTGTCTCAAAAAAAGACAGCTTACCTTCCCATGTAGATTGAAAGAAGCAAAATTATTCTCATAAGTGAAGTGAATGCCCTGTTCCTCCTTAGGAAAATATTTCAATGGATGTTTTGATTAATTAAAACAAGACTTCAAGGCTTGGTCGTGGATGGAACAGTCAAAATGTACAGGTAAGGTGTGAAGTAAGGTGTACAGGCTTCCCCATGGGGGGACGATGAGGGATAACAACATTGATCTCCTACCATTCACTGGGCTAGTGCCATACAATGGGGAGGGTAGTAAGATGGCAGGAAGAATCATGACAACAGGAATTCTGTAGTTATTTAGGAGAAGACCAACCTGGAGACATGTTAGGAGAAAAGGAGAAAAGTGTCAATAAGGAATCTCCTGTGATCAGTGATGTTAATAAAATTTAGTAACAGATATATGTAATTATTCTTTTCCTAGGTTCTCTATTGACTGTGTATGTGTGGGTAAGTCAGCAAGTTCTTATAAACTTCACTTTTCTTTTCTGGAAAATAAACAAAATACTTTTAAGTTATTGTCTGCGAAGTTTGGATGAGAAGACTGCTGGAGAGCACTGGACCTAGTCACATAATTTACTGTGACTAAAGCAGAAATAACGGAAGTTTGGTGAGAAGGTCTTATGTATGCATCCAGTACACTTGTGGGCATTTGAGGGCATTGCCATCGTATGCATTTGAAACTAAATTAATAAATAAGCCTGCACCATCTCTGGAACTTCTAGACAAGGCAAATTATTCAGGATAGTGCAAAGAAACCAGAACTTCAGCTTTAACTTCATCCTCCTGGGAATTTCAATCACAGGTCCACTTTCACCTTCCTCTTCTCTCTTGTCTTGGGCATCTTCTCAATGGCCTTCTTTGGAACTGCCATCATTCTACTCATCTATCCAGACAATCAGCTCCACATGGCCATGTACTTCCTCCTCAGCCAACTGTCCCTCATGGACCTCATACTCATCTCCACTACTGTACTGAAGATGGTCTTCAACTATTTTCTCACAGGAAATCCATCTCTCTAGCAGATTAAGGAACCCACATATTCTTCTAAGTGTTCCTGCTTGTGCTGAATGTTTCCTGTTGGCTGTCATGGCCTATGACCACCATGTGGCTGTATGCCACCCTCTTCGATATGCCATCCTCATGAATCAGAAGCTCTGTGTCCACATGTCTGCTGCTTCCTGAATCTTGGGTTCTCTTGGTGTCATCACTGTTCTTGCAGCAGCCCTGTCATTCTCTTTCTGTTGCTCTCAGGAAATTCATTGCTTTTTTCTGTGATGTCACTGCCCCTTTTCCTCTATCTTGCACAAACACCTCTGTGTTTGAAAGACTACTTTTCTCCTGCTGTGTGGTGATGCTGATCTTCCCAGTCTCAGTGATGATCATTTCCTATTCAGGAGTCCTTTGAGATGCCATCCACATGGACTCTGGGAAAGTTGATGCAAAGGCTTCACCACCTGCTCTTCCCACCTGTCTGTGGTTGGACTCCACTTGGTGCTGCCATGTTTACGTACATGAGACTATCATCCATTGATACACCAGACCAGGACAAGGTGGTGTCAGCCATCGGCACCATCCTCACACTCATGCTGAACCCTCTCATCTACAACCTCCACAACAGAGTTATCCAGGGAACTTCAGACACTATCGAGGAAAGGAAAATTGTATAATTTTATCCAACATCTTTGATTGCCGACTCTGGTCAACACTTCACAAGGAAACTTGAAACCCTTGCATAATTCTATCCCTACGTTTTAAGATTTTTCTCTCTCTTTTTTCAAATTTAAAATAGCTTTAGTTAGTATAATGTATAAACATCATGGGTAGAGTGGGTTGTACTTGGACTTTAGCACAGGCTGCTTCACTCCTATGAGTTTGTCATATCACTGGTTGTGAGCTGTGAGCACTTGGCTTTAGGATACCTGCCTTTGGAATCAGATATAAGTCTGAGCTTCTTTGCTTATCCAAGGAAAAAAGTTGGAGTTGATCCACTGCTTTGGGTCATCTGCTTCTTCATTTAAAGATTAGTTACATAGTACTTGTCTTCAATTTTACCTCTCCTCAAACCTGTGCTTTGACTGTTTTATTTCTAATTCTTCTCTACTTAATTCCCTAACATTTAGAAGTGGGGAGTTAGTTTTGACACATTTTTCAATCAGGTCTTATTTTCTATATACAATGGCCTTTAGAAATTCCTACATATGTTTTACCTTATAAAAAAAGTGAATATTTTAACAAGTCCAGATGAAATATCTACTTGTTTTGACTGCCCATCCTCATCTTTATCATGATTGATTTTATTCATCATTCATCCTTATATTGATAACTAGAATCTATTTGAAGTAATTAGAGAACTGTCAGTTCCTGGAATTGATAACCTTGATTTTTTTTACAGCTCTGCAAAAATTATTCCCTGTATATTATCCCATGAAATTATTTCATAAAACCAGTAAAACTTTTCTTAAAGAGAATTCAGTCTCTATATCCGTCCACACCAATTGTTTAACATTCCATGGAGTGACCACACTTTGATGTAACTAAACCCTTATTAATTTATTGCAATTTGCATATCTGAAAAATCTACATCCTTGAAAATTAAAAGCAATCCTCATCTGCTTCATGGAGATTATTTTAATTTCATTATACATAATTTTAATGCAATATTTTGTAAGGTTATTGTTCTATAAATGCATTATTTTCCTAAAATTTTAATTTATACTGTAGTAACATGCACCATGGAGTATAATCTCTTACATCCATTTTTATGAAAACAGAAATATTTTAGGAGCAGCAGAATACCCTCAATAAGTTTATGCTATTGGTGTAATATCTAGGATTATCTAACACAAAGTCACAAAGACTAGTGTTTTCTTTTAAGACTTTTAGTTTTAGTTCTTATATTTATGTTTTTGATCTATTTGAGGCGGTTTTTGTGTATGATGTGAGATTGGGGTCAAATTTTATTCTTTTTCTTGTGGATATCCAGTTGTCACAGCACCATTTGTTGAAGAGACTATGCACTCTCCATTGAATTATTTTTATTCCCTTCTTGAAATCAGTTGACCATAGATGTATATGTCTGGCCTCTTAAATCCACTTCATGGATCTACACATCTATCTTATGTTAATATTGCACTGCCTTGATTACTATAGCCTCATTGTAGGTTAGAAACCAAAAGTGGACAGGAGAAGTCAAGATGGTGACATAGGCAGACTCTGAATTCACCTCCTCCCATGGATACAGCCAATTTACAACTACTCTTGGAAAAATTACCCCTGAGAAAGAACTGAAAACTGGATAAGAGGAACCCCTGCAACAAATGACAATCCTAATTGAGGTGGAAGAGGCAGAAATTCCCTTCTGGAGAGAAAAAATGCCACCTTCACAAGCCACAACATTTCATGGCCACCAGAGAGCAGCCCATAGGTAGGCAGCCATCCCTGGAGGAGTGGGGGACCTGAGCTGGGGAGCATTCCCACTATACGCATTTTTTGGACTCAGCACAACAGAGACTAGTGGCATAATAACTGACTTTGCTTGCTACTAACAAAATTGGAGAATACCCCCAGAAAAGCTGGTTCACAAAGAAATTAAAGCCAGCTCTTAAAGGCTCCATGCACAAATTCACCCATTTCAGAAAGCAACCTAAAATCACAAGAAAGAAAGGTGTACAGTCCTTTGGTGAAAAGAGACTCACCTGATAGGCTCTGAGTGCATCTCAGTGAGATGTGAGACCTCGCCAGGGAGGGGGACATTGGCAGCAGTCATTGTTGTGACCTGGTGTGGGCGTCCTGACACAGATGCTGGTGGACACCCTTGGACTTCTCCTTGTGGCCAGCTATCCCAGGGTCTGCCCCACCCACTAGAGCATGGATTTAATCCAGCTTAGCCAGGGCCGGCAGCCCGCCCTAGGGAGTGGTGCCACCCAACAACAAGCCCAAAGGCAACTTCTAGGCCTGCATAGATTGGTGACTGGATTCTTCACAGCCTAGTGAGTGGGTCCACTTCTGTGGGGCAAGGCATGCACAAGGAGCAGGTGGAGAGTGTGAGGTATTTGTGGAGTGTGTGGGGCTCCTGTCTTGGAGAGACTGGGTGCACTTCAGGGGGTTGGATATGATCAAAAACATAAGATGTGGGAGGAGGGGAGTCAAAAAGTAGAGCATTCAGATAGACGTCAAACTAAAGAGACCATCAACCTAATATAGATTGCTATATATGTAGGTTATTATATATGAACCTCAGGGTAATGACAAACCAGAAACCTATAATAAATACAGAAAAAAACTAAGAGAAAAGAACCCAAACTAATTACATACTTATCAATAGCTACTTTAAACATTAATGGAATAAATGTTCCAATTAAAAGTCATAGTGTGGCTGAATGGATAAAAAAACAAGACCTGTATATATGCTGCACACAAAGGACACACTTCAGACCTAAAGACACACACTGAAAGTGAAGGGATGGGAAAAGATATCCCATGCAAATGGCAATGAAAGAAAGCTGGGGTAACAATACTCATATCAGACAAAATAGACTTTAAAACAAAAACTGTAAAAAGAGACGAAGAAGGGCACTACATAATGATCAAGGGCACAATCCAACAAGAAGGTGCAAATATCTATGCACCCAATGTAGGAGCACTTAAATATATAAAGCGATTATTAGCAGACATAAAAGGAGAAATAGTAACATAATAATAGTAGGGGACTTTAACACTCCACTTACACCAATGGATAGATCATCCAAAAAGAAGATCACTAAGGAAACATTGGCCTTAAATGACACACTAGAAGAGATGGACTTAACTAGATATGTAAAGAACATTCCATACAAAAACCAAAGAATACACATTCTTTTCAAATACACGTGGAACATTTTCCAGGATTGATCACATATTAGGGCACAAAACAAGTCTCCACAAATTTAAGAAGATTGAAATAATACCAAGCATCTTTTCTGACCACAACAGTATGAAACTAGAAATCAACTATAGGAAGAAATTCAGAAAAGTCACAAATATGTAGAGATTACACAAAATGCTACTGAATGACGATTGGGTCAATGAAGAAATCAAAGAAGAAATCAAAAAATACCTGAAGAAAAATGAAAATGAAAATGACATGCCAGAATTTATGGGATACAGCAAAAGTGATTCTGAGAGGGAAATTGATAGCAATGCATGTCTATCTCAACAAACAAGAAAAATCACAAATAAACAATCGAACAATGCACCTAAAGGAACTGGAAAAAGAAGAACAAACCAAGCCCAAATTCAGTAGAAGAAGGGAAATCATAAAAATCAGAGCAGAAATAAATGAAATAGAGACTAAAAAAAAAGAATAGAAAAAATTAATAAAACCAAGAGCTGGTTCTTTGAAAAGATAAACAAAATTGACAACCTTTAGCTAGACTCACCAAGAAAAAAATAGAGATAGCTCAAATAAGTAAAATCAGAAAGAAAAGAAGAGAAATTGCAATGGACATCTCAGAAAAATGAAAGATTATAAGAGAATACTATGAAAAGCTACATGCCAACAAAATGGATCATCTAGAAGAAATGGATAAATTCTTAGAATCATACAACCTTCCAAAACTGAATTAAGAAGAAATAGAGAATTTGAATAGACCAATCACCAATAGGGAGATTGAAACAGAAATCAAAAACCTCCCCAAAAATAAAAGTCCAGGACCACACGGCTTCCCTGATGAATTCTACCAAACATTCAAAGGAGCCTTAATACCTATCCTTCTCAAACTCTTCCAAAAAATTGAAGAGGATGGAAATCTTCCTAACTCATCCTACGAAGCCAACATTACTCTAATACCAAAACCAGACAAGGACAACACAAAGAAAGAAAATTACAGGCCAATGTCACCAATGAACATCGATGCAAAAATCTTCAACCAAATACTAGCAAACTGCATAGAACAACATGTTAAAAAGATCATACAGCATTTTCAAGTGGGATTTATTCCAGGGATGCAGGGATGGTTCAACATTCACAAATCAATCAACGTGATACACCACATTAATAAAATGAAGACTAAAAATCACATGATCATCTCAATAGATGCAGAGAAAGCATTTGACAAGATACAGCATCCATTTATGACAAAAACTCTGAATAAAATGAGTAGAGAAGGAAAGTACCTCAACATAATAAAGGCAAACCAACAGCTAATATCATCCTTGATGGTGAAAAACTGAAAGCTATCCCTCTAATAACGGGAACCAGACAAGGATGCCCACTCTCACCACTCCTATTTAACATAGTATTAGAAGTCCTAGCCAGAGCAATCAGGCAAGAAAAAGAAATAAAAGGGATCCAAATTGGAAAGGAAGAAGTGAAATTGTCACTATTTACAGATGACATGATTTTATAAATAGAAAACCTTAAAGAATCCACCAAAAAGCTTTTAGAAGTAATAAATGAATATGGTAAAGTTGCAGGATACAAAATCAACATACAAAAATCAGTTGCATATCTGTACATTATCAATGAAGCAGCAGAAAGAGAAATTAAGAATACAATCCCATTTACAATTGCAACAAAAAGAATAAAATACCTAGGAATAAACTTAACTAAAGAAGTGAAAGTCCTCTACACTGATAACTATAAAACATTGCTGAAAGAAATTGAAGAAGACACAAAGAAATGGAAATATATTCCATACTCTTGGATTGGAAGAATTAACATAGTTAAGATGTCCATACTTCCTAAAGCCATCTATAGATTCAATGCAATCTCTATCAAAGTTCCAACATTTTTCACAGAGATAGAACAAAGAATCCTAAAATTTATATGGAACAACAAAAGACCTTGAATAGCCAAAGGAATCCTGAGAAAACAGAACAAAGCTGGAGGTATCACACTCCCTGATTTCAAAATATACTTCAAAGCTATAGCTACCAAAACAGCATGGTATTGGCACAAAAACAGATAAACAGATCAATGGAACAGAATCGAGAACCCAGAAATAAATCCACACAACTATGGACAGCTAATTTTCGACAAAGGAGCCAAGAATATACAATAGAGAAAGGGAAGTCTCTTCAACAGATGGTGCTGGGAAAAGTGGACAGTCACGTGCAAGAAAATTAAAATAGACCATTATCTTACCATACACAAAAATTAACTAAACAAGGATTAAAAACTTGAATGTAAGACCTGAAATCATGAAAATTCTAGAATAAAACATAGAAAGTACACAATTCAACATCAGTCTTAGCAACATATTTTTAAACACTGTGTCTGACTGGACAAGAGAAATAATAGAAAAAATAAACAAATGGGACTACATCAAACTAAAAAGCTTCTACACAGTAAAGGAAACCACCAACAAAACGAAAAGACAACTTAACAATTGGGAGAAGATCTTTGCAAATCATATATCTGATAAGAGGTTAATCTCCAAAATATATAAAGAACTCATACATGTCAACAACAACAAAAAACTAACAACCCTGCAAAAAAAATGGGCAAAAGACCTGAACAGACATTTCTCCAAAGAAGATATACAGATGGCCAACAGGCACATGAAAAGCTGTTCAACATCATTAACTGTCAGGGAAATGCACATCAAATCTATAATGAGGTATCACCTCACGCCTGTCAGAGTAGCTGTAATTAATAACACAGGAAACAATAAGTATTGGAGAGGATATGGAGAAAAGGAAACTCTCATACACTGCCAGTGGGAGTGCAAACTGGTGCACTTCTATGGAAAAGAGTATGGAGATTCCTCAAAAAATTAAGGATAGAGCTATCAGAGAATCCAGCTATTCCACTGCTGTGTATTTAGCCAAAGAACGTGAAAATACCCATGCGTAAAGATACATGCACCCCTGTGTTCATCGCAGCATTATTCACAATAGTCAAGACTTGGAAACAACCTAAGTGCCCATCAAGGGACAAATGGATAAAGAAGATGTGGCATATATACACAGTGGAATACTATTCAGCCATAAGAAACGATGAAATCCAGCCATTTGTGACAAAATGGATGGATATTGGGGGTATTATGCTAAGTGAAATAAGTCAGAGGGAGAAGGTCAAATACCATATGATCTCACTCACAAATAGAAGATAAAAACAACAACAAACAAACACAGAGACAGAGATTGGATTGGTGGTTACCAGAGGGGAAGGGAGGAAGGAGGAGGGCAAAAGGGATGATTAGGCACATGTGTGTGGTGATGGACTGTAATTAGTATTTGGGTGGTGCACATGAGAACACGAAGTAATCCATGCAGAAATAGAAGTATAATGATGTACACCTGAAATTTATACAACATTATAAAACAATGTTACCCCAATAAAAAAATAAAAATTAAAGAAACAAAAATAAATAATATAAAAGCAAAATTACTGTAAATTCCTAAGACAAAAAAAACAAAAGTGTATACACATTAAGTTAGCCTCTGATATGTAAAAGTTTTAAATGTTATACCAATACCCAGGCAGATATAGTAATGTTCTTCGTTGTGCCTAAGATCTCCTTGTAGCCTCAATTTGGTATTTTTCTCCCCGTCTCTGCTCTCTGATGAATCTTGCCAGAGAGATTTCATTTGGATTGCAGACGTAAACACAATCTCTTCTGTATTTAATACTGCAAGTAAGATGTGCATTTTTAAAAATAAATCTTTTTCTTTGGTTCGGGTAAATTCATCCAAAAAAAAAAAAAAAAGAGGGAAAAAGAAACCAAGAAGTGTAAGTCCTCTATTTTTTTTTCTTGTTGAACACAATTGTTTTGGCTATCCTAGCTCTCTTGAATTTCCAGCTTGTCAATTTCTGAAGAAGTAGCAGCTGGGATTTTTATAGAGATGGTGTTGCATCTATAGATTATTTTGGGGGTATTTCCATGTTAATAATAAATCTTATAATTCATAGACATAGGATATCTTTAAATTTATTTTGTTTTATATTGTTCTTTTGATATTTCTTTCAATGTTTTGTAGTTTATAGGTGTACAAATTTTGCATTATTTTGTTAAATTTATTGCCAAACGTTTTATTCTTTTTGATCCCATTATAAATAGATTGCTTAACTTCATTATCCTATTATTCACTGCTAGTGTCAATATGTTACTTTTCTCACTTGTAGATAACTGTGCATTTGTTGAAATTTCTTTCCTACATTTGATTTTATTACTTCCTCTTTTTATGTCCTTTCTATATTTTTATGATCACCTTTATGGAGATGATCTTGGTCATAACTATATAACTCAATATTTACTCATCATTGTTTCCCCCCAAATCTATATTTTTACAGATTGTGTCCATGAAGTCACCTTACAGGATCTCCTAGGAAATCTGCAACTGAGCTAGGTTGGGATACCATGTCCTCCTTTTTCAGATTTTTTTTGGCTCTCCTGATACATATACTTTGAATCATAATCATCAACATCAAGGAATTACAGTAATATTTAGCTCATTCACACCTCAAATTTTGTCTAATTCATTGGATTTGTAAATAAAAATCGGACAGGAATATTCCTTTCTTTCCTTGAATGCTGTAGAGTGAGGCAAACAGTCTGCAGTCAGAGGCCTGTGTGCACAACTCAGCTCTGTCACTAGATGTGTAATCAAGGGCCAATTAATTATCTCCTCTATGCTTCAATATCTATGTCTCTCTAGTGGGATAAAAATAATAATAATAGAATAACTGTGACGATTAAATGAGCTGACTATGTATGTGAGGCACTTAGAACAGTCTCTTGCACATAAAAAATACCTTGCAGGAACGAGATTTTTATTATTGTGGGCCTAAAATACATTGATTTAGTGTTTTTGATATGTGTGTATGCATACCCACACACAAATGTAGATATATACATACGTATTTTATTATTCTTGTTTTATACACACCCACTCATAAGCCTAACAAAAGAAGAAAATATGTTTTCTTTTTTTAGTCATTTTACCTCCAGTAATTAGGTCATTAAAATTTTAGTTTTCTTAACCCACATTTTTCTGATTCGTATAGTTCTTTTTATTCATAGTTGAAATGTATCAATATAGCTTATTTCTGCCTTATTTACACATTATCTGAATGGAAACCAATATGTGTGAAAACAATAGCTTTTCAGTTGTTGCTCATTGGTTTTTAATTATGATCACTTATAACTATAATTAGTGATAATTTTCTGGAATCCTCATTCTTTTTAGCCACTTTCTTTTCTCTTCCTTATTCATTAATTCAAGTAATATTTATTGAATACAAACTATATAATAAACGATGTGTTTTTGTTTTTTTTTGCTGAGGAAGATTCCCCCTGAGCTAACATCTGTGCCCATCTTCCTTTATTTTTTTATTTTTTATTTTTGTTGAGGAAGATTAGCCCTGAGGTAATCTTTTCGCTGAGGAAGATTGGCCCTGGACTAACATCCATGCCCATCTTCCTCTACTTTATATGGGACACTGCCACAACATGGCTTGACAAGCGCTGCATCCGTCAGTGCCTGGGATCCAAACCCATGAACCCCGGGCTGCTGAAGTGGAGCACAGGCACTTATCTGCTATGCCACCAGGCCGGCCCCAGTCTTCCACTGTCTTTTGTATGTGGGTCTCCACCACAGCACAGCTGACAAGTGGTGTATGTCTGTGCCTGGAATCCAAACCCATGAGCCCAGGCCAATGAAGCACAGCATGTAGAACTTAACCACTGTGCAGTGGGGCCAGCCCAACAATGTGATTTTTAAAGAGAATTTAAAAATTAACACTGAATTATACCTAATTTCAAGAAGTTTGTAATTAAGCAAGAGAGAAATAAGGTATAATACATATTAAGGTTGTGACAACATAATTCTAAGTTGGTCACCCAAGGTTTCTTACCCAAATTCCAGGTCTGTAAATATTATAGATGTTACTCCTGTAAATATTATGGATATTACTACTGTAAGTATTCCACCATATAGCCAAAAGGCATTTCTCAGATGTAATTAAGGTTACCAGTCAGTTGACCTTAATATTAGGATAATACATGTTTGTGCCTAACATAATCACAGAGTCTTTAAAGCACAGAGCTTTTACTGGGTGGTAATAAGAGGGGGTGGAAGGCAGATTTGAATCATGAAAAGGATTTGGCATGTCATTGCTGGCTTTGAAGATGGAAGGCCCATGTGCAAGGAGCAGGTTCTGAGAGCAGAGAGCAACCTTGGGCTGACAGCCAGTAAGGAAACCGTGTCCTCATTTCTATAGCCACGAGGAACAGATTTCTGCAAACAACGTGAATGAGCTTGGAAATAGATTCTTCCACATAGCCTCCAGATAAAAACCAGTTCAGCTGATGCATTAACCTTGGCTTGTGGGAATCTGAGGAGAGAATCCAACCAACTCTGCCTGGACTTCTGACATGACTGTGAGATGATAACTGAGTGTTGATTTAAGGCACTAAGTTTGTGGTAATTAGTCACACAGGAATAAAAAACTGATACAGTTCATCAGAGTAGTTTACTTAAAACAGTGAAGTGAGTAGGAGTTATTAGTGCAATTAAGAACACTTGAAGTCCCTGGGATGGCTTCCTTGCAGTGCTGGCATTTCTGATACTCAATTTAAATAAATAGGACTATTCCTGCAAATAATGGTTGTAAAGTAATTCTGGAAGAATGAAATGTATGCACAAAGCTACATAACCAGGCAGCATTGAACACAGTCAGATTCATTGAAGAGTGTATGTGGCTGGTTTTCAGATGCCCATTGAGTCCCTGTAAAAACGGAAATGAGTATCTGTAGAGGCTTTATTGTAAGGGTCTCATTTCAAACTGAGAAGCCTAAATTATATCCTTCAGTGAGAAATGAAAATGTATCCATCAACATGAATTGACAAGCTATTTGGATAAAATATAATTAATCATATCCAAACAAATATTTGGAATTTATATCACACTAAAAATATTATTGAACTATAAATGATGACTTGCTGTATTGCTGGTGGAATTATTTGATGAGAACATTCTAAAAATAAGTAAAAGCTCACTTATTTGTATTTATGACAAAATTTTTAATTCTTATTATAATTTGACAAATCAATATGAGTTAAGCACATTTCTTAACATTTTGTTTTCTTTCCTGACACAGAGAATGAGTCTAACTCAATCTATTTGTTCCTTGCTTCCTCATTTGACCTGAAGCCAATCTCCTCTTCCTATGTCTAGGAAACAACTTGAAAACTAACACTTTTAAGTCACTCAATCCTCTTCCACAAACATAAGCATATGTGAAAGAGAAGAAATCATCAGAAAAAAAGATATTCAATTTATTCAAAACAACTAACAATGCTCCTTTACTAAAATGACAATCTTAAGTATTCATTCTCCAACCACCCTTACATTAAATTTTACTTCATTCTCATAAAGACCTCTCATTCATTACCTACCCTCATCAACCCTTCATGATTTAACTTCCTCCTATTATCAGTTTAGAACTCATGATTCAATATTCAAACTGTTTCATTTCCAATACCATCAACTCCATTGATCTTTACCTACCAGACAAGTGACAAAACCAGTTCAATCCATTTCTGTAGCCTGAGTGCTAGTGTAACAAAATTCCATAGCTTTCCTTCTTGGTCCTGTTACTATCAGTGATTTCTGTTTTGTGGGCCCATCAAATCATCCACTTATTCAGAGATTCTCCAGACTGACGCATAGGTTTCATCACATAGCTAGACTCACAGCTAAGATGTATTACAGTGCTATAGTTAGGATACAAACTAGGATCATGAGGGGGAAAGACAGAGTCTAGAGGAATCCATTTGCATTTTTCTTCATGTTCTCACTCAGAGTGTCTCACAAAGTGTTCTTTTCCCCCAGCAATGAAAACACATGTGTGCAAGGGAGAAACTCAGCGTCCAAAGCTTTTACAGGTCATCTAGGCATCCTCTGCCTAATACATACCAAAATTTCAGACTTCAGGAAGGAAAGAAAGTATTCTGCTTAAACCATAATGATGTCACAAATGGTTGAAGCACAGTAAAGCACTGTTATTAGTTAACTATTCACTGAGGATACACTGAGAGCCATATTCCTAGATTCTAGCCTAGGGATAGCCATGCAGGGAGACCTTTCTAGGGGCAGTGATCTCAGACCTGCTCTGTTACCTCAAGCCTGAACAGTCTCCAACCTCAGCTTTTGATTCCAATTATGTCCAAAGTTCTTCTCCATGACACTGGTAACCTGCTATTTAAAACTCCAGAAAACTTATGCTAAGTTCATCACTATCCTCAGGACACTGACCACATATATGCTTTCTGGTTTCCCTTTTCCTGAATGATTTGTTTCCCAGCTGCTAGGAAGGCTCTTGGCAGACAATTTTCCGCTGTCTACCCCAAAGGGATTCCTACAGTGGCAGAGAGCAGCCTTGCCTGGGAGACCCACTAATGCCTGAACAGTGGGAAACTGTAGAGATCCATCCATGTCAACCAACTGAAGACAACTGTAAGGGCTATTCCAATTCCAGAATTCCCCACTGGGTAAGCCAAAGCTGTTGCTGGGGTCTTGACGTTGGATCACTTGCCACCCAGAAGTCAATGAGGAACCCATCGCTGGATGTGTGTGAAGGACACAGGGCCTGGTGCAAGGCAAAGCTCTAATTTTTTTTTTTATTGATGTTTTAATGGTTTCTAACATTGTGAAATTTTGGGTTGTACATTTTTGTTTGTCCATCACCCCATATATGACTCCCTTCACCCCTTGTGCCCACCCCCCACCCCCACTGCCCGGCTAACCACAGTCCAGTTTTCTCTGTCCATGTGTTGGTTTATATTCCACATATGAGTGAGATCATACAGTGTTTGTCTTTCTCTTTCTGGCTTATTTCACTTAACATAATACGCTCCAGGCCCATCCATGTTGTTGCAAATGGGACGATTTTGTCTTTTTTTATGGCTGAGTAGTATTCCATTGTATATATATACCACATTTTCTTAATCCAATCGTCAGTCGAGGGACACTTAGGTTGCTTCCACTTCTTGGCTATGGTGAATAATGCTGCAATGAACATAGGGGTGCATAAGCCTCTTTGGATTGTGGATTTCAGGTGCGTTGGATAGATTCCCAGTAGTGGGATGGCTGGATCATAGGGCATCTCTATTTTTAATTCTTTGAGGAATCTCCATACCGTTTTCCATAGAGGCTGCACCAATTTGCATTCCCACCAGCTGTGTATGAGGGTTCCTGTTTCTCCACATCCTCTCCAACATTTGTTGTTTTTTGTCTTGGTGATTATAGCCATTCTAACGGGCGTGAGGTGGTATCTTAGTGTTGTTTTGATTTGCATTTCCCTGATGATTAGTGATGTTGAGCATCTTTTCATGTGCCTATCGGCCATCTGTATATCTTCCTTGGAGAAGTGTCTGTTCATTTCCTCTGCCCATTTTTTGATCGGGTTGTTTGTTTTTTTGTTGTTCAATTGTGTGAGTTCTTTATATATTATGGAGATCAACCCCTTGTCAGATGTATGTTTTGCAAATATTCTCTCCCAGCTGGTTGGTTGTTTGTTCATCTTGATTCTGGTTTCATTTGTCTTATAAAAGCTCTTTAGTCTGATAAAGTCCCACTTGTTTGTTTTTTCTTTAGTTTCCCTAGTCTGGGTAGGCATGTCATCCGAAAAGATTCCTTTAAACCCAATGTCAAATAGTGTGTTGCCTATATTTTCTTCTATGAGTTTTATAGTTTCAGGTCTCACCTTCAGGTCTTTGATCCATTTTGAGTTAATTTTTGTGAATGGCGATAGCACATGGTCCACTTTCATTCTTTTGCATGTGGCTGTCCAGTTTTCCCAACACCATTTATTGAAGAGACTTTCCTTTCTCCATTGCATGTCCTTAGCACCTTTGTCGAAAATTAGCTGTCCGTATATGTGTGGTTTTATTTCTGGGCTTTCAATTCTGTTCCATTGATCTGTGTGTCTGTTTTTGTACCAGTACCATGCTGTTTTGATTGCTATTGCTTTGTAGTATGTTTTGAAGTCAGGAATTGTGATGCCTCCTGCTTTGTTCTTTTTCTTTAGGATTTCTTTAGCTATTCGGGGTCTTTTGTTGCCCCATATAAATTTTAGTATTCTTTTTTCTATTTCTGTGAAGAATGTCATTGGGATTCTGATTGGGATTGCATTGAATCTGTAGATTGCTTTAGGTAATATAGACATTTTAACTATGTTTATTCTTCCAATCCACGTGCATGGGATATCTTTCCATTTCTTTATGTCATCGTGGATTTCCCTCAATAATGTCTTGTAGTTCTCATTGTATAGGTCCTTCACCTCCTTGGTAAGATTTATTCCTAGGTATTTTATTCTTTTTGATGCAATTGTAAATGGTATTATCTTTTTGAGCTCTCTTTCTGTTAGTTCATTATTAGCATATAGAAATGCAACTGATTTTTGTAGATTGATTTTGTACCCTGCAACTTTGCTGTAGTTGTTGATTGTTTCTAACAGTTTTCCAACAGATTCTTTAGGGTTTTCTATATATACAATCATGTCATCTGCAAATAGTGAGAGTTTCACTTCTTCGTTACCTATTTGGATTCCTTTTATTCCTTTTTCTTGCCTAATTGCTCTGGCCAAAACCTCCAGTACTATGTTGAACAGGAGTGGTGAGAGTGGGCAGCCCTGCCTCGTTCCTGTTCTCAGAGGAATGGCTTTCAGTCTTTCCCCGTTGAGTATGATGTTAGCTGTGGGTTTGTCATATATGGCCTTTATTATGTTGAGGTACTTTCCTTCTATTCCCATTTTATTGAGAGTTTTTATCATAAATGGATGTTGTATCTTGTCAAATGCCTTCTCTGCGTCTATTGAGACGATCATGTGGTTTTTATTCTTTGTTTTGTTGATGTGATGTATCACGTTGATTGATTTGCAGATGTTGAACCATCCCTGCATCTCTGGTATAAATCCCACTTAATCGTGGTGTATGATCTTTTTAATATATTGTTGTATTCGGTGTGCCAATATTTTGTTGAGGATTTTTGCATCAATGTTCATCAGCGATATTGGCCTGTAATTTTCTTTCTTTGTATTGTCTTTGTCTGGTTTTGGTATCAGGGTGATGTTGGCCTCATAGAATGATTCAGGAAGTGTTCCATCTTCCTCTATTTTTTGGAATAGTTTGAGGAGGATGGGTATTAAATCTTCTTTGAATGTTTGGTAAAATTCACTGGAGAAGCCATCTGGTCCTGGACTTTTATTTTTTGGGAGGTTTTTGATTACTATTTCAATCTCTTTACTTGTGATTGGTCTATTCAGATTCTCCATTTCTTCTTGGTTCAATTTTGGGAGGTTGTATAAGTCTAAGAATTTATCCATTTCTTCTAGATTGTCCAATTTGTTGGCATATAATTTCTCATAATATTCTCTTATAATCCTCTGTATTTCCATGGTATCTGTTGTAATTTCTCCTCTTTCATTTCTAATTTTATTTACTTGAGCCTTTTCTCTTTTTTCTTAGTTAGTCTGGCTAAGGGTTTGTCTATTTTGTTTATCTTCTCGAAGAACCAACTCTTTGTTTCATTAATCCTTTCTACTGTTTTTTTGGTCTCAATATCATTTATTTCTGCTCTGATTTTTATTATTTCTCTCCTTCTGCTGGCTTTGGGCTTTGTTCTTCTTTTTCTAGTTCTGTTAGGTGTAATTTAAGGTTGCCTATTAGGGCTTTTTCTTGTTTGTTAAGGTGGGCTTGTATTGCTATAAGTTTCCCTCTCAGGACCGCTTTTGCTGCATCCCATATGGTTTGATATGGCATGTTATCATTTTCGTTTGTTTCCAGATAGTTTTTGATTTCTCCTTTAATTTCATCAATGATCCATTGGTTGTTCAGTAGCATGTTGTTTAATCTCCACATTTTTGTCACTTTCCCAGTTTTTTTTTCCTGGTTCATTTCCAGTTTCATAGCCTTATGGTCTGAAAAGATGCTTGTTATGATTTCAATCTTCTTAAATTTATTGAGGCTTGCTTTGTTTCCCAACATATGGTCTATCCTAGAGAATGTTCCATGCGCAATTGAGAAGAATGTGTAGTCAGCTGTTTTTGGGTGGAGTGCTCTGTATATGTCTACTAGGTCCATCTCATCCAGTTTTTCATTTAAGTCTAATATTTCTTTATTAACTTTTTGTCTGGATGATCTATCCATTGCTGTAAATGGGGTGTTAAGATCCCCTACTATTATTGTGTTGTTGTTGATTTCTCCTTTTAGGTTTGTTAATAGTTGTTTTATGTACATTGGTGCTCCTATGTTGGGTGCATATATATTTATAAGTGATATGTCTTCTTGATGGAGTGTCCCTTTTATCATTATATATTTCCCTTCTTTGTCTTTCTTAACCTGTTTTATCTTGAAGTCTACTTTGTCTGATATGAGTATGGCAACACCTGCTTTCTTTTGTTTGCCATTAGCTTGGAGTATTGTCTTCCATCCTTTCACTCTGAGCCTGTGCTTGTCTTTAGTGCTAAGATGTGTTTCCTGAAGGCAGCATATTGTTGGGTCTTGCTTTTTAATCCATCCTGCCACTCTGTATCTTTTGATTGGAGAGTTCAATCCATTTACATTTAGGGTAATTATTGAAATATGAGGGCTGAATTTTGCTGTTTTGTCACTTATTTTCTGGTTCTTTTGCATTTCCTTTGTTTCTTGTCCCATTTGTTTTGGACTGCCAATTCAGTTTGGTTGTTCTGTCTTATGATTCTTCTAGTTTTCTCTTTGTTTATCATATGTGGTTTTAATTTGATTATTTGTTTAGTGGTTACCTTGAGGTTTGGGTGAAAAATCTTCTGTATGAGATAGTCCATTATCTGATAGCCTCCTATTTCCTTATACTAAGTCAATTCAGTCACTTTCCTCTTCCCCTTCTAAGTTGCTCTTGTTATACCTTATTCTATCTTGTGTTGTGGCTGTGTGTTTACAGTGATGAGGTTAAATTTATTTTTGGTGAATTTCTTCCTTTGATCTTTGAGTTTAGTATTTAAGTGGTTGCTAACCTATTCCGGTAAAGATCTACTATTTCTCTGATTTTGTCTACCTACTTTTCTCCTTACTCCAAGCTTTGTGTTCCCTTTCTCTTCTTGTTTTCAGGCCTGAGGGCCTTCTTGAGTATTTCTTGTAGTGGCGGTCTCATGGCCATGAACTCCCTTAGCTTTTGTTTATCTGGGAGAGTTACTATTTCTCCATCATATTTGAAGGATATTTTTGCTGGATAGAGTATTCTTGGCTGAAAGTTTTTGTCTTTTAGTATTTTGAATATATCATTCCAGTCTCTTCTAGCCTGAAAAGTTTCTGTTGAGAAATCCGCTGAGAGCCTGATGGGAGTTCCTTTGTACGTTATTTTTTGTTTTTGTCTAGCTGCCCTTAATATTGTTTCTTTGTCGTTGACCCTGGCTAGCCTTACCACTAGGTGTCGTGGTGAAGGCCTTTGTCTGTTAATATATATAGGCGTCCTGTTGGCTTCGCTTACTGGTATTTCCTGCTCCTTCCCCAGATTTGGGAAATTTTCAGCTATTGTTTCCTTGAATAGGCTCTCTGTTCCTCTTTCCCTCTCCTCTCCCTCAGGAATACCTATAATTCTTATGTTACATTTTCTAATAGAGTCCGATATTTCTCGGCGTCTTTCTTCATTTCTTTTTAGTCTTAGTTCTCTCTCTTCTTCCATCTGGAGTATATCTGTATTCCTATCCTCTAAAGTACTAATTCTTTCCTCCATATTGTCAGCTCTGTTCTTTAAAGATTCCAGATTCTCCTTTATCTCCTCCATTGTGTTCTTCATCTCCATCAGCACTGATAGGTTTTTCTTTATGATTTCAATCTCTTTTGTGAAGAAACTCCTAATCTCATTTAATTGTTTGTCTGTGTTGTCTCGTATTTCGTTGAGTGTTTTTATGATAGCTATTTTGAAATCTCTGTCATTTTGTTTATGGATTTCTGTCTTCGGGGTTGATTTCTGGGTGCTTGTCATTTTGTTTCTGGTCTGGTGATTTCATATATTTTTGCATTGTGGTTCCTGTGTTGGTTTTGATTTTCCTCACCCTGGAAGTCTCTGGTTGCAATTTCCACCTGCCGCCACTGTCTGGTGGTAAAGGGCTGTGTAGTCTAAGCCCCCTGCGCTCTGCCCCAGTTTTTCTGCTGTGATCCGCAGTTTTGTTTTGTTTTGTTTTTTTTCCCCACTGCAATCCACGGGTCCAGTCCAGTTTGTTCAGGTCTGCCTCGGATCGCTAGATCTGGTCAAGCTGCAGACTCCGGGTTGCGGGGAGGGGGGAGCTCTCTCTTTTGCCCTCTGGGTCCCTGACGTGGGAGGCTTCTCGTTTGCCCCTCTTTATCTGCTCTCTGGGGTGCTCAGATGTTGATGGTAGCCCTGTGGCTCCTCTGAGCCCTCTGTGCGGGAGTTTCCCACTGGCTGAGAGAGCCCGAAGAGCTACAGTTTCCCGCCGACGGCCGCCCCTCCCCCCTCTCTGGGAGCCGCGCGGACCGGATCGCTGATCTGATGGGGAGGGAGCGGAGTTCTCCTTACCTCTTCCCACTTCCTCCGGGGCCCCAGCACGTTCCACTCTCAGATGTGCGGCAGTGTGGATCCCTCTGCTCTAGCTTTTCACTGTCTGGGATTCCGTTGTTGGTCTGTGGCTGTTGCTTTTATTGTATCTTGTGGGGGAAGAATTCACGGGAAAGTTCACTCTGCCATGATGCTGACGTCACTCCAAAGCTCTAATTTTTAAAACAATAAACAGTGGAGAATTGAGCTAACACATGGAAGAAAACACATTAACTGGTGTGATCTGTCAGGCTTTTGAGAAATATGTGGAAAATTGTAACTATAACTCAAATAAGATGGCTGTTGTGTAGTCAATTTATGCTCTGAAAAAACAATCAGAAGATGTGAGAAATTAATTGTCATTTGAAATGTAAACCTGAAAGCCAGAGGGGCTCCTTGAGGACTGCTCACTTCCTGCAGTGGGAGGGCAGAGGAAACTGAGGCCAAGGCCAAAGACCTAAGAGTCAGAGTAAGTAGAGGAGCTCCAAAGAAGCCAAATCACCAACAAGGAGGACTACCATGCCAAGACCCTAGCTGGGAAATAGTGGGGCCCTTATACCTGGAATTGGGTCATCTGTGTTTATGTCTCTGAATTTCATGTATTCTATAGTGTTTTGAACTTTCTGCATGTAGTGAAGAAGACTGCTCCCCCCTTTAATAGCTAGCAACTTGCACTTAGAGACTATGCAGAGGCCTCTTCTGCACAGAACACACGTATGTTTCTTCATGATATGCCCCCATTTCCCCTCCTGGCCATTAGCCCAATAAATGAGATTAAGTTACAATGTAATCCATGCAGGGAGCTGCTGGGTCTGATAAAAGAGAAAAGAAAATATACCTCAAGCAGCTGTATCATGTTTCCTCCATTTTCCGGCAGGAGCAGAGGGAGGATTGGATCCTGAAGGTGTTTGATCAAGTAGGCCAAAACATAAGTTTGTAAGGGAGAGTTTATCAACATAGAAGCAGTCTCCTGGGACACATATTTAACACTCTAGTAATTGCCTGGGAGATGGTCCAAATTTACTACTTGGTTGGCTCCAGGTTGGGTATTCTATGCTGTATAAAGAACCAAAATCCACAATAGTGAAAATAAAAATATAATGACAAATTTTTCTAATTTTTCATCACACTAAGATATAATTAATTTTCTAATGCAGACATAATAGTGTATTACAAATTTTATAATGTAAGTGTATTATTCAGAGTTCTTTAAGGAATCAGAAGAGATCAAATATATATAGGTAGATATAGATATATATCTATCTATATAGGTGGATATAGATATATAGATGTACAGAAAGAGATTTACTATGATGAATTGGCTCATGTGATTATTGTAGTTCCAAGATCTACTGTTTGCAAGCTGGAAGCCCAGGAAAGCAGGTAGTGTAGTTTCTGTCCACACTTGAAGGTGTGAGAATCAGGGGAATCAACGTTGTCTAAGTCCCAGTCTGAGTCTGAAATTTCAAGAACCAGGAGCGCCAATGTCAGAAGGCAAAAGAAAATGGATATTCCAGCACACAGGGAGAGCAAATTCGCTCTTCCATCACCATTTTGTTCTATTCAGGTCCTCAGTGGATTGGATGATGCCCACCTGTGTTGGTAAGGGTGATCTTCTTCACTCTGTCTACAGATTCAGATGCTATTCCCTTTCAGAAACACCCTCACAGACGCATCCAGAAATAATGTTTTACCAGGTATCAAGGTATTCCTAGTTTAGTCAACTTTACACATAAAGTTAGCCATCATCTTAAGTAAAACTAAACTGCATGACAACATTGTTGTAAGCTTCTTTTACTATATGTAAGTAACATAATATTATTCAAAGATAGATTCTGATAAATTTAACGTGTATGTTATAAACCCCATGCAAACAAATAAAAATAGAAAAGATAAATAGTGAAAATTAATTGAATGATAAAACTTTCTCAAGTTGTCTAAAGCAGGGCAGAAAGAAAGGGTAAAAAGGAACTAAAAACAAAAGGAATAGAAAAAAAACTAGTAAAAGGATAGATTTAAATCCAACTCTATCAGTAGTTACATTAAATAATATAAATATAAAAATATAAATATCCCAATTTATATTATTATTTATAATAATATAAACATTATAAACATAATATAAATAATATAAACATCACAATTAAATAAAAATCAAGAATAGTATGGAGGCTAAAGTCAATTATGTCAAAACAAAGTTGAATTCCCTCGCTCAGTTTCTGAAACTGAGCTGGTTTTCTATTGACTGAAGAAGAACATGGGTCTCAGGAGAAAGGACCCCACAATACCATGAAAAATGGACATGGTACTGATTTCCCCATTTCATTCTCAAAGACTATTGCAGCTACAAAAATGAATAACTGTCTATTGGGGAAAAACAAGTATAAAATATTTGAAAACTGTTAGACACAGTGAGTTAATATTGACACTCAGGGACCAGAGTATCATCATGACCCCTATGTTAAGTGTGGGCATATGGGGCCAAGTAATAATGGAGCCCCACTTGAGCTTAGAGTGGGTTGAATGATTCAGTGGGCATTTCCTCAGTTCACACGTGTATAATGGATATACAGACTCGTTAGTTGTCATGATCACCACATTGAGTCTTGGACCACAGAATAAGAGTTATCATAGTGGGGGAAATTGAGTAGAAATCTCTGAAACTGCTATCCTTGGCTCAGCTATGACAGTAAATTCAGAACAATACTTTAACACAGGTGAGATGGTGGAAATTAGGGTTTCTCTTAAAGATCTAATGTTTTACTGTCCAGTACGGTAGCAATAGTTAGGTATGAATATTGAGCACTTGAAATGATTGATGAACTAAATTTTTAATTTTTTTAAATGGTAATTAATCTAAAATAAAAATCTAAATTTCTATAACTGTTTTTCCACTAACCACAACTTTATTAATTTCGTGGAGATACATTTTACTTCAATAGTTACATCAAGAGGTACTACTGTTGTACTGTAATTTGCATGTCAGTGAGGTTATTTCTAGTATTACATTTAAATTCATCATTGATGTAGTCAATACCAATGACTTTTTTAGTTCAAATGTTTTTTTATTTACCAATGTAATATGGTAGTGTTTATTTGAATATTCTATGTAGACAAGATGAGTTACAGTAGTACTTATGTTCATCATAGTTAGTAATTAAATTGACATGCTTATTTTCTAATGATAGCATAATCATGTATTTTCTAATTAAAAAGTAAGTGTGGATAAATTTTAACTATTAAAACAAAGGCTAAATTTATCTTACAAAAAGTTTTTCTGCTAAATTAAAAAAATAGTTTTTGTCATAACAAACGATGTTCCAGCTATGTCAGGTTAAAAATCTAAATTTATTAGAATTTTAAAAATAGATTATAAGATTCCCTTATTTCCTTCATTCCCCTATGTGATACACTATTGAAATAGTTATGCTCAATTTTCTGAAGTATAATCTATGTGTCATGAGTACAGTTGTTAAAGTTGCTCAGTATATACTTGCAAATGTTATGATTCATCACCAATCAATTCAATTTAATTATTTCAGTTAATTAAATCTCAAGAAAGTAATTTAATTCTTGTGTCCTTTGCCAATCACTGGTTCAGTCATGAGAGAGTTTTACAAAGATTTAATGTACTTTTACTCCAATACAAGATGTCCTTGAAGTAATATAATTACCAAACATTTCAATATTTAAGGCAACAGATAGCAGTGTGATTTATATTTGTTCAGTCATATCGCACTATATATAAAGCAGCCAAATTTGAAGTTCCAAAAAAAGGAAAACTTATTTGTGATCTACCGAGACAGGTATGAGAGATTATGTTGAAATAAAAACTTATGACATGAATCAATAGAAATGTTTTTACACATTATATAATTTTACACAAGCTGTGAAGAAGAGTTTGACTGAAATCAACAGTGCTATGTAAATGGTGTGAAAAATCTATAAGAAATATTTGAAGAACACTCTTTATATAAATGAATTGAGTTACCTTTCAATTTATGTGTTAACTCTTTGAATTCAATGTTAATATGACTAAGTTGACAGAAGAGTCAGTTAATTTACTTAACTTATACAGGCAAAGTTTTAAAATGAATATGCTTTTGCTTCAAAATAAAATCTACTAGTCCAAAAAAAAATTAATCAATTTTATAATTTTTCTTACTTGAATCAATGATTGAAAATTTTTTGAGTATTTTGGAACATCTTGGATATTGAATCTAATTTTTCCACTGTAAATTTTATTAAATCAAGATAAAGACCATATATTTTCAAAAAAATTTACTGTCTGAATTGGTACAAGCTGAAAATGTAAAATACACACTTGATTATAAATACCCCATATAAAAATGTAAACTATTGTATTAATTTTTAATATTGAACATTTGTTGAAACAATAATTTTTTTATATATTAGCTTATAAATATATTATTAAAATTAATTTACCATTTCCTTTTACTTTTTAAATGTGGTCACTAGAATATTTTTAAATGACTTATATACTCACATTATATTTCTTTTGGATTGTGCTTGTCTGAATGATTCAGGGGTGGAGGTTCTCATCACATCTCCATTAATTTAGTACTCCATCCTCTGCAAAACCATACAGCTCTTGAAACTCAAGTACATAGGGGTTCCTGTGTGAGGTATGGTATCTTTGATAGGGAAAATTAACATGGTTTTAGGAACATACTTTTGATTTGGTAAATGAGCTCTTTTACATTACTCTCAGAAAAAAGTATCAAGAACGGTTCACATTCATATGCTTTAACATCTTATATTTACAACTTTACCCATAACTTTGTTAATCCTACTGCCATCTGTCACAATACAGTTGAAAAATTCCAAGCTGTCTTAACATTCCACAGAAAACTTGATCCAACAAATGATGTCAACATGCTAATTGATCTGGATTAGCAAAAAATGGCAAGCACATTGGAGGCCATGTGGGATACATGTGTTCCAAAATGTGGGAGCTAGACCCTATCAAGATTCAGAGTTCTGCCACAAGAATACAGGTTGTAGGAAGTTGCATGCCATCCAATGGTGTTGGGGTATCCAGGGGAAAGGACTGATTATTGCATTTTCCCCTCTCACCCCAGAGAAAGAAGAACACCACCTGCTGCACCTTTTTTCATTCTAGAGAAAGCATAACCCACACCTGGATTATTGTTTTGATCCTTATACTGGGTGACACAAAAAGATGTTGACTTTGAATAGGGTCAGGAACAGAAATGGGATGTTTAGCAGTCTAGGATGCAGTGCAAGCAACTCTGCCACTTGAGCTATACAATTACTAGTATCTAGGTATTAGAGATATTACTGTTGGGAAGTGATGCCATGTAACATTTATTACAAAACCTAATGGGATAACTGTCAATCAGATCACTAAGATTCTGGAGTGAAACTACGTAATCCACAATGGAAAACCATATTCCATTTAAAAAGCAGCTCTTGGTATGCTGCTGGGTCTTGATAGACACAGAACACTTGGCCATGGGGCACCAGCTGCACATCTTGAGCTGGATTCTTTCATATCCATCAAGTTATAAGATTAGGTAGACTCAGCAATCATTTATAGTAAGTTAAAAGAAATACATTCAGCACTGAACGCAAGCAGGACCAAGAAATTCAAGCAAAGACATGAGCAGATATCTCAGATCTCTGCTCACTCAGTACTCTTGGGACAGCACATCTCACCCTCAACTCATACCTCAAGGAGGAAAATTCTTGAGTGTGTTTCCCAGATGCAAGAGTTCAGTTTGTGGGACCAAGGTGACAATGATGGCAATTGACATACAAATTCACTCAGGGATGGTCTTGAAAGGCAATGGTGAGGGAAAATCCTCCCAGAGGACAGCACTCCAAAGGGTGCACTTGGTCATCTCCTGTGTGTAAGGAGAGGTGACTCAAGGTCAAAACCGCTTATGCAGTGGCAAAAAGTTGACTATCTGGACAGAGAAAGATAAAAGATTATAATCAGTGAGGTCCAGGGTAGATGCATGTAAAAGTACATATTTGAGTGGGCAAGAAGTGTGAAAATCTTTTACTCTCTGTTAATACAGTCTCTATGGAAGAAATACTAAACAACCAAAATGAAATGGCCATACTTGCTAAGGGCTACTAGTGTCTCTCACTAGCTTTACCTATGCTGGCACAATGAGCACACCAGTGAGTTGGCCCTTCTGCCAACTACATGTAGATGTAGGCCATGGACAGGCTAATAGCGTGCATTCCTACTCGTGAATGCTGGTATACTGACATCATGCAAGATGCTACCTGTGTGCATCACAGACTGATGCTGAGTTGCTGACACTGAATCATCCTTTAAAAATACCATGCTGCTAACGTAGTGATGAATTGACTACATCAGAGGTTTTCCAACACTGAAGAGCCAATGATTCATTCTGACAGGAATAAGCATATATTCTGGGTAGGGTTTGCCTTTTCTCTGTTCAGAGACTCAGGAATCACCATTATCTGAGTAATCGTGGAGTAATGATACATCAGCACATCAGACTAGAAGGTTACTCTACATAAAAGGAAGAGTGAGAGTGGGTCCATAATCATAGGATTCAATGGCTTTGTCAAATACTGGACCATGCAGAAGCTGATGCCTGAAAAGAGTATTGAAAGAGGCAGTTGAAGGCAAAACTGAAGCACAAGCCCAGTAGCAATACTCGGAAAATGGACGACAAATTGAAGATAGAGTATACCTTTCGCATAAAAAACGTTGTATAGTGCAGTGTACTGAATAGGAAGAATACTGGAATCCAGAAACCAAAGACCTCACTTGCCATCCTTGCCATTGACCCTGTGGGGAACTTTGCATTTTCTTCTTAGAAATAAACTCTTGTGTTAATATTGTCAGCAGATTGTTAAAAAATGGTCCAAGACAATTAAATAGGTAAAAGAAAATTTATTAAAAAATGATGCTACGACAAACGGATATCTCTAAACAAAGAAACGAACTTAGATCCTTAACTCATACCATATGCAAAAAATCAACATGAAATGGATCACAGGTATAGATTTAGAAGCCAAAACTATAATGTTTTTACTATTAAAAATAGGGTAAAATCATCATGATTTTGGATTAGGCAAAGAGTTCTTATATGAGACAACAAAATATGATACACAAAATTTTTAAAAAATCAAGCTTCATCAAAATTATGAATTTAGGAGGAAGTCAAGATGGCGGTGTAGGCAGACTCTGAACTCACCTCCTCCCACGGACACAGCCAGTTTACAACTACTAGTGGAAAAATTACCCCTGAGACAGAACTGAAAACTGGATAAGAGTAACTCCTGCAACAATGGACAATCCTAATTGAGGTGGAAGAGGCAGAAACTTCCTTCTGGAGAGAAAAAACCCCACGTTCACAAGCCGCAGCACCTCACAGCTGCCTGGAAGCAGCCCACAGGTACGCACCCTCCCTGGAGGCGCAGGGTCCTGAGCCGGGGAGCACCCCCGCTGTGGGCATTTTGTGGACCCAACACAATTGAGACCAGTGGCATAATATCTGACTTTGCCTGCTACTAAAACATTGGGGAGTACCCCCAGAAAAGCTGGTTCACAAAGAAATTAAAATTGGCTCTTAGGGCCGGCCCCGTGGCTTAGTGGTTAAGTGAGCGCGCTCCACTGTAGGCGGCCCGGGTTCGGATCCTGGGCGCTCACCGATGCACCGCTTCTCTGGCCATGTGAGGCCGCATCCCACATAAAGCAACTAGAAGATTTGCAACTACGACATACAACTATCTATTGGGGCTTTGGGGGAAAAATAAAGAAAGAAAGAAAGAAAGAAATAGTAACTAATGATTAGAATTAAAAAAAAAAAAAAACTGGCTCTTAAAGGGCCCACACGCAAACTCACCCATTTCAGAAATCAACCTAAAATCACCAGAAAGAAAGGTGCACAGTGCTTTGGTGACAAGAGACTCACCTAATAGGCCCTGAGTGCATCTTGGTGAGGGGTGAGACGTCTCCAGGGACTGGGACATTGGCGGCGGCCATTGTCATGGCCTGGTGTGGGTGTGCTGACACAGACGCCATTGGAGTTCTCCCTGGGGCCTGCTGGCCCAGGGTCTGCCCCACCCACTAGAGTATCGATTTAATCCAGCTCAGCCAGGGCAGGCAGCCCACCCTAGAGACTGGCCCCACCCAACAACAAGCCCTCAGGCAACTTGTGGGCCTGCATAGATTGGTGACTGGATTCTCTGTTGTCTGGCAACTGAGCTGACTTCAGCAGGGCAGGACATGCACAAGGAGTGGGTGGAGAGTGTGGGGAGGTGGTGGGGTGTGTGGGGCTCCCGCCATGGAGAGACTGGGTCTGCTTCGGGTGGTCGGGGCACGCACATGAGGCAGGACTGTGTGGACTGTGTGTGTGGACCTGTGGGCAGCAGGGTTCATCAGCTGCAGAAGACTTGTGCTTCTCAAAGACCCACATAGGGGGTTTGCCCCACCTTCCAAAGCCTGAAACAATTGGGTGCTCCTGTGCCTGAGGCCAGCCCCACACAGCTGCAATCCTCAGAGAGCTGACAAGAGACCTAAAGGCTGGAGGCTTAGAGCAACTGTAAGTCCCTGAGCCTAACAACCTGCCACACTGGGGGCCTACTCACTTAAAAGAAATACTGCAACACAAATGTGGTATTAGAACTTGCAGCCAACTGTGCTGGGGCTCCCCACACCTGATAAAGAGACTGAAGGGCCCACAACAACTACAAGCAACTGAGCATTACAACAGCTGGCCAGGAGCATAACTCGACCTCCCTGGGTGCCTACAGGGAGAGCAAACAGGCCACAACAGAAGGACACACGTAGCCCACATAAGGGTCACCCTTGGAACATTGAGAACTTAGGGAAGCACACTGCAGGCTCCTAAAACATCACTTGAATAAGGTCACCTATCCAAGAGCAGGAGACGTAGCTGACCTACCTAATATGTAGTCACAAGCACAGGGAAAGAGGCAAAATGAGGAGGCAAAGGAATACATTCCAAGTAAGGGAAGAGGACAAAACCCCAGAAAAGGAACTAAGTGAAACAGAAATGAGCAACCTACCCGACAGAGAGTTCAAACAAAGAGTATTAAGGATGCTCACTGATCTGGGGAGAAGAATAGATGAACTCAGTGAGAATGTCAACCAAGAAATGGAAGATATAAAAAAGAATCAATCAGAAATGAAGACTACAATACTGGAAATGAAAAATTCACTAGAGGGACTCAAAAGCAGAGTAGAGGATACAGATGAACGGATCTGTGAGCTGGACAAAAGACTAGAAGAAATTACCCAAGCTGAAGAGGTAAAAGAGAAAAGAATTAAAAAGAGTGAGGACAGTCTAAGGGACCTCTGGGACAACATCAAACGCGCTAACATCCGTGTTATAGGTGTCCTGGAAGGAGAAGAGGGAGACAAAGGGGCAGAGAATCTATTTCAAGAAATAATAGATGAAAACTTCCCTAACCTAAAGAAGGAAACAGACATCCAGGTACAAGAAGCACAGAGAGCCCCAAACAAGATAAACTCAAAGAGGCCCACACCAAGACACATCATAATTAAAATGTCCAGAATTAAAGATAAAGAGAGAATCCTAAAAGCTGCAAGAGAAAGTCTAGTTACATACAAAGGAAATCCCATAAGGCTATCAGCTGACTTTTCAGCAGAAACCTTACAGGCTAGAAGAGAGTGGCACTATATATTTAAAGTGCTAAAAGGAAAAAACTTACAGCCAAGAATACTCTACCCAGCAAGGTTATCATTCAAAATGGAATGAGAGATCAAAAATTTCCCAGACAAGCAAAAATTAAAGGAGATCGTCAACAAGAAACTAGTGCTACAAGAAATGTTAAAGGGACTGATTTAAGGGAAAAAGAGAAGACCACAAATAGGAAAAATTATCTATTTCCATGATAAGAACGTAATGGATACAAATACACAAAAAAGAGGTTAAATATGATATCAAAAACATAAAACGAGGGAGGATGGGAGTTAAAGAGTAGAGATTTCAGACAGGGGTCAAACTAAAGAGACCATCAATACTGTATAGAAGAAGAAAGGAACAGAGGAGGACTACTAAAACACTGAGAAAAAAAAAGTTAAATAATGGCAGTAAGTACATACTTATCAATAGCTACTTTAAACGTCAATGAACTAAATGCTCCAATGGATAAAAAAACAAGATGGATGGATAAAAAACAAGACTGGATGGATAAAAAAACAAGACCCATATATATGCTGCATACAAGAGACACAATTCAGACCTAAAGACACTCACAAACTGAAAGTGAAGGGATGGAAAAAGATACTCCACGCAAATGGCAATGAAAAGAAAGCTGGGGTAGCAGTACTCATATCAGACAAAATAGACTTTAAAACAAAAACTGTAAAAAGAGACAAAGAAGGTCATTACATAATGATCAAGGGAACAATCCAACAAGAGGATATGCACCTACATTGGGTGTGTAGATATTTACAAGTGACCACAACGGTATGAAACTGGAAATCAACTATAGGAAGAAAATCAGAAAAGCCACAAATATGTGGAGATTAAACAAAATGCTACTGAACAACGACTGGGTTAATGAGGAAATCAAAGAAGAAATAAAAAAATACTTGGAGACAAATGAAGATGAAAACATGACATGTCAGATTTTGTGGGATACAGGAAAAGGGGTTCTAAGAGGGAAGTTTATAGCAATACAGGCCTATCTCAACAAACAAGAAAAATCTCAAATAAACAATCTAACAATGCACCTAAAGGAACTGGAAAAAGAAGAACAAACAAAGCCCAAAATCAGTAGAAGAATGGAAATCATAAAAATCAGAGCAGAAATAAATGAAATAGAGACCAAAAAACCAACAGAAAAAATTAATAAAACCAAGAGCTTGTTCTTTGAAAAGATCAACAAAATTGACAAACCTTTAGCTAGACTCACCAAGAAAAAAAGAGAGAAGGCACAAATAAGTAAAATCAGAAATGAAAGAGGAGAAATTACAACAGACACGTCAGAAATACAAAAGATTATAAGAGAATACTATGAAAAGCTATATGCCAACCAATTCGACAATCTGAAAGAAATGGATAAATTCTTAGAATCATACAACCTTCCAAAAGTGGATCAAGAAGAA